>NC_077239.1:65717133-66078383 GCF_947179165.1 Solanum dulcamara
GTCCATGCTTCTGTGCCACCTACTGGCTTGGCTTCCCTTGGACTAGGATGATTGGCTCAGACTTTTGGAGTTGGAAGTGAATTTGAGGATTTTCCTCTCAGCCTGAGTTTTGTGATAGCATTGTTCGACCCAAAAAGGTATCTGAGGTTTCATGAAAGCGTGTAGGCCCAGAACCCTCATCCTTTTATGCCTTTAGGCTATGACTGTACTTTCACTTTTGGGGACAAAAGTTTTTTTAGTAGTGGATGTTATAATGGCCAAAAGGTCATTTTTTAGAATTTTTGTAAAATGACCATTTTACCCTTCTTTTTAGTTGCCCCAAGTGATTTATGATTAGTACCAGGTGTTGGTTTTATAAGATCCTATGAGAAGTTGAATTTTTGGAATTTTTGAGTTTTCATAAGCTTCAAGTGTTCAAAAGTGGTATTTTGGGTAAGTCGAAATTACGGGTCTTGGAATGGAATTTCGTCGATTTCAGCAGCTTTGAAATGTAAAAATTGGACTAGGAGAGTTTACGAAATCAGTTTTGAAGTTGTAACGAAATTTGAGGTCTTGAGTTGGGAATTTAAGGAATTTTAGGCCAAAGTTTGATCTTGGTCAACTTTCAGAGTTTCGATGCTCAAAATAAAATTCCGAATACTCCGTTTGATTCGGGGCATTAGTTTTGGTCTAGAAGAAGTGTTGGTTGAATTTTTAGAGGTCTCGAGCCCATTTTGATATTTTGAAGGCCTAAGTTGATTTAGTTGTGACTTTTTGAGTTTTGGATCAATCAGACCTCAAATTTAAATTCTGATAGTTCCATCAGCTCCGAAATGGCCAAATTAGTGTAGAATCATGGTCGACATTAGTAATGAGGCAATCGGTATGAGTTTGGGGCCATTTGGCTCTTTTGACTTTGAAAGTTAGCCTATGGTTGACTTTAGTCAACATTCTTGGAAAATGCGATCGGATGAAAATTCTGATAGTGCGATTGCTTTTAGAACATCGAGTTTGGTGTAAAATGACCCTGGTTCACTTTTCGAGGCTTCTGTTCTAATTTGGAGGCCCATTGTAAAATTTGGGTTAAAATGATACTTGTGTGTGAAACCCACTTTTTATTAAAATGACCTTGTATGAAAATTTCGATAGTGCCATTGAGTCCAAAACGTTGAATTTAGCGAGAAAGTATATCTGATTTATTTTTATCAGGTTTCAAACGAATCCCGATCACTCCATCAGATATTTTGGACTTTTCCAAAATCTGTGTTGCAGCAAAAAAAATCTAGAGCAAGGCAACCCATTTTTGGGTGTTTGTCTCAACTTTAAAAACCCATAACTTGAGTTCTAGAGCTCCAAATTGGGTGATTCAAAAGGTAAACTTATGATATTGTTTGAGGATAACGCATTGGGTAGCTCAAAAATTGAATTAGGGCATTTGATTAAGGTAAAATATTGATTCTAGTTGCTGTAATGTCCATTTTCGGAGTGAACGTTTGAAGAACTTTGAAAATTTATTTCTTGGTCTATATAAATTTGATTTTTCTGATTCGAAAGTCTAAATTCAAGACAATTTCATGAAAAATCTGGTGGTGAGCTCAAAATCTGGAGGGAATGCGTTATGTGAGGTAAATTTATGAAATTAGTTTCTGTTTTAGTCATTTACGGAATATAATTTTGTTGAACTTTGGGAGATTGTATCTTGATTATATGAACTAAGTGTTTGGTAATTTTTAAGTCTAGATTGTGGGGAATATCACTAGGAACATCGTGTTATATTTGGTTTGGGTCGTGGGAGTGTCGTTTGTGAGAAATAATTGTGTAAAGGTACTGCCATGTTCATCTCCTGAGCTTAAAATTTTGGAATTTGTTGCATGATCTTCTTGCGATGTTTTTCCACCCCAGATTGTGTTGTAATTTTATACTTGATCTTGGGGAGCTTTTTATAACCTATTTTTGGGGTTAATTCTGAAATTTTAGATGCGGGTCCCATATTTTTTGTTTTAAGCTCGAAATTGGTCTGTCTCTGAAAATTATAAAACTAGTGTCTAAATCACCATAATGATGTTGTGATTCTGTTATTAAAAGCGTGATAGCCTTTCAAGGACATTCAAAAGAAAAAAGCTCTGACACAGTGATTTGGAGTGAACGTGTTCTGTCTACAAGTAGGATACAATTTCCTTTCTTTAGATTGAGCTAGAATATGTGAAAGCATGTTGAAATAGATGAAATTTGGGTTGGGTAGTTTATTTGTATATCTTAGGTGTTAGAAATCACGTTTTAGGCTTTTATTAATTTTTTCGAGTAATTAGAAGCATGTGTTCCTTTCTGTTATTTGTTGGTATTGTAAGAAGAGTAGAATGTTTATATTGTTGATATTATGGAGCATGTTGTCCTTAGCATAGGTTGTAAACTATCCCTAGTTGCCCCGGCGTCGCTCCGACAGACTTAGATCTTTATAGAACGGTGTAGCAGGCTAGTGCCTGATAGTTTGGCCTTAGCTGGGAAATAACCTTGATTTTATAAACACCCTTATCCATACCTCAACATAATTATGACTTTTGAGATGCGTCGACCATACTAGACCTTGTTATCATTCTATTTCGGCTCTGGTTCAAGCTTTGGCGATTTATCATTTGATTCATTAGGAAGGCGATTCTCAAAACTATTAGCATCCAGTTGGAAAGAAGAATATTAGGCACCATCGGATAAAATATCTGCGAACATCTGGGTACTCAGTCCTGGCTTCAACCACATTGAATATTCGAAGAGTATCTAGATACTTAGGCGCGTCCTCTATCGACTTGCTTGTATGATGAGCCTTTGGGCACGCAACCTCGGCTTCTATCGTACTAACATATTATAGCGATCATCCGGGTATCTAGCCCCGGCCTCAACCCTACTAATATATTATGGCGAGCATCCAGGTACTCAGTCCTAGCCTCGACCATATTGCATATTCGGGGAGCATTCGGGACCTCAGTCCCGGCCTCTGCCGACTTGCTAGTATGGTAAGCATTTGGGTACGAAACCTTGACCGTACCAATGTATTATGGCGAGCATCCAGGTACTTATCCGCGGCCTCGACCTTACTAATGTATTATTGCGAGCATCCGGGTACTCAGTCCCAACCTCAACCATATTGAATATTTGGGCGAACATCTAGGTCCCAGTCCCGGCCTCGACCCCTAGAGCATTTTTGGTTTAGCAATTTTTAGAGATTCTTGGTTCTAAAATGACGTGGTTCTTTGGTTTCTAACATCGCAGATTCTTGGTTCCTAGCCTCGATAGTTGTAGCTTTTCTATGTACCCGGCGGGCTTATAGGAGTTCGTCCGTGTTTTTATTTAAATTTGTGTACGAATGTCCTGACTGGGCTTATGGGGTCCCTATTAGGTTTAGTTTAGCTGTAGTCTCTTAGATAGTACCCTTTTCACTTTAGGTGCTTACTATGACTCCTAGTTAGGCTTATTCCTCTTTTTCTTATTATTATTACATTTCCTGATCAATCGGCCTATGATACGTATAGGGTACCTGTTGTTTTGGTAATCATACTACACTCTGCATCTATTTTTGTGATACAGGACTAAGCACCAGCTACCCCGCAGATAGATCGAGCCTATCGCAGTCAGCATCGGAGACTCGTATGAGCGCTTGACGTTTTAGGATCATTTCTGTCTCCTTCAGTATGGATAACCCGTCTTTTGCCTTTTTGAGACTAGCCAATTGTTGTCTATATTTTCTATCCATATTTGGGACTTGTACTTATTTTTTATTTTATAGTAGCTCTTTACTTGTGACTTTCGAGTTCTGAGAGGGATTTTTAGTTGTATATATCATGTTTTGATTTTGCTTCCACTTATTTATTTTGTGTAGGTTAGAATTTTCCATTCATGGTTAGTTTCTTCCATCAAACCATTACTTGTCGTTCCACGTTTATGGATTGGATTACCTACTGGCGGGTTATAGTAGGTGACATCATGACCTGAGGAATCGGATCGTGATAAGCAGTTTGGTGTCAAAGTAGGTTATGATTTATGAATAATAGATTGTTATTAGTAAATGTGCTCATAATATAAATTTGATGGGAGAATTATGATTAGGCCTGCAGACATGGCATTATGGATGATCATAAACATGGAATGAGCAGAAAAAAGGATATTGGTGTGTTGAGGTGCTAATGTATGAAAACATTATAGATGTTTTGTAATTGTATGACCTATATGTGAAACATTATAATGTGCATTAAGTTGGGGATGACCAATGATTGAAACAATTGCATGACGTATAATTGACTAACGAAGTAGTAACGTAAATCTAGTAATAATTTGAATTTAAGAGTGCTATTCAATAGTTAAATTCCCTATCATGGGTGTGAATATGAAAGATTTGTGAAGGGAATGAGTTTCTAAATGTTAATTGAAGTTTAAACTTAATTTAGGCTCTTGTATGTTCTTAAATTGAATACTTGATTGAATTACTTTGAATTGCAAGTGTACTTATGATTGTTGTACTCTGAAATCTTGAGAGATGATGAAACAGATCATTTATTATAATGTGTGAGAGAGGTGGAGGATAATTATAATCTTTTTATTGATGAGTGTCTCGAGTCCAAGGTGAGATTTTGAAAGAGCAGGTTACATATATTTGAAGGGCCACAGTACATGGAGGATTTGGTCCCCTGAAGATCATGACTATTGTACAAACATAAGACCCTTTAGCGTGTGTGTACAAACAAAAATAACCAATTTCAAGCTAATACAAAAAAGAGACATATCTGAAGACATATTCTCATTTTATTCAACAAGTTTCAAACATAAAAATGTGGTCAGAAAATATAAATCCAATAGTTGAACCACCTAAGGTTTCAATGCCTAGTTGGCTACCAAAGAATAGAAGAAAGGAGATTGGTGAAGTGAGAAAAGCTGGAAAGTTGCCAAAATTAGGGATAGCAATGACATGTTCAATCTGCAAAGGAGCAAATCATTACAAGAGAAGTTGTCCAAAAATCCTAAACCTAAGTCCACACCAACACCCACACCAGACGTATACTCACATTAACTTACTTGGACTTTTACAAATTATATTACTTATTAACTTAAGGCATCTCCAACCCATAACACCAAATTTTATCCTAAAGTAATGTCAAAACTATTTTAGGGTAAATCAACTCTAATCCACTACACTAAATTTTACACTGAAAAAGAATATTATATTTATATTCTTCTCTTTCTTCAATTATATTATTATTTTTTGTTTCATTTTTATTTTTTTATTTCATAAAATAAATTCCTTCTTTTATTATATTGTACTTTTTATTTTTGTAAAGGTTAGAACTATATTTTTATTAAATTATAATTTATGGTAAATTAACTTAAATTTTGTAATGACCCTCCAAGTCATTTTCCTAATACTGCTTCCATTTCATCCTTTAGAGAATTCCTATAACGACCTCAGGTCATTTATGACCTACTGACGCCGATAGCTCGGTCGCCTGGTCATTTGTTTGGGTTTTAAATACGTTTCCCTGTTTTGGAGCTTTTATAACTTGAAAAGTTTACTTCGGTCATAACTTTAGGAAAATGAACTCAGAATGGAATTCTAATGGTTTCACAACTGCGGAATGGCCAAATTGGGCTAGAAGTAAGTCAATACGAGTACGAGTCAATCAATACGAGTTTGAGGCCATTTTATACTTTTGCCTTTGAAACTTGGCCTATAGTTGACTTTGGTCAAAATTCTTAGAAAATGCACTCTGATAAAAATTATGGCAGCGCGGTTAGCTCCAAAATGTCGATTTTGGACTAGAACGACCCTTCATTCGCTTCTGAAGGTTTCAAGTCTAATTCTAAGGCCCGTTGAGGAATTTGGCTCAAAATGACACTTGAGTGTGGGACCCACTTTCAATCATAACGACCTCATATAGAAATTTTGACTGCGATATTGAGTTTGGAACATCGAATTTGGTAGGTTAGCATTCTCGTTTGTGCGCACAGAGTTCGGAATGAATTCCAAGCACCCCATAGGAGGATTGGACATGCCAAAATCCATTTTGCACCAGCTGAGTTTGGTGCCGTCGCTAAAGTGACCATCCCTCTTGGGCAGGTGTCACTTAAGTGACAAACCTATCGTTAAAGAGACTTGGTGTTGCTAAAGTGATGCCTACCTTTTTTATGGGTTTCGCTTAAGCAACCACCCGAGGGTCGCTAAAGCTACATCAGATGGTCGTTCTTAAGACCCTTTTTCCAGATTTTATCTCCATATTCAGATTACATTTTCTCCTTCAATTCTTGGGCGATTCAAAAGGCTAAGTTGTGTGGATTTTTGAGGGGAACCCATTGGTGTGTTCAGAATTAGGAATTAAGGCCTTCCTTGAGGAATTTACCTTTTTCCCCAATCGCATCTACTGTTCTTAAAGCTAAAATATCAATGTTGATGCATGTTTGGGTTATGGATAGTGTTGTAAGTGAATTGTTTCCTTTTTATATGAGCAGGGGGTAGAAATTGAAGCCTATTTTCAGAGTCAATTCCGCACATTACAGAGTGAGTCCCATAAATCTCAATTTTTGACTCAAAAATAGGTCCATCTTAGAAAGTTATAAAATTAGTGATTAAACGATCGTAATGACGTTATGATTTTATCTTTGACCCGTGATAGCGTTCCAAGGCCGTTCAAAAAGGAAAACCTCTGAATAGTAATTTGGAGCGTGCATGTTCAACCAATAGGTAGGCTATGACTTTCCTTTCTTTAGATTGAGATGGAATGTGTGAAAGCATGTTGAAATAGATGGAATTTGGATTGGGTAGCTTATTTTTATATTCTAGGTGTTAGAAATCATGTTTTAGGCTTTTATTGGTTTTTTTTGGTAATTGGAAGCATGTGACCCTTTCTATTAATTGTTAGTATTGTAAGAGGAGTTGAATGATTATGGTTGATATTGTGGAGTATGTTGGCCTTAGTGTAGGTTGCAAACTTGCTTTAGATGCCACGGTATCACTCCGGCAGGCTTAGATCCTTGTAGAATAGTGTAGAAGACAAGTGCCTAGCAGTTTGTCCTTAGCTAGGCGGTAACCTTGCTTTTATGAATTACCCTTATCCATACCTCGGCATGATTACGACTTTCAAGTTGTGTCGGCGATACTAGACTTTGTGACCGTTCAGTTTCGACTCTATTTCAAGCTTTGGCGATATATTAGTTGATTCATTGGGAAGGAAATTCTCAGAGCTATTAACGTCCAGTTAGGGAAGAGAATGTTCGACACCTTGGGATAAATTATCTGTGACCATCTGGGTACCCAGTCCCATCCTCTGTTCTGAATTTCCATTAGAGAGCATCTAGGTACACGCCCCAACCTCTGCCGACTTACTAGTATGGCGATCATCAGGGTATCCATCCCCGGCCTTGACTGTACCGATGTATTATAGCGAGCAACTGGGTACCCAGCCTCGGCCTCAACCATACTAATGTATTATGGTGAGCATTTGGGTACCCAGCCCTAGCCTCGATTGTAATGATATATTACGGCGAGCATCTGGGTACCCAGCCCCAACCTTGACCATACCGATGTATATTATGGTGAGCATCTATGTCCCAGTCTCATCCTCGATCCCTAAAGCATTCCTAGCTCATCGATTCTTAGAGATTTTTGGTTTGGAAATGGCATGGTCCTTCGGTTTTTAGCATTGCAGGTTCTTGGTTCATAGCCTTAGTAGTTGTAGCCATTTTGTGTACTCTATGGGATTATGGGGGTCTGTTGGGATTTTTATTTAACTTACTCACGAGTGTCCCGACTAGACTTATGGGGGCCTAGTTGGGTGCAGTTAGCTGTACTACTCTTAGATAGTGCCCTTTTTGCCTTCGATGCGTATTTTGATTCCTATTTAGGCTTATTCCTCTTTTTCATATTGTTTTACCTTTTCTGCTCAGTTGGCCTATGATGCCTACAGGTACCTATTATCTTGGTGCTCATACTACACTCTACACCTATTTTTGTGATGCAGGATTGAGCACCAGCTATCGCCGTGGGTAGATCGTGCCTGTTGCAATTAGCTTCAGAGACTAGGGTGAGTGCTTGACGTTTTGGGATCATTTATGTCTCCTTCAGTATGGATGGCCCATCCTTTACCTTTTTAAGACTAGGCAGTTGTTGTATATATTTCTGGTCCATTTTTGGAACTTGTGCTCGCCTTTTATTTTATAGTAGCTATATACTTGTGACCTCCAAGTTTTGGGAGGGATCTTTAGTTGTATATATCATGTTTTGGTTTTGCTTCCTCTTATTTATTCCTTGTAGGTTAGAATTTTTCATTCATTGTTAGTTTCTGCCCTCAAACCCATTACTTGTTATTTCGGTTTTACGGGTTGGCTTACCTACTGGCGGGTTACAGTAGGTGTCATCATGACCTGAGAAATTAGGTCATGATAAATTTTATATCAAAAAAATAATATGTACAAAAGTCGATTTATATACGCCAATTTTAAGATCTAAAATTAATATTATAAAAAATTATATTAAAAATAATTAAGTATATTAGGGACTTAATTAAAAATGTATAATTTATAAAATATGAAATTAAAAATTTTGTATAATGAAAATAATATTAAAATATTAAAAAAGTGATTTAGTGTGGATGAATAGCGTCACACCAAATTTGATGTGGCACTATTAACACACTACAACAACAACAACCCAGTGAAATCCCACAACGTGGGATCTGAAAAGGATAAAGTGTACGCAGACCTGACTTCTACCAAGATAGGATGTCTATTTCTGAAAGACCCTCGGCTTAATAAAAGCATAAAAGCGTAAAAGAGGTTAGATAAGACATATATGAGAAAAATAATAATGAGAATGATAGGGATAAAATAGAGTAATCAAAGTACAGAAAGTAACAGATAATAACAGAAATTAGGGCACAAGAAATTATAGTGCGCTAATGCGCCTACTAATATGGAAGAATAACGAGACTATGTACTAGCCTTCTACCCTAATGTGGGTCCTCCACACCCTCCTATCTAGGGTCATATCCTCGGTAAGCTGTAATTATGTCATGTCCTGTCTAATTACCTCTCCCCAATATTTTTTTGACCTACCCCTACCTCTCCTAAACACATCCATGGTCAATCTCTCACACCTCCACCCTGGGGCATTTGTATCTCTCCTCTTCACATGCCTAAACCATCTCATTCACATTTCCCGCATCTTGTCTTCCACCGAGGCCACTCTTACCTTATCTCGAATAGCCTCGTTTATAATCCTGTCGCTCTTGGTATGCCAACACATCCATCTCAACTTTCTCATCTCGGTAACTTTCATCTTTTGAACGTGAGAGACCTTAACCGGCCAACACTCTGCCCCATATAACATAGTCGGTCTAACCACCACTTTATAGAACTTGCCCTTAAGTTGTGGTGGTACCTTCTTGTCACATAGCACACCGGAAGCGAGCCTCCATTTCATCCACCCTACCCCAATACGGTGTGTGACATCATCGTTAATCTCTCCGCTGCCTTGCATGATAGACCCAAGGTACTTGAAACTACTTTTCTTTTGGATAAAAAGAAACATATATCAAGATACTTACTTTCAAGTAAATAACAAAGCTTTTCCACAATGATAAATCATATTTCAATTAACAATAAACAAATCATAAGTGAGAGCATCTCCCATAGCCATTTCAATATCATATTAAGTAAAAGACTTGTCCCGTATGCACGCTCAAAATATTCGGCAACACATTCACTTTATAAACTTTGTATAAATCATGATAATTAAAAAAATTAAATTGTGGTAAGATTACTACTCACAATACTTGTGTTGAAATACCAAGTTCGTCCCTCGCGTAATCCATACATATTCCTTCGGTCAATCTATAATCACATTCATATCAATTTCGTGTTAACTCCTTTGTTAAGATAATTCATGCTACATTAAATACCCAGCCTCAAGATTCCATGATTGACTCTCAATCTATCAAATTAAATCCAATTGATGCTTTACACAGCCCAAACAGTCCCACTGTTGATTATTTCTAATTAATAAGGCTATATCACCTATCTGTCTAACTTCTTCTCTTTAGTCTAAACCAAAATACCAAAGTTTTACAATTCAGTCACTAAATGAAATCACCCTGTCATGAAAATTTAACAAATTTCTCGATTTATTCTAACCTATATTTCATAAACTCCCAACCCCCAATTGTGTAGCAGTATAGACAAATTAAATCTATAAACCAAGTTTAGAAAATTACTTTTCTCATTTCTTCTCTCTTTATTTTAAGAATCAAGCTTTATTTTAAAAAATTCCTTTCTTGTTTGTTCTTTCGGCAGAAAACAGAGATAGAAGATTGGATTTTTTTTGTTCCTATGCGTGATTGGCCAGAGGAAAAAACTGAATGATTCAGCAACCATCTGAACCCTTAGCACGTGCAATGGACTCAAGACCATTCTCTTACTTCTTTTTTTTTCTTTTAAAGAAAATCTAAAGACCTATTTTCCCTTAATATTATTTTGGGTATTACATTCTCTCCACCTTAAGAAATTCGATCCCCGAGTTTAAATAAGTGTGTACCTGAAAATTGAAACAAGTGAGGACACTTGGATCGCATGTCTTGCTCTAACTCCGAAGTAGCTTCTTTAACGGTATGATTTCTCCATAAAAATTTTATAGACACAATCTCTTTTGATCGTAACTTTCTCACTTATCTTTCAATAATAGCCACAGGTTCCTCTTCATACGTTAAATTTTCATATATCTTTATAGTCAATGCTTCAAGAAAGTGAGAGGAGTCCGATATATATTTTCTTAACATAGAGATGTGGAACACTGGATGAATGAAGGACATATCAGAAGGAAGTGTCAAATAATACTCTACTCCTCCTACCCAATCAAGTATTTCATATGGTCCAATATACAATAGGCTTAATTTACCTCATTTTCTGAAATGCATCACCACTTTCGTAGAAGAGATTCGAAGAAAAAGTTTATCCCCGATTGTGAACACTAGATCTCTTCTTCTCTTCTCCGCATAAGACTTTTGTCTACTTTGAGCTGTGAGCAATCTCTGTCTTATCAACTGGACCTTCTTCATAGCTTCCTGTACCAAGTGTGGTCCAAACACATTAGCCTCTCCAACTTCAAACCACCCTATAGGAGAATGACATCGCCTATAATACAAGGCTTTATACAGTGCCATCTGAATACTTGACTGAAAGCTATTGTTATAGGCAAATTCAGCTAAAGGAAAGTAAGCATCCCAACTTACTCCAAAATCAAGAATGCAAGCTCTCAACATATCCTCCAAGATTTGTATAGTACGCTCAGACTATCAGTCTGTTTGTGGATGAAAAATAGTACTAAGATCTACTCGAGTACCCATTGCTTCTTGGAAGGATCTCCAAAAGCGTGAAGTGAATTGTGACCCTCTATCAGTGATGATGGATATTGGAACCCCATGAAGTCAAATAATTTCATTCATAAATATCTGGGCATATTTCACTCCACTAAATGTAGTCTTTACAGGTAAGAAATATGCTGATTTTGTTAGTCGGTCTACAATCACCCATATAGAATCATAACCTCTAAGGGTTTATGGTAGACCAACCACAAAATCCATAGTAACTCTTTTCCATTTCCACTCTGGAATCTAGATTTCCTATAGTAATCCTGCGAGTTATTGATTCTCTTCTTTAACTTGTTGACAAGTCTAACAACTAGAAACAAAGTTAGAAACATCTTTCTTCATACCTTCCCACCAATATACTTACTTCAGGTCATGATACATTTTAGTGGAACCAGGGTGTATAGTATATCTAGAGTTGTGAGCTTCCTTGAGAATAATCCGTCTTAGCCCACCCATGTCTGGTACACATAACCAATTACCTAGTTGAAGCATACCGTAACAATCAATATCCATCTTTTTACTTTCACTAGCTATGACCTCATCTCAATATTTGCAAAGACGCCCATCCTCATATTGAGTAGCCTTAATGCGCTTTACTAATGAAGATTTGGCTTGCATACAAGCTAGTAATATATCTAAATTTTCCACACTGAATCTAACACCTGAGCCTTCGAGTTTTTGCATATCCTTCGCCAATTGTCTGTTTTTAGGAGCTATATGTGCTAAACTGCCTATATATTTTTCTCTCAATGCATCAGCCACAACATTGGCATTACCGGGATGATATAAAATAACACAATCATAATCCTTCAATAGCTTGATTCATTAATGCTGTCAAAGGTTTAGATCTCTCTGCTAAAAAATATACTTACTCTGTTATGGTTGGTATATATCTCACAAGTCTCATTGTATAAATAATGCCTCCAAATTTTAAGAGCAAAAATCACCGCGGCCATCTCCAAATCATGTGTAGGATAGTTTTGCTCATGCTTCTTTAACTGCTTAGAAGTATAGGCAATAACACAACCATTTTGCATAAGAACACATCCTAATCCCACCTTTTGGAATCCACCCTGATTCCATCTTTGGATACAACATGCCCAAGAAATGTTACTGAGTCTAGCCAGAATTTGTATTTTGAGAATTTAGCATAAAACTTATGTTCTCGCAATGTTTGTAACACAGTTTTCAGATGCTCCTCGTGTTCTTCCTGGCTACGAGAGTATATCAAGATGAAATCAATGAAAACTATCACAAACCTATTTAGAAACCACCTGAATACCCTATGCATTAGGTCCATAAATACAACTGGAGCATTAGTTAACTCGAAAGGCTTCACAAGGAACTCATAGTGCCTATATCGAGTTCTGAATGCTGTCTTGAAAATATCTTCCTCCCTGATTCTAAGATGATGATAGCCAGACCAAAGATCAATTTTTGAAAAGTAGACAACTCTCTACAATTGGTCAAACAAGTCCTCTATATGAGGTAAATGATACTTATTTCATATTGTTACCTTATTTAGCTGCCTGTAGTCAATACACATTCTTAAGGACCTATGTTTCTTCTTTACGCCATGGAGATATACTCGATCTGATAAAACTCTTATCAAGTAAGTCCTGTAGCTGTTGTTTCAGCTCCTTTGACTCTACTGGTGCCATACGATATGGAGGTATAGATATTGGAAATGTGTCAGGGGCCAAATCGATACCAAAGCTTATCTCTCACACTGGAGGTAATCTTAGAAAATCCTCAGGAAATACGTCAGAAAATTCATTCACCACTGGTATCTTCTCCAAACTAAGTGTTCCCTCTTTGGTGTCTCTTACCATAGCTAAGAGACCCATGCAACCTTTCTTTAGTAATCTTTGAGCCTTCATAAAAGATATAATTTTACTAACCTTTGGAACTTGACCCCCTTTAAATACAAAGATAGGATCGTTGGGTATTTCAAATCTGACTATCTTCGCATGACAATTGACTATAACATAGTTAGGAGACAACTAATCCATCCCATCAATACATTGAATTCAATCATATCTAGCACAATTAGGTTAGCTAGAGTTTCCCTACCCCCAACTCTAATTTGGCAATCACGATACACATATTCAACTAACAGAGAATCCCCCATAAGAGTATCAATAAGAAAAGAATGATTCAACATCTCCGTATGACTAGAAAATTTCAAAGCAAATTATGATAACACATAGGAGTGGGTAGATCCAAGATCAATCAAAGATATGCATCAAATGAAAAAACTGAAAGAATACCTATAACTGTTGTATTTGAAGCCTGAGCATCCTGCCTAGTGAGTGCAAAAACTCTTGCCTAGCCTCTACCACCATTTCTCTGTCCTTGATTTCCAGCAACATGATCACCATTACATCGACCCCTATTTCCTGAAGCATTACGAGTAGTCTGAGTAGGTACAACTATCTGAGCAGGAGTCTGGGTGGAATTTTTTGGAGGTAGAGGACAATCCCTAAGATGATGCCTCAACTAACCACACCAAAAATATCCTTCTGTCAAAACATGGCACTGGCCTACATATGATCTATCACATGTAGGACAGGATGGAGTAGTGACATACATTTTCCCAAAATTACGATGTCTCTGTGATGATGGTGGTTCCTGAGTACCCTATTAATGATTTGGCCGGTATATGGACTATGAAACTGTATCCATTCCTGCTTGAGAGCCCTATTGTTGTCTTTCTTGATAACCTTTTTTGTACCTTGCACTATGATCGCCGTTGAAAGAACCCCCTATCTTGGCCTTTTATATGCATCGAAGGCTTCTCGCTCTTCATGACCCTTTTTTCAATCTTTCTAGCAAGGTCAACTGCACCTGAGTAGATTAACGTACTTATATTTGGGGCTACTATATTGAATAAATGACTAACCAATCCACTCACGAACCTTTGAACTCTAGCTATTTCATTGGATACTAAGTAAGGAGCATATGTAGCCAGTTTGCAAAATTTGGTATTATAGGTTGACACATCCATATCTGGAGTCTGTACCAATCTATCAAACTGAGTTACATATTTTTGCCTCTGACTGTCAGGAAGAAAATGATCCATGAACAACTTAGTGAACTTATCCCACTTTAGTAGTGCTGCTCTAGCAGGTCGACCTAGAAATATGATCTCATACCATGTGTAATCCATGTCCTCAAGTTTGTAAGTCGCAAGCTCTCCAGCTCTCTCACTAGAACATTTTAGTACCCATAACACCTTAAATGTCCCATCTAGGAAACCTTGAGGATCAGCTAAACTATTAGAACTTGTGAACCTTGGTGATTTCAACTTCAAGAACTCTTGCAAGGATACTTGTTTATTCCAAAAGTGTAAGTTTGTAAAGTAGCCTAAAGTGGTGTTTGTATCTGAACAGGTGCCTGAAGTTGGACTTGAACAACCCTCTCTTGTCTGTCCATTCTATAGACCAAACCCTCGATGACCCTCTGCATGGAGGTGAGTGCTTTAGCAGTAACATTTTCATGTGATAGTGGAGGCAGGCTAGCACTCATTTCAGGAGTGATTTCTGTTGAAATCCTAGTAGTGGTGGCACTACGACCCCTACCTCAACCTATTTTGCGAGCTTCGCCCCTTCCCCTAGCTGAGTAAGTGGGCTGCCTAGTCGAGGTAATATTTGGTGCCTGAGGAGCACCTGTGGTAGCTCTGTCATTTGATAATCGAGTTCGATCCATCTGATTAACAAAGAAAAATGAGGTTAGATTCATATCATTGTCTTAAAGGTCACACACATAAGTAGGAATAAGAAGGAAAGACTAGACATATCCTATCACATCCTCGCAGAATCACGATTATAGAAATGATCGAAAACATAACTGTAATTGAGATTCTACTACTAACGTGTGCTCCATTAGTCACAGAAAATATCTAGGACTCTGATACCAACTTTGTTACGACCCAATTTAGGATCATGACCGGCTCTAAGGGCATGACTCAGAAAGAAAGCCTTACCAAAATTTTACAAAAAATCGGGCAGAGTTTCCTCTGGTTTTGGGCCTATCCTAAATTTTTTGTCTCCGAAATCAACCAAAACTAATAATAACACTAAAAAAGGGCACCATATCCATCAATAAATCAACCACTACACAGTACTACCAATTTATCTCCAAATATAAAAATATAAGTTATACACTAGGAACATGACTGTAATACGAATGAATAATCATGACTCTACTAGAGAAAGGACAAATTATAATGACCCATTAAGTCGTTTTGAGTACTAGAATTTTTTATTTCATAAAAGACTCATTTCGTAAAATTTTAATGAGTATTTTGCACTATTTGATAACTACGATTATTTAGTTGAGGGGTAAATTTAGATAACTAATTTAATTAATGGGAAAATGGATAATTTATTTGATACCCTATAACTTTTATTTTATATTTATTGAAATAAATTAATAGGGTTTGGTACTTTTAGTACATAACTATTTTATAAAAGAAAAGAAAAGAGAGAAGATGAGAACTTGCCTGCAAATGATGACAAAAATAGTTTCAAGTAAACAAATTTTAGCCGAGCTTTATTCCTTCTATATTCATATATTTATGGTTGCATGGATGGGTAGTATTAATATTATAGTATTGAGTAGAAACAAAATGGAAGAGATTTTTAAGAGGGTTGCATAATTGATTTTTTTTTCTTTTTCTTTTTTATTGGTTAGAAATTAATGACAATCAATGGCTAATGATGCAATGTTTGAAAATTGATGAATTGAGAATTAGTCATTATATTATAGTTTTTATATGTATGGAAGAGATTGCAGAGAGATTAGTGTCATGCATGTAGTTCGCAGTAAGTTATTTACTGGGCATGTTCTTGATTTCAGTTATAGAAATTTCCTGCGGTATCGCAGTAAAAATTCAAGGTTTTGACCTATTAAAATAGGTAATTAAATATTGGGTGTATTGTATTATACGAATATCATTAGAGTTATGTTAATTGGAGGAATTAAGAATTAACCTTAGTCTTGAGATTTAGGAAATTGATTATAGATTTGGGTGAGTTTTGGATCTAGGCTAGATATACAGTAATATGGGTGTCTACAGACTCATTTTCTTATGAATATTTTATACCTGATAGATTGGAAATGCTCCAAGGCATTGAAGAAAGGAAAAACATTGGTAATTAGCTTGTTTGGCTTTGATTCTTCAGTTGAGGTAGGATTGGGTGTCACGAGCTGACATGATATTATTGGATCGGGTGTCATATTTCGGTACAGTAATATTAAAGGAAACCAAATTAAAATGACTTAATGCTATTCAATCTCAAATAACTCATTTCCCCAAAGAGCGGGATGTGAAGGCCTGAGTCCTTATGCGTGATCTTGATATTGTTGACTGATTATGTAATTGTTCATTGTGTTGTCACTTATCTTATTCTTGTTGGTTATCACCTGTTAAGTGCTATGGTTGATTTTTTGCTATTACTTTATGCATATTAATTTCTATTTCGAGTTGGTCGATGATATCTACTTAGTACATGTGGTCTTGTGTTGACCCTTACTAGTATTTTTCTTCATTTTCCTTTTATGGAATGCATCAAGTGTACCAACAACTTCGACTCGACCTCAACTATATCTAGTATCCAGCACACCAGGTTCCAGGGTGAGCTATTTATTCTAGCTCCTGTTGGATTCTCTCGGGCATGACATGATGTCCTTAGTTTTCAGACACAATATGTTATTTATTTATTTTGGTGTTCGATACTCTTAGACTTGATATTTTGAGATTAGATGTCCTTGATGTAATGAATTTCAGGTCTTGGGAATGATATGTAATAGACCCTAGTGGATTGTTGTTTCTTATTTTCTTAAGTTTAGGTTTGTAGTGTTGGTTCTCCCATCTAGGAGGATAAGTATAGGTGCCACTCATGGACCATTTTGGGTCATGACAAACTTCGTATCAGAGCTTTAAGTTTGGTGATCTTATCACACAAGGACATGTCTAGTAGAGTCTTGCGGAATGGTACAGAGACACTTTTACGTTTCTTCGAGAAGAAACAAGACTTTAGAAAAAATTCATTCCTTCTTTCTTTTATACTATTACTTGAATCCAATTGGTATCTAACTTTCTTTACTCTATTTTCGCAAATGATCATAGCTAGAGAAATAACAATGTCTAAGCCATTCGTTAGACTAGGTACTAAATTGGAGTATCGTAAAGAGTATGTGGTATTTGATAAATTGAGTATGTGTGTGATTGTAATAGGGACCAGACTGGTTGATTGTGAGTAGCTAAAATTGAAGAAATAGAGTCAGATGAATGGATATGTTTGATATGGGCACTATGAAAGGAGTATCTTGTGTTATTCGACCTTAGTTCTGTACATTTTTATGTTACTACCTACTTTATTTTGGATATGGCTTGGAGTATGATTTTCTATATATGCCCACATGTGTTTCCATATCTATGGGTTGTTTTCTTAATGCTGGACTAGGTGTGCGGATCATGTGATTGTTATCTTGGTAGGGTGACATCCTTAGGAAGACTTGGTTATTTGAGTTATGGAAAATTTGGATAGTTGAAGTATATCAATGGTTCTGCATATACCAGTTTCCTTATAAGAATATATAGAAGAGCTACCATGAATACGTATAATTGTTTGATAGTCTTAAGATTCATCTAGTCGTCGGATCTAGTTTTGTCGCACTTAAGGGTTGTTTACAGCTATTGATCTAATATTTTTGATAGTGTTGTTAGAGGTTCTATATGACTTGGGCAGCGTCTTCTGACTTCTTTGTAGAGAAGAATATCCCCCGGACCTTGAGGGACGAGAGGGGAGATGAGTTCCTAAATATAGAGCAAGAGAAGATTTCCATTGATGCCTATGAGGACAAATTTTGTGCCTTATCTAGATATGATACTTACCTTTGCTTTAAGACAAAAGAGCATATTTCACTGCTTTGTAAAAGAATTAAGGTCAGAATATCTACTGCGGTTTTATAGATTGAGTGTATATCAAAGAGGGACATGATACGACTACTACAACAATATCAATGCTTACTTAGTTAGAGTTATGGATTGTGTTACTTCTTCTAGTGACCTGATCTATGAAAGGACGCATATCTCTTAGGCTAGAGACGAAATGCATTTGGTAATGTTTTGCAGGTATTCAATGGGTAGAAATGTGTAGGCCATTTGGGTATGATCTTCTCAATAGGTATAATGTGGTACTAGTTGTATATGAAAATAGATACGTCGATTGTCAAGTACGAGTACTAACTACTTAAGGAGTTATCAATTGTATCACATGCTCATATAATGAGATCCGATGTTGAATTCACACTTGAGAAACCAACTAGTTTGTTACTACGGACGTTTGGGTTAAGCATTGTTTATAAGGAAAATTTTAATGGTGGATCTTTGATAAGATTAATGTGTTTAGGTTGTTGAGTGTATCATGAGGATTCTAACTGGGGACTGGTGATTTCATGATAAGATCCAAGGAACTAGATTGATATATGAACGACAAGATTATGGGTAAAGAAAGTCCCAACGAGTAAACTTGGGCAAAGGTAATTAAAGATTTTAGTACGAAAGTGCGTATAAAATTGGTTTACTCCCTTCAATTTGATTGGTGTAGCTAAGTTTAAGGTTTCACATAGATGGCAAGGTTGACTTGTGGTGATGGCAAGAGCTATTGAGAATGATGGTAACAAGAGTTCATGATAGATTGTAGTTGGGATGCAACTATATGCTAAAAATTTTCAGTTTAATAAATTCGGTATAATAATAACAACTTGCGAATATCTAAGATTGTAGTTTGCTACTATTTGGCGAGTCATGTGGTCTTATGGAAAGTTATGGGATGTGTTGAAACTGTAATACTCCCTAAAACGTTGTATGTGGTATTTCAATTCTCGACAAAAATAATACTTCTTCTATATTTTGGGCATAACTTTTTATAGAAGAGTCCAAATTAGGTGATTAAAATTTTTGAATAACCCCAATGGTATTACCTACAACTTTCATTGATACCATATCTTAATATTCGGAGGATATGTAGGTCAAATAAATTAATTATTGCAAGACATGGTGTTGTAAAGAAATGGAGTATTTGTAGAAGAAAATCATATCTCACTGTAGGATGCTCCAAATGACTTTATTCTTGAACGAAATAAAAATATACTTCTAGATATACAATTCATTTTCATTTCTTTTGGTTAGCATTTGTAGAACAAAATAAGTAGGGCTGGATTTTCAATCTTCGAGTTGGAGTTTGTTTTAGTGCTTTTCGCTGAAACACCAAATCCTAATTAGGAAATTATCTTGTTCAAACACATCTCCAAAAAAGGTATTCTGTTAAAAGAAGGTTCATCTCACCAACCATGGAAAGATCTAGATCCATTTGACATCACTCATGACATCAATAGTCGTCCATTTGACATCATCCATGAGATCACAATCCTCAA
This sequence comes from Solanum dulcamara, assembly GCF_947179165.1. Lineage (NCBI taxonomy): Eukaryota > Viridiplantae > Streptophyta > Magnoliopsida > Solanales > Solanaceae > Solanum > Solanum dulcamara. Next base: position 65,736,957 of record NC_077239.1, read on the forward strand.
TTGAATTTTGAAGATCATCCTTTGTAATTAATTTTATTTATTGTTAATTCCCTCCTCTACACCTATAAATACCCACCTTATTTTCTTATTTTATTCATCAAGCTTTTTCAAGAAACTCTTGTTTCTATATAGTTCTTACTCATTCTCAAATATAGTTTTAGTTTTTAGTAGTGTAGAAATATTATTCCAGTGATTCTTATACTTCGGGAAGTACACAAAATGCTTCAGTGAGGAGAAAATACTAGGAGTTCAAGAGTGGTCATTGAGTTCTTTAATTCGGAGTAAAGCTTTGAATTCTAGATATGTAAGGCTATTCATAGCATTGAATTGAGTTTGTTCATGCGCCCAATATTTAAATTTATCGTAATTGAGTTATAATTGAGTTTTACCCAAATCTTTAATTCTAAATGAATTAATTCTTCTTCTATTGAGTTAGATATATTTATGCATTGAGATTATTATTATTTTTATCTCTCATATTATTAGAATTATTGTTCATGGTTACTTTCTCATGGACCCTAATTGATTTGATGTTCATGAATAGTTTTACACATGTTTTGAGTAAAGATGTTGGATTTTAATATTTATTGACAACAAGAGTGATTTAAATTAATACTATATATGTATTTTATTGAGTTTTGAAAGAGAAAAATAATTGAGTTTAAATGAATTTGAGTAAATGATGTTTTGATAAGATGTAAATAATGTTTTAAAGTGTAATGATTGATGAAGAGGTAATAAGATGAAGTTGATGTTTTTCCAATACGACTAGATGATGATTTTAATATGAGCAAATATTTTGGGAGTAGTATTGAGTATCAAGTTGGGTAAGAGTTTATTTGACTCAAACCCCAGAACTATGTAGCCAGCGTAGGATAGAGTCTCTACCTCTTAGGTCCCAAAAAGAAGACTTTGATGATTGGATCCAAGATGTTGATGTCCTTTACCCTGGCAAGGTATTGGATGGATATGGCAACGACATCGCTTCGTTGTATCATCACTAGCTCATAAGTGATGATTGTTGGTTAGAGAAATTCCTAACTGAGTAAGCATTGCTTATTATTATTATTATTATTATTAAATTTGCATTACATATTGATGTTGAGATGATGTTGAGTTCTAAGATGAGTCTTTCTAAGAGAAGTTTCCTAATATCTGTCCTTACTTTCCTACCATCTTACGTACTCGTATATTCCATGCAATGATGTCATTTGACCTGAATCATTTTATGATGCAAATACAGGTGTTAGAGATCCTTAATAGGTGCACCGTTGAAGATCATTACTTTCCAGCTATTTGGTGAGTCCTTCTTGTATTCGAAGGAACTCTTTATCCTTTTATTATAGTTAATTATTATGCTTCTTTTTAGGTAGCCATGGATATGTCATTAGCACCGTTTGATAGTGTTAGAGGCTTCATAGACAGATTTTGTAATTAGAGTAGTTCTCTTTTTAAACTTTTTCTAAGAATTATTTCTTTTATTTGATATTGATGATGGCGATCCCACATAAGTATTCTTTTTTTCACTTAAGTCTTCCGCTAATGAACGAATGAGTGATGAGACCAAGTGGTTCTCTTGGAGGCCAGAGATGGTTTTTGAGTGTCGGCTACGACTAGAGTACCCTCTCAAGGCATGACATACTTGGTATCAGATCACAAAGTTCAAGAGTCCTAGGGTTTCTATGAAGTCGTATGTAGTAGAATCTTTCTTATGGGAGTGTCGTGCACCACACTTATAATTAGGAGGCTATAGGACATTATGAATTGTTTCACTTCTTTCATAATCTTAGTTCGTGCGATAGAATTTAACTCTTTAAAACTTCCTTTCTAATTTGTGCGTTTATACCATGCCTCCTAAACGTACAGCTAGTCAGAGGAACGCTGCCATCACTAAGGTTCCATAGTTAGAGATGCCTCTACCGAGAACTAGGGGCCGGCTTGCATGGTCTATTGAGGTACACCAAATACCTACTGTTCATACCACTCCTACTTTGGAGGTAGAATTAATAGGAGCTATTACCATGCTCACTCAACTGGTAGCTGCCCAGTTGGGTAACAATAGTTCACCAACTCCTAGCTCTAGCTCTTAAGAGTTGTCTTCCACCACAAGGATTAGAGATTTTTTGAGGATGAACCCGCTAATCTTTATAGGGTCTAAGGTTGAGGAGGATCCTTAAAATTTTATTGATGAGATGTGAAAGATCTTGAAAGAAATTCATACTACCGAGGTTGAGGGTGTTGGGTTGGTTTCTTACTAGCTCAGGGATGTGGTGAGCGTGTGGTATGACCAGTGGGAGTAGAGTCGCGGAGAGGATGCTGGACCTGTATGAGTTTGTGAACCTCAAGCAGGAGAGCATGACTGTAAAGGAGTATAGTTTAAAGTTTATTCAGTTGTCCAAATATGCCCTAGAAATGATTCCTCATATGTGGTCCAAGATGAGAAAGTTTGTCTCTGTCCTAGGCAAACATGTAAAGAGAGAATGTAAGGTAATGCTAATGATTTCTGATATAGATTTTTCTAGATTGATGGTGTATGATTAATAGGTTGAGGATGACAAGAAAAAGGACCAAGAGGAACACTTAAGAAAGAAGGCTAAGTCTGCTGGGCATGAGAACGAGCAAAAGCAAGAGAAGGGTAACAAGTCCTTCTTTCAGAAGGGGTCTTCTAATTATGCACCTTCTTCAACAAGTGCTTTTACACCTAATCAGAGGTTGCTGAGTTACTAGAACTTTGGAGCTTAGGGTTCTCAGTTCCAATTAAGTGTGGCTCAAGGTTCTAGAGGAAAGCCACTGTGTGCTATATATGGGAAGCTCCATTTGGGAGAGTGTCGTGTGGGTACCAATGCTTGCTACGGATGTTGAACGAAAGGTCACTTCCAGAATGAGTGTCCTTCAAAGAGACAGGGAGATAGAAATAGTAAAGCTCAATTTTCTTCTATAGCTTCGCAAAATAGAGGTAATCAGAGAGGTGCAACTTCAAAATGTAGGCGTGGGAATAAACCGTCTGTATAATATGGGTAGTCGCCAAGACCAAGAAAATGCACCCAATATTGTTACTGATATGCTCCGAGTCCTTTCTTTTGATGTGTATGCATTACTTGATTCGGGTGCTATATTATCTTTTGACTTCTTACTTGGCTAGTAAATTTCAGATCCTTTCTGAGTGTCTTCTTGAGCCTTTTAGCATGTCTACTCCTATTGGTGAGTCTATCTTAGCTAAGAGGGTCTATAGAGATTGTACTATGTCAATCTATCACAGGGATACCATGGCTGGCTTAGTTGAGTTGGACATGGTTGATTTTGATGTAATTCTTAGCATTGACTGGCTTTATGCTTGTTATGCCTCAATTGATTGTAAGACCTGAATTGTCAAGTTTCAATTTCCAAATGAGCCTATTTTAGAGTGGAAGAGGAGTTCTATAGTGCCTAGGGGTAAATTTATTTCCTACCTTAAGGCCAGAAAGTTAATCTCCAAGGGATGCATATACCATCTCTTGAGTCAGTTTCCGTTGTGAGTGAGTTTCCTGAAGTCTTTTCTGAGGACCTACCCAGAATCCCTCCTGATAAAGAGATAGACTTTGGTATTGATGTCTTTTCTGATACATAACCTATCTGCATTCCTCCTTATAGGATGGCTCCAGCTGAGGTGAAAGAGTTGAAAGAACAACTGAAAGACCTCCTAGATAAGGGATTTATTAGGCCAAGTGTCTCACCTTGGGGCGCTCCTATCCTATTCGTGCGAAAGAAATATGGGTCCCTTAGAATGTACATTATTTACCGACCACTAAACAAGGTCACCATAAAGAACAAGTATCCTCTCCCTAGGATAGATGATTTATTTGACCAACTTCAGGGTGCCACATGCTTCTCTAAGATAGACCTCAAATCAGGCTATCATCAATTGAAAGTGAGAGAATGTGACATCCCAAAGATGGCTTTCCGAACCCGCTATGGTTATTTTGAGTTTCTTATTATGTCCTTTGGATTGACAAATGCTCATGCAGCTTTTATGGACCTTATAAACCAGGTATTCAAGACATACCTGGATACGTTTGTGATTGTCTTCATCGATGATATTTTGGTCTACTCTAGAAGTAAGAGTGAGCATGATAATCACCTTAGGATTGTCCTTCAAACTATTAAGGAGAGCGAGTTGTATGCTAAGTTTTCGAAGTGTGAGTTTTGGCTTGCGTCTATAGTGTTCCTAGGCCATATTATATCTGGTGGTGGAATTCGAGTTGATACTTAAAAGATTAAGGCATTTAAGAACTGGCCCAGACTCACCACTCCAATTGACATAAGAAGTTTCTTAGGTTTGGCTGGTTACTATAGGAGGTTTTTGAGGGATTCTCATCTATATCCTCACCATTGATTAAGCTAACTCAGAAAAAGGCTATGTTTCAATGGTTTGATGCTTTTGATAAAAGCTTTCAAGAGTTGAAAGCTAGATTGACTACTTCTCCAGTACTGTCCTTACCTAAGGGAACGAATGGTTTTGTAATCTATTATGATGCTTCTAGAGTTAGGTTGGGATGTGTGTTGATGCAGAAAGGTAAGGTCATTGTCTATGCCTCTGGAGAGCTTACGACTCATGAGAGGAACTACCCCACTCATGACCTTGAGTTAGCAGCTGTGGTATTTTCTCTTAATATCTGGCGTCACTATCTTTATGGTGCACATGTAGATGTATTCACAGACCATGAGAGCTTGCAGTATGTATTCAGTTAGAAGGAGATGAACTTGAGGCAGAAGAGATAGCTAGAGTTGCTCAAGGATTATGACATGAGCATTCTCTACCACCCAAGTAAATCAAACATCTTTGTCGATTCTCTAAGTAGGTTATCCATGGGGAGTACGACCTATGTGGAAGCAAAAAATAAGGAGTTGGCAAAGAAGTGCATAGACTTATGCATTTGGGAGTTTAACTTATTGACTCTATTGAGGGCGATACAATAGTCTGGAATGGAGATGAATCATCTCTAATTGTAGAGGTAAAAGGAAAGCAAGATCAGGACCCCATTCTCCTTCAATTGAAAGATGAGGTTCACAAGTAGAAGGTAATGACTTTTGCCAAAGGGGGAGATGGAGTGTTGAGATATCAAGGGTGATTATGTATTCCAAGTTTTGATGGCATTCGAGAGAGAATTATGGTAGAAGCCCATAATTCTAGGTATTCCATATATCCAGGTTCGACAAAGATGTACCATGACTTGAGAGAAGTATTCTAGTGGAGTGGGATGAAGAGAGATATAACAGAGTTTGTGTTCAAAAGCCCGAACTACCAATAAGTTAAAGTTAAGCAGCAAAGGCCTTGTGGAGTGGCTCAAAATATAGAGATCCCAGAATGGAAGTGAGAGATTATCAACATAGACTTCATTATCGATTTATTGCGAACCCGTAAACAACATGACTCTATTTGGGTGATTATAGATAGAATGATCAAATTGGCTCATTTTTTATCAGTTAAGACTACGTACATCTCAAAAGCTTTTTCCAAACTATATCTTAGAAAGATTGTTAGACTGCATGGAGTTTCTTTGGTACTGCTTTTCATCCGCAAACACAAAGCCAGGCAGAGCGTACGATACAAACTTTGGAGGATATGTTGAGAGACTGTGTAATCAACTTAAAATGTAATTGGGATGATCAATTACCTCTTATTGAGTTTGCATACAATAATAGCTTCCATTCGAATATTCAAATGGCTCATTATGAATCTATATATGGGAGGAGATGTAGATCACCAATTGGTTGGTTCAAAGTTGGTGAAACAGAGTTGATTTAACCAGACTTGGTTCACCAAGCTATGGAGAAGGTGAAAACCATTCAAGAGAGGTTAAGGACTACTCAAAGTCACTAGAAATCCTACACTGATATTAGGAGGAGAGATTTGGAGTTCGAAGTGTATGATTGGGTTACTTGAAAGTTTCACCCATGAAGGGTGTGATGAGATTTAGAAATAAAGGGAAGCTTAGTCCCCGCTACATTGGTCCTTATCATATTGTGAAGAGGGTTGGTAACGTAGCCTATAAATTGGAGTTGCCCCGAGAATTAGCAGCTATTCATCCCGTGTTTCACATCTCTATGCTTAAGAAGTTTATGAGAGATCCTTCACTTCTTATCCCGATTGAGAGCATTGGGGTGAAAGAGAGTTTGAGATATGAAGAGATTCCAGTCCAGATTCTTGATGGTCAAGTTCGCAAATTAAGAACTAAGAAAGTGGCGTCTGTCAAATTCCTATGGCGAAATCAATTTGTTAAAGAGGCAATATGGGAAGCTGAAGGAGATATGAAGGATAAATATCCTCATCTATTCATGCCTTCCAAGGATGATGTTGAAGGTAATATTCCTTACTTCTACCTTTGAGTTGATGTGTATTCTTGAGTTTGAGTCATTGACTATTTCAGTATGTGTTATTTGAACATTTGAGTATCAGAGTTTTTGAGAAATTTATGTTGTGATGATATTTGTTATTCATGACCCCTAGTTTTATCTTCATTCGAGGATGAATAATCCCAAGGGGGAGATTTTGTAACACCCCCTAAAATGTTGTATGTGGTGTTTCAATTCTCGAAAAAATGATACTACTGTATTTTAGATATAACTTTTCATTGAATAGTCCAAATTAGGTGATTCAAATTTTTGAATAACCCCAACGGCATTACCTACAACTTTTATGAGACCATATCTTAAGATTCGAAGGATACATAGGTCAAATAAAATAAGTTTTGCAAGACATGGTGCTGTAACAAAATGAAGTATTTGTAGAAGAAAAATTATATTTTATGGTAGGCTACTCCAAATCGGTTGATTCTTGAACGACATGAAAGTATCTTCTATATATACAATTCATATAAGACACAGAATCCTAATTAGGAATATATGTTATTTAAATGCAGCTCTGAAAAAGGGTATTCCGTTAAATGAATGATCATCTCACCAACCATGGAAAGATCTAGATCTATTTGACATCACTCATGACATCAATAGTTCTCCATTTAATATCATTCATGAGATCACAATCCTTCATTGAATTTTTAAGATCATCCTTTGTAATTATTTTTATTTATTGTTAGGTCACTCCTCCACACCTATAAATACCCATCTTATTTTCTCATTTTATTCATCAAGCTTTCTTAAGCAACTCTTCTCTCTATACACTTCTTTACTCATTCTCAAATATAGTTTTAGATTTTAGTAGTGTATAAATACTATTCTAGTGATTCTTATACTCCGGGTAGTACACAAAACGCTCCAACGAGGAGAAAAGGCTAGGGGTTCAAGAGTGATCATTGAGTTCTTCAATTCAGAGTAAAGCTTCGAATTCTAGGTATGTAAGGCTATTCATAGCATTGGATTGAGTTCGTCCATGCGCCCAATATTTAAATTCATTGTAATTGAGTTATAGTTGAGTTTTACCCAGATATTGAATTCTAAATGAATTAATTCATCTTCTATTGAGTTAGATAAATTTATGCATTGAGATTATTATTATTTTTATCTTTCATATTATTGAAATTATTGTTCATGGCTACTTTCCCATTAACCCTAATTGATTTGATGTTCATGAATATTTTTACACGTGTTTTGCGTAAAGATGATGGCTTTTAATATTTATCGAAAAAAGAGTAATTTGAATTAATACTATATATGTATTTTATTGAGTTTTGAAAGAGCAAAAACATTGAGTTTAAATGAATTTGAGTAAATGATATTTTAAGCAAGATGTTTTAATAAGATGTAAACAATGTTTTGAAGTGTAATGATTGATGAAGAGGTACTAATATGAGTTTAATTTTTTCCCAATAAGACTAGATGATGATGTTAATATGAGCACATATTTTAGGAGTAGTATTGAGCATTGAGTTGGGTAAAAGTTTAATTGACTCAAACCTAAGAACTACGTTGGCAGCGTAGGATGGAGGCTATACTGCCATTTTACATACTCGTACATTTCATGTACTGACGTCAGTCGACCTACATCATTTTATGATGCAGATACAAGTGTTAGAGATTGTGACACCCTGATCTTAATAGGGTGTGATGGGCACCCGACCCCATGCTTGGAGCCGAGCGAACCCGCTGCTTCATAGTACATACTTAATCTCTTTAGACTTTTACATCAATAAGAACTGAAAAACATAACTAAGCTTCCCGAATCTTTTTTCCCCCAAAATCTATCATCCCATAAAACTCGTGATATGCGACATAATAACCTATCGGCTGGTGATGCCACTTACAAAGCTAACACTCTATACCCACGACTCTGTCTGCAAAGTCTCTAACTTCGAATGAAACATCATAGCACCTATACCCTGACTCGGCAGCACTCCAGGAACAAGTGGAGTTGCTAACTCCGCTGCAACATCTTCTATAATAGCTTCTACTCATCTTGGTTTACCTGCGCGGCATGAAACGCAGCCCCCGGAGAAAAAGGGGGTCAGTATGAGTAATGTACTGAATATGTAAGGCATGAAAATCAGCATAACAAAGAACATAAGGTATGAACAACCATATCATAGAATCATAGAACATATAGTGAGATAAGAGAGTAACTTGTACATATGGGTGCCCTTTTAGGCCGGATGCCATGCATGCTTGTCTTTTCCTTTAAAAACATTTCTTTTTCATATACATAGAAAATAGAACATGTCATATCGCCCACATATATCCCCCTCCAGGAATCCCGCGTCTGGGATGGAAATTACTCCAACTGATCAAGTGGGAATGCGTCTATAGCGCCACATATACACCTCCCCATATACCCAATATACATATAAATATACATATAGACAGCATGCACGAGAGCCCAACGAAAGTCGTGTATTTATCGGAGTGAAGAAAGGTCGGTAACCTCCGATTGTATTATAGACTAACCATGGTCGCTTTGTCTCACCTTGAAGGAACAATTATTATAGGATGAGACTATCAACGAAGGATAATATTAAGAGAACGTAGAATAAGGTCACAATCTTGTAAGGCGCCAAATCGTATACATATGCACATAGGACCAATTTTCAAGACTTGTAGAATAATCGGAATGAGCTATGATTCAAAAAATCAAGATAAGATTCATGTCAAGTACCTTTCAAAAATTTCCATGGATTATATCAAAATAAAACTTTTGAAATCATATACACGTATCTATGAACGAGAAAATATCCTTTGGAAACTCAAGAAAATTGGCCATCCTAGTAGCTCTACGAATAGGACTTCCTTGAAATTGTATAAAATGTTATATACTTGTTTCATAAAACCCATGCCAAAAGAAAGAGTAGCTCTATATACTTATGTCAAAACATGCCAAGAGAAAGAAGGGTAAACCTTTGTTTTGGGAAACTATAGACATTTTGGAAAACATTGAAGGGTTATAAGAAGTCATTTCCTTGGGACCATTGACACCTAGCTTTTGAAAACACAGAAAATATGTAAGCACTTATGAAACCATAACATCAGAATCATGCCTTGAAAGAAAAGGGTAAGCCTTACATACTTATGTCAAATACATGCCAAAGAAGGAACGGTTAGCTTTACATACCAGTGCCGCGCCTTACTAGCTACGCTTATGCGTCCAACTTGTTTTTCTACATTCAAGAGAGTTGACATATTCATTAGATTCACCACCATATACTTGTCTTAATCCTTCAAATAAATTAATTTCCAATCTGCCAAAATTTCAGCAGCATCTCCCCTATAAATACACCATCCTCGAGATCTCAACTTGGCCACCATGTCAGCAACCATATCAACAACAACAACCAGCAGTATATATACAATCAAATCACCTCAAATTTACACAACACAAGCTCCAAACAGCTAGCATAAAACTACGTTACCAAAATAGAGTTTTTAACCTTTATTTCGTAAAATCTTTAACCATACCAACCGGGGGGTCGTGTGGCTGAAACCAGAAGCAACCACACACTTTTTAAAACACTTTAAATCCCTACAACACGCAACCCAACCAGATGCAACCGCAACACCACAACGACAACACACTACGCGACTTCGATTTAGCTACTACGATTTTAATTTAGTAGTTACAAACATCAAGCATCCTTATACAATTTCTCTACTTCTAGTCATATTTAGGACATGTAATACACCTCATAACAATATCATAAACTCCAACTTGAAAGGAAAACCCTTACCTTGCCATAAACTCGTCAAACTCGTCGAAACTTGCCTCGGAAGCTCTCCTAACGCAGCAAGAACTTTGGGACTGCTTGGTGACGTTTTGGTGCTGCTCCAAATCATATATTTTCATTACTAATACCTTCATAACATCATGGTACACCATAGATAATTAATTCACGGGACAAAATCAGAAAACTTACCTCTTTTCTCCTCCAAATCCGTAGGTCTTTCTCTCTAGTCTAGAGTTTCTCTTCTTCTCTTCTTTTATTTTCTAGACTTTTCTTGAAATAAATGGAACTTATGAGATATTGATGACTAAAAGTCATCTTCATATATATATATATATAGGCTACTTTAAGGGGGTGACATGTGTCAACCCCTAAGTGGTGACACATGTCAAGCCCTAAGTGGTGACAAGTGTCAAGCCTTCATTGGGCCAACACCTCTCTCTCCTCCAATGGCGGGCTGCCACATGGCATGTGGGGACCACCCCGACATGAATTTTCTTGAACACTTTGGTTGTGAAATTCCCGATTTATCCCTAGCCTTCCACAATATTATCATAGGCCAATTTGTGAATTTTCCTTTTTGCCCTTTGCCTTTCCCTATATTTCCACACTATTAATATTCATAAATAATATTCATAACCAACTTGTATATATAAAATATTTTTTGAGGATGGTCATTCTCTTAACCTTATCATGGCTACCTTGAAATATCCAACCGTATAAAATACGGGATATAACAGAGATCCTCAATTGATGCATCGTTGAAGATCATTACTTTTCAGCTATTTGGTGAGTCCTTCTTGTGTTCAGAGGAACTCTTTATCCTTTTATTATTGTTGAGTATTATGTTTCTTTTGAGGTAGCCATGGACATGTCATTGGCACCATCTGATAGTGTTAGAGGTTTCTTCGATAGAGTTTGATGATGTAATTGGATTAGTTCTCCTTTGAAACTACTTTTTCTAAGGATTATTTTCTTTCATTTGATATTGATAATAACAAGCCCACATAAATATTCTTATTTTCACTTAAGTCTTCCGCTGATGAATGAATGAGTAATGAGACCAAATGGTTCTCTCGGAGGCCAGAGATGGTTTTGGAGTGCCGGTCATGCCTAGGGTACCCTCTCGGGGTGTGACAATATGCTAAGTACATCAAGCACCTGGATGCAACTAGCTGCCCGGCCCGCATAAAGTATATGATCCCAATTGGTGAGAGACTATAATCACCCTTCCACTAGCCCAGAGGAATGCTAGGCATGGCGAATATAACAGTCCTAGCATAACAGTCTAAAACTGCATGATGAGGGGATAGCCAATCCATTCCCAGAATAACATCGAAGTTCAGCATATCTAGTAAAAAAAATCTACCCGAGTCTCATACCCCTAAATAGTTACCATACAGGATTTACAAAACTGATCCACTACTAAGTAATCCCCTACCGGGGTTGAAACATGCAACGACACCTAAAGTGACTAATAAGAAATACCTAAACTAGGAGCAACATATGTAGACACATAGGATTATGTGGAACCTGGATCATACAAAGCTGAAGCAATCTGCTGACAAATAAAAATAGTACCTATGATAACATCATTTGATGCCTCAGACTCTACCCTCACCGAAGCAGAATAGAAATGTCCATGTTAGCCTGTCCTACGGCCATCTGCCCTGCCACTTGACCTGCCTCCCTAGGGACCTCCCCAAATACCATGCTAACCATCATCACGACCCTGAACCCGATCTATACCTCCTGGTGGAGGTGGCACTACTGCCAATGATCTAGCTCGACTGAGACACTCTCTAGCCCAGTGCTCTAGTGAGCCATAATCAAAGCATCCTGAAACTGAGCGGCCTATGATAACTTATCCGTAGTAGGAAGAAAGCAGACCTAATTCCCTTGAGCTCTGCCCTATGGTGAAACCCCCTGAATGAGGTTGACTACCTTCAACTACTGGCAGGGTGGCCTAAATCGACTGGCCGGACTAACCCTATTGGTACTTATCCTGTTGGAACTACTAGCAGGGCCTGTCATAACTATCCTAGACCCTAGATTGGGATACACTATAGCTACCCTGATATTTGGGCCTCTTATCGCTACCACATTGGGCCTAGCAATGTATAATCTCGATCGTGCTGGCATAATCCACCACATACGGGGTCTCAATCTGCATACAAAATACTCGGCAATCTTCATATAGACCTACTCTAATTGAGTAAACTGATCTTGGAGTTGTTCCCTAATACTCTTAGGGATGTATCAATCTAGGAAAGCCTCTGAGAACTGGGTCCATGTCAATGGTGGTGACCCAGCTAACTTGGATTGTAAATAAGAGTACCACCACTGCATGGCTACCCTTCTAAACTGGTGAGCAATGAAGTCGGTGCCTTTGGACTCCACAAGACCCAACAAATAGAGCTTCTCCTGACAGATAGCCAAGAACTCCATGATATCCTCGCCAATAGCTCTAGAAAATGTCGGGGGTGATAGCCTCTGAAATACCCCTAAAATCTTCTACTCCTATAATGATATCACAACCTTTGGAACTGTTAGCAGGGGTGCAACAACTGGTGGAGGTGGCTAAACCTCAGGTGTTGGCTAGGTGAGCAGATCCCGTAGTGCTGGTATGCCTACTACTAGGGCCGGGGCCTGTGGTACAACCCCAATAGCCTTGAGGAGCTGCACAATCATTGCCTGCAATGCTGGGGTCATAACTAGTGTGGTTGAGGACTATTCTGCTAGTGGTGTCCCCTCTGGCTGAGGAGGAATAGGAGAGTCCTGATGCTTTTCTACTAGCTCCTTCTTTATCTCCAGGTCGGGAGCTGGTATTTCTCCCCTGCCTACTCTACAGGGCCGGCGACTAGGCCTGCCCAGCACTGGTGGGTCATCATCTCTAGTAGTACTGCGTTTATGAACAATCTCTATGAAAGAGCAAAACAAATGAGATTTAAGGAACCCAATAAGACACAAGAATGCACAAAATGAAACAACATAGAGATCATTCCTAATGACATCATGTAGCCTCCCGAAGATAAGTTATGGATATCTCTGCACCTATATAAGAGACTTTACAATACGTTAGTTTTGTATAAGTGAGACCAATGAACCTGGACTCTGATACCAACTTGTCATGACCCGATTTCTCAGGTCATAATAACACCTACTATAACCCAACAGTAGGTAAGCCAACCCGTAAACCCAAAACTCTAAGTAATGGGTTTGAGGGCAGAAACTAAATAAGAGTGGTGAATTATAAAAGTAAGCATAATGAATAAGCAGAAGTAAACCAAAATATGATATAAATAACTAAAGATCCCTCCCAAAACCTGAAAGTCACAAGTACAGAGTTGCTATAAAATAAATGACGAGTACAAGTCCCGGAAGTGGACAGGAAATATATCTACAACAACCATCTAGTCTCAAAAGGAAAAGACGGGCCATCCAGACTGAAGGAGACAGAAATGATCCAAAAATACCACGTGCTCACCCTAGTCTCTGAATCTGACTATAATAGGCTTGATCTATCAACGACGATAGCTGGTGCTAGGTACTACATCACAAAAGTAAATGCAGAGTGCAGTACAAGTATTAAGATAATAGGTACCCAGTAGGCATCATAGGCCGACTAAGCAGAAAAGGTAAAAACAATATGAAAAAGAGGAATAAACCTAAATAGGAATCAACATAAGTATCTAAAGTGAAAAGAGTACTATCTACGAGAACTATAGCTAACTATACCCAGCTAGGCCCCTATAAGCCTAGTAGGGACACTCGTGTGCAAGTTAAATAAAAACCCGACTGAACCCCCATAAGCCCGCAGAGTACACTGAATAGCTACAACTACCAAGGCTGGGAATCAAGAATCTGCAATGTCAGGATTTGAAGAACTGCATCATTTCCAAACCCAAAATCTCCAAGAATCAACGAACTAAAGGTGTCTTAGAGGTCAAGGCCGAGACTGGGACCCAAATGTTCGCTCGAATGTCTAACCTGGCCAAGGCTGGGACTGGGTGCCCAAATGCTCGTATAATACATTAGTGGGGTCTAGGCCGATACTGGTTACTCGGATACTCACCCTAATGCATCAGTATGATTGAGGCACAAAGTGGGTACCCGGATGCTCATTATACTAGCAAGCTAGAAGAGGCCGGAGCTGGGTACTCAGATGCTCCCCGATAATTTAGAATGAAAGCTGAGACTAGGTGCCCGGATGCTCGCAGATAATTTATTCTATGGTGCCAAATATTCTTCTTTCCAACTAGACAACAATAGTACCAAGAAGCTCCTACCCAATGTGACAACTGATATACTGCCAAAACTTGAACTGGAGCCGAAGCCAAATGGTCACAAAATCTAGTTTTGCCAATGTATCTCGAAGTCATGATTACACCGAGTTAAGGATAAGGGTGTTATTAAGAGCAAAGGTATCGCCTAGCTAAGTCCAACTACCAGCCTCTAACCCGCTATACCATTCTACAAGGATCTAAATTTGTCAGAGTGACGTCGAGGCAACTAAAGCAGGTTTACAAGCTATACTAAGGCCAACATACTCGATAATATCAACAACATACTTCTAAATACCCAAAGACCCATTAAAAAGCCTAAACATGATTTCTAACATCTAAGATATACACATAAACTACCCAACCCAAATTCCATCAATCTCAACATGATTTAACACATTCCTTCTCAATCTAAAGAAAGGAAAGTCATAGCCTACCTATAGGCCGAACACGCAAGCTCCAAATTACTGTGCCAGTGTTTTCCCCTTCTGAACAGCCTCGAAACAATATCACTCTGCTAAAAATAGAATCATAACATCGTTACGGTCGTTTAGACACTAATTTCATAATTTTTAGAGACCGACCAATTTTGGAGTCTAAAATGGGAAATGTGGGACCCGCATCTAGAATTTTAGATTTAATCCCAAAAATAGGTTCGAAATGACTTCCCACCTCATAAATCAACAATATAACATGGTTTGGGGGGAACTACGTGGGACAAGCATGCAACCATAATTTGCAAAATTCAAATAAAAGATCAAAAATGGCAGCTTCTTGATCATCTAATTTTGAAAAACCAAGACCCTTTCAACCCAAAACAATTACACTATGATAATCCTTATGAAAAATCCCACAATCTAGCCTCAAAAATCACTCAAATCGGGTTTAAATTGATCAAGTTACAACCTCCACAATTTCAACACAATACAACTCTGAAAATCACTAGAGCAGTAGCTAAATTTGATTTCTTACCTCACACGAAACTTCTGCTTGAGTTTCTAAGCTCATCATTAGATTCCCCACGAAAATCTCTTGAAGTTGGACATTTAGATCATCAAATATGAGCTTGAAATGAAGGAGAAATCGACATATGAAGTAAAGCTAATTTCCACGTAAATGCTAAATTGGTTGCTTTAATAGAGGCGAGTGTGCACCAGATACGGTGCACTAGCGCACCACCAGATTCCAGCAATTACTAAATACTTGGTTTCGACGCTTCGGACTCATCTAGAGTCGAAAAAACATAAACCATATATAGAATATGATTGAAAATAATATTTTGGACTCGATGGTACTATTTAAATTCCCATCAGATATCATTATAATCAAATGTGGGTCCCACTTTCGAATACCAAAATCTACCTAGGCAATCAAAATGAAACTAAAAGTCTTGAGAACCGAACAAAAGGTTGTTCTAAAATAAACTCGATGTTCCAGAGATAACCGTGTTGTCAGAATTTCCATCCAAATGCATTTTTCAAGAATGCTGACTAAAGTCAACCATATGCTAACTTTCAAAGTCAAAAATGCCAAATGTCCCCAAACTCGTATAGATTACTTCAAAACTCATGCCGACCATGCTCCTAGCCTAATTTGTCCATTTCGGAGCTAATGGAACCTCAAAATTCCATTCTGAGGTTTGTTTATATGCTTCCCATACTGTTTTAGATAATTCTCCTAAGAAAGTTTCTAGATATGTATACATTATTTTTGCGTCTGTTTCATGGTAATTTTTGATAAAGTCTGCTACTACAATTTCTTTCCATGGATCAATAACTGTATTCCATATTTGTGGATCATGGGTAGCTATATTTAGTATTTTTCTTTTATTTCCTCGTTGTAGTCTAATGGGTTCTTCTATTAGCATTCGTCTACCTGCAGGTTTAATATTTTCATTTATTTCTATATCAAGTTTTGACCATGCTTTATGTGGTAAATTTCCTGTACTATAACTAATAGTTTGGGCTGGAGTAGTTCTTTAGAAAGGGCTAGCACTATTTGAACTAGTTGCGTTCACCAATTCTGTATGACTAATTATTGATAAGATGTCTTCGTATTCTTCATTCTCAGAAATTGTGTATAGGGATTTTGATTCTCCCTTTCTGTATGCTAAATTATCATCTCTATCTTTACGTATTCTAAAGTGTTCTATGGTTTTGATTATATCCATTTTTCCTTTTTTACATCCTCTGCATTTAAATACTATATAATTTTTTTCTTTATACAGTCTCTTAGCCTCTTCTATAGCATTATCGACTTCATAGACTTCTTGTATTATTTCTATATTCATAAATTCTTCTTGTTTTGTTTTGATAGTGATTTCTGTTTCAGTATCATCTAATTCTTTTTGACTTGTATAATTATAATCAGTAAACCTAACTAAAGTTTCTCCTTTAGAGCTAGTGTACATTAAGTGATTCTCTGGTGCAAATACCTTTGATTTACTTAGTTTGTCTATGTTCCATTCTAGTCATGCATATTCTTCTGGGTTAATTTTTATTGGTTTTATTAATTTTATACCTTTATTTCTCATTACTTCTACAATATCATTTACTTTAAGTTTAAATTTTGTATTACTACTTAGAGTCATTTTTTCTATGAAACCTACACACATCAATAAATTATTTCCATTATTCATTTCTTTGTAACATTTGGTCATTATTCCCTATTTTAATATGTTTTCCAAATTCTTTTAGATTTATTAGAAAATCTAGACTAATCTAAAATATTTCTCCGTGATTAGTCATATCTACTTCTGTTAGACCTATTATCGATTTCTTTAAGTCTGACCATCTATTGTCATATAGCTATTAAAACTTTGGAGCCTAAATTTTTTTGAGTTAGTCCCTTTATTCCTACGACTATTAATCCAATGTGCATTAACATTATTCTAGGATTTTTATTGTCTTAATGAATGCAGGATTTACTAAATTTAGGGTTGAGAAGTTTTCTCTAGAGAAATATTTTACGTTGTATAGAGTCTTTGGATTTAATAATTTTAATTGATTTTGTTAAAGAATTTGTAAGTCTCTGTCTACATCTATTATTTCATTTAGTTCATGATCGTGTTCTTCAGTAGCGGGTCGTCTTGCTAGTATTCTAGAGATAAAATTATTTCCAATTTTGTTGTCTGAAAAACTTACTCTTGGCCAGTCTTCTTCGATGTTCCTTCTTTATCTATTTGAAAGAAAGTCCATTTTTGTGGTTTTCTAATTATTTTTTGTTTATCGTGTTGTGAGGTTATCTCAACTTTCTTTAATTGAGTAATTAATTCATCTATCTCTATATTTTTGGAAAGGAGGCGTTCAGGTTGTTTTTCCTTTACTGATTTGTCTACCTTTATGTTTAATTCTATTAATAATGGTATTATCATATTATTTTATTT
The DNA here is from genome assembly GCF_947179165.1 of Solanum dulcamara. NCBI lineage: Eukaryota > Viridiplantae > Streptophyta > Magnoliopsida > Solanales > Solanaceae > Solanum > Solanum dulcamara. The sequence continues at coordinate 65,754,770 of NC_077239.1, forward strand.
AATTATTACCTTATCTGACTGACTTGATGGGATATGTGTCGAGAATCCTACAGGATCTGTGTGATACTTTGTTGTACTTTCTAAGGCTTTCTTATAATTTATGTCCTCTTCGCTCATGATAGCGAAATTTGTTCTAGTTGTTGAGACTTTAAAAAGTCAAAGTTATGTTCTAGTTTATCAAGTACATTTCGTTCTTTACTTTTAGTAGCTTCTATTGTTTCTAAAAGTCTTACTATGATTTTATCTTTTAGCTGAACGTTATCACTGAAAATTATTATTAAGTCTACTAAAGTATTATATTGTTTATCTTCAGAATGTAATATGTGTTCTTCCCTGACAAAATTACACTTTATAATATTATTTCCGTGTAATGACCTCAATTTTTTTTCAAGATGTATTCATAGATCTAAGTATTCAAGGTGTTTTGGGAATCTATTTTGTAATCCTGAGGAACTTGTCATTCTCCATATCTCTCTATAATATTCTATTCCATTAGTACTAAATCGGATATCAGTTTCTACGTTATTGATTTCGTGAAGCAAGTTAGCCTGGTGTCTCGTAAGAGATTCTATAAAAGTAGTCGGTATTTGGAATACCGATTTCGTTAAATGTTCTTGTATCCAGTTCAAGTGTTCTTTTAGCTTTATGAGAGATTGTTTGAGCTCACATCTATATTGTATTTCTTCGTATGTCCAGTTTTATCTTAATCTTATTCTATTTATGTTTTCTAATGGCATGAATAATATTATCCTAACGGGACTGACTGAATTATGTCTTTGTAGCATCTTATTTTAATATTTGAATAACTTATGTTTCGTTGGATATTATCTAATTCTCTATAAAGATATCTTGTATGTGTGTCTTATTCTAAAGCAGTTAAAAGTTTTCATAGTTCACACTCTGTTTTAGTTAATTTTGATTTATGATATATTTCCTGCTGAAGTCACCGATGTACTCGTCTAAATCTTTAAAATAGAGGTTGATTTTGCATTAATTTATCCTAACTGGTAACCTTTTTGTCGCATATGCATTTTTATCCAATTAATGTGATTATCACAATGTGCTATATCACTTTCACAACTCTATATTTCCCACCTTAAAGCACTAAGTAGTTCTGGTTTTACTATTCTTTCTTGTCTAAAGGAATTATATTTTTTATCTAGGCTATCTACAGTATTTGCGATTTCTGAATATTCTTCTAATTTCTTTTTTAATTTTACAGTTGTTCGTCTAGAAGTATATTCTCTATATAATAACCAATGATTACACCTTATATCTTGGAAAGCTCGATGTCTTTTCATGAACTATATTTTGCTCTTGCGTTTAGCTGTATAACGAATTAATATTCTAATCTAGATATTATATCAATTAACTGATCTAATATTCAGTTATCTTTTTTGTCTGATTTAATATTTTATATTCCCAATATAAACTCTGTAATTTATCTTTCATCTCTCTGAATGCCTTAATATATTTTAATGGTCGTCTCATTTAGTGTTCCCCAAAACTTCTCACTCTGATATCAATATAAAATGGTGTAGATAAATAAGATGATTTATATGACAAGTGATGATTAAATGGAATGATTTTAATGAAAAAACTTCAAATGTGTGGTAAATCATATTCAGTACTCCTTTTCTCTTCTAGATTCATCATGTTTGTCTGTGATGTATATCTTGAATTTCCCCTTTTTTTATCTTATCCTGTTCATCTCTTCCTCTTAACCTATGTTCTAAACAACTTTGTTTTTAACCACATCCTGGATATATATCTGGCATCAAATTCATCCTTTGTTCATTAAGTGGACTTTCAGTGCCAAGAATTCTAGAAATTTACAAATTAATCCATTGTCATTATTAAAATATTAAGAGGTTAATCATATACTAAGGGTAAAGTAATTAAACTGTACAGCAATCTACATATGAAAATGGTAAATTAAAGAAAAAATAACATATTTTTGGGGGAAAACTTGGATATAAAATATCATAAAACTTACATAATTAAACCGAGAGAGGTTTCCCTTTTGGGAACCTCTAAAAAACTTGAAAGTATCTTGAGCTTTGTTAAACAAACAAAATTATTATTATATAAGCTTTATTATACAACAGAGGTAGTTGGGTTTGAAAGAGGAGTGACTAACATAGAGGAAAGGGAGATGTTAGAGGGTTTGAAGGCTGATTTTTTCTTAAGTGTTCTCTCTATTCTTACCTTATCTAGCTTACACCACTATCTCTTATATAGGCATAAGAGATGAGAAATAAAAGGTTTTAAAGCAAACTATGTGGCCCAACTATCAATGGCCGACACACTTAAGATAAGATTCTTAATAATGCAAGTATGGTGCTCTGTGGGCCTCATTGTCACATGCATTATTAACATCTTTTTGACTTATAGACAGACGTGTGCTTCAACAGTTTTTCCCTTTTTTGGAGGATAGTAATAAAGTGAAAAAGTACTCACTCTTATAGGATAATTATGGGCATACCCACATAGCACACTAATTATTTACATAAGATGTGAAAATATTTTTTCCAGGTGTCTGACCTTATTTTCTTATCATTGTTATTCTTATCTTGGTATAGTCTTCATCTTCTTATCTTCTGAGTTAAGTGTCCAAGTTGTGTAGGGAGATTGAATCAAAACTCATTCCTGAGTCATCATCCTCATATGGATCCTGAGCATCTTGGTAGTAATTGCTTCCATCGGTTTGAACTATTAAATAATCTGATTCTAAGGGTATTTTTAAATTTGGTATTTTCTTTACATTCTCTTTAATTTGTTGTACTAATTTAATATCTTCTATATTAAAATGATTTTGCCCCTTACCTCTTGTATTTGCATATAAAGGTCTTGCTATTTTCCCTAAATCTTGAATAAAATTTCTAGCATAATTTACAAGAATAAAATTTTAGGCCTTGTAAATTATGCTAGAAATTTTATTCAAAATTTAGAAAAATAGCAGGACCTTTATATGCAAAGACAGAAAGTAAGGGGCAAAAATATTTTAATATAGAATATATTAAATTAGTACAACAAATTAAAAATAAAGTTAAGAATATACCAAATTTAAAAATACCCATAGATTTCGATTATTTAATAATCAAAACCGATGGAAATAAGCTAGGGCGGGGAGCCATTCTAAAGGCTCGACCTAATAAATATAGTAATAAAAATGAAGAAAAAATATGTGCATATAAGAGTGGTCAATATAAAGAAAAAAGGTAATATGAGTAGTATAGACGCAGAAGTATTAGCAATTATATACGGATTAAACAGTTTCAAACAATACATTTTAAATAAAAATGAAGCATTAGAGAGAATAGATTGTGAAGCTGTAGTAAAATTTCACCAAACGATAAATAATAAAGCTAGCAGTAAGAGAAGATGTCTTAATTTTATGGATATTATATCTGTATATAATAATATTATTTTTGAATATGTTAAAGAAAAGGATATGATTTAGCAGACAAACTAAGTAGACTGAAAATTAAAATTAATTGATATAATATCTGTTTCAGCATGAGACCAACTAGACAATCACCAACAGACAAAGGCAAGGGCATAGCCCCACCAGACTCATACTCCCAGACTCTATTAGGTAAGATAAATTTTAGACCTCAAGGATCTATAGAAATGATGGAAAGAATTTACTTTGGTAAGTTTAATTTAATTTCCTATCCTCAGTGTAACCTATCTTTCAGAATAATGTCAGATTGTACTTTAGACAAATCTCAGAAGTGTCTAGTAGAAAATTTATGGATATCCTATAACAAGAAAGACACAAAACATTTTATTGCAGCTACTAATGCGCTATGTCAAAACTTTTCAGATAAAAGTAGAGAGAATAAATTTATGTATTATGTTGTTATACATGGAAAGACAAATGGTGTTTTTCAAACTTGGATCGAAGTAGTAGACTCAATAAATGAAATTAAAAATCCATTTTTTAAAGATTTCAATAATTTTATTGAAGCTTTAAACTATGCCAGAGGAATGCTTGGGCCAAACTACTATATTTCTCAAGCTCTAAGACAAAACTCAACCCAAACTCCACAGTACAATATCCAGAAAGACTCAGAAAAAATAATCTTCCGTGAACATTGTTCTATCATGACTGAGGCCTTCAAAAGACTCAATGCAAAAAATGAAGCCCTCTTTCAAGAAAATATGAGACTAATGAAGTAACTCGAGACATTCAAATGTAAGTTTGCTCCTAAGATTGATAAAATCACTAAAACCCCTGAAGTGAGTTTTCCATCTCACTCAAAAATAGAAGAGAAGGGTGTGTATTCCCCTCTGAATGCTAAGAAATCCATTATATCGGATCAAGATATAGCTAGTCCGATTCAAATGATAGCCGATAAAGACTCATCAAACCCGTTAATGGATGTCACGTTGCCAAAAAGTGAAGATGAGGGGTGTTCTTCCTCACGAAGAAGACTACCTAAATATTTTTAGAAAGACAACTCTAGAGAAGGCATAATTTCTAAAAGGAAAAAAATGATAAAATAGAAGACATAATTAAACAAACTATGGAGCAATTCTTCAAAAACCGAGGGCAGGATAAACATGTTATTAGCAGAGACAGACCAAGTCCAAGTAATAATAGATTAGTTCCAAATTCAGACGAAGAAGCCAATAGTCCAATAAGAACTCCAAGTTCAGACGAAGGTGAATATGGAAGCAATAACTACCAAGATGCTCAGGATCCATATGAGGATGATGACTCAGGAATGTGTTTTGATTCAATATCCCTACACAATGTGGATACTTAACTCAGAAAATAACAAGACGAAGACTATACTAAGATAAGATTAACCATGATAAGAAAATAAGGTTAAACACATGGCAAAAATATTATCATTCCTTATGTAAATAATTAGTGTGCTATGTGGATATGTCCACAATTGTCCCATAAGAGTGAGTGCTTTTCACTTTATCACTATCCTCCAAAAAAGGAAAAAACTATTGAAGCACACGTCTTCTATATGTCAAAAAGATGTTAATAATGCATGTGACGATGGAGCCCATAGAGCACCCGACTTGCATTATTAAGAATCTTATCTTAAGTGTGTTGGCCATTAATAGTTGGGCTACGTAGTTTTCCTTAAACCTTTTATTTCTCATCTCTTATACCTATATAAGAGATAGTGGTGTAAGTTAGAAAAGGTAAGAATAGAGAGAACACTTAAGAGAAAAATCATCCTTCAAACCCTCAACATCTCCCTTTCCTCTATGTTAGTCACTCCTCTTCCAAATCCAATTACCCCTATTGTATAATAAAGCTGATATAATAATAATTGTGTTTGTTTAACAAAGCTCAAGTTAATTTCAAGTTCTTTAGGGGTTTCCAAATGAGAAACCTCTCTCGTTTTAATCATGTAAGTTTTATGATGTTTTATATCCAAGTTTTTCCTCAAAAATATGTTATTTACTTTAATTTACCATTTTCATATGTAAACTATTGTACAGTTTAATTACTTTACCCTTAGTATATGGTTAATCTCTTAATTTCTTAATAACGACCATTGATTAACCTATAAATTCTTAGAATTCTTGGCCTTGAAAGTCCGCTTAATGAACAAAGGATGAATTTGTTGCCAGATATATATCTAGGGTGTGGTTAAAGATGAAGTTGTTAAAAACATAGGTTAAGAGGAAGAGATGAATAGGGTAACATTAAAAAAAGGGGAAATTCAGGATATACATCACAGACAAACATGATGAAGCTAAAAGAGAGAGGGAGTATTGAGTATGATTTACAACATATTTGAATTTTTTTCGTTAAAATCATTCCATTTAATCATCATTTGTCCTCTAAATCATCTTATTTATCTAAACCATCATCTTATTTATCTAAAACATTTTATATTGGTTTTAGAGCGAGAATTTTTTGGGAACACTAAATGAGACGACCATTAAAAAATATTAAGGCATTTAGAGAGACAAAAGATAAATTATAGAGTTTATATTGGGAATATAAAAGATTAAATTAGACAAAAAATGATAACTGCAGTTTAGACCAGTTAATTGATATAATATCTAGATTAGAATATAAATTCATTATACAGCTAAAAGCAAGAGCAAAATATAGTTCATGAAAAGACATCCAGCTCTCTAAGATATAAGGTGTATACATTGGTTATTATATAAAAAATATAATTCCTTTAGACAAGAAAGAGTAGTAAACCCAGAACTACTTAGTGCTTTAAGGTGGGAAATACAGAGTTGTGAAAGTGATATAGCACATTGTGATAATAGCATTAATTGGATAAAAATGCGTATGCGACAAAAACGTTATCAGTTAGGATAAATTAATGCCAAATCAACCTCTATTTCAAAGATTTAGATGAGTACATCAATGGCTTCAGCAGGAAATACATCATAAATCAAAATTAACTAAAACAGAGTGTGAACTATGAAAACTTTCAACTGCTTTAGAATAAGACACACATACAAGGTATCTTTATAGAGAATTAGATAATATCCAACGAAACATAAGTAATTCAAATATTAGAATAGGATGCTACAAAGACATAATTTAGTCAGTCCCGTTAGGATAATATTATTTATACCATTAGAATACATAAATAGAATAAGATTAAGACAAAACTGAACATACGAAGAAATACAGTATAGATGTGAGCTCAGACAATCTCTCACAAAGCTAAAAGAACACTTGAACTGGATACAAGAACATTTAATGAAACCGGTATTCCAAATACCGACTACTTTTATAGAATCTCTTACGAGACACCAGGCTAACTTACTTCACGAAATCAATAACGTAGAAGAAGATATCCGATTTAGTACTAATAGAATAGAATATTATAGAGAGATCTAGAGAATAACAAGTTCCTTAGGATAACAAAATAGATTCTCTAAAACACCTTGAATACCTAGATCTATGAATACATCCTGAAAACAAATACAGGTAATTACACGAAAATAATATTATAAAGTGTAATTTTATCAGGGAAGAACACATATTACATTCTGAAGATAAACAATATAATATTTTAGTCGGCTTAATAATAAATTTTAGTGATAACATTCAGCTAAAAGGTAAAATCATAGTAAGACTTTTAGAAATAATAGAAGCTACTCAAAGAAAACAATGAAAGGTCCTTGATAAACTAGAACAAAACTTTAACTTTTTAAAGTCTCAACAACTAGAAGTAGGTAGAATGATTCAATATCTAAATACAAAGTTTAATCTAGAAACAATACCTACAAAAATCGAAATAGAAAGGTTAGTCAAGAAAATCATCGAAAAACCTAAAGAATTAGAAATAACAAATACTCAAGTAGTGACAAAAATTATAGAACAAGTAGAAATAATAACTACTAAGATTAGAGACTTAAAAGGAATGATTAAAAGACTAGAACAGATTTCGCTTTAATGAGCGAAGAGGACATAAATTATAAGAAAGCCTTAGAAAGTACACCAAAGTATCACACAGATCCTGTAGAATTCTCGACACATATCCCGTCAAGCGAGTCAGATAAGGTAATAATTAAATAAAATAATACGATAATAGCATTATTTATAGAATTAAAAATAAATGTAGACAAATTAGTAAAGGAAAAACAACTTAAATGCCTCCCTTCCAAAAATACAAAGATAGACTATCTAATTACTCAATTAAAGAAAGTTGAGACAACCCCACAACACGATAAATAAAAAATAATTAGAAAACCACAAAAATAGACTTTTTTTCAAATAGATCAAGAAGGACCATCAAAGAAGTCCGGCCAAGAGAACGTTTTTCAAACAACAGAATCATAAATAATTTTATTTCTAGAATATTAGCAAGATGACCCGCTACTGAAGAACATAAGCATGAACTACATGAAATAATAGATGTAGACAGAGACTTACAACTTTTTCAACAAAATCAATTAAAATTATTAAATCCAAAGACTCTATACAACATAAAATATTTCTCTAGAGATAATCAATTATACAGACATTACAGAGAAGAACAGATCTCAGCAATAGGAGAAAACTTCTCAACCCTAAATTTAGTAAATTCTGTGTTCATTAAGATAATAAAAAAATCCTAGAATAATGTTAATGCACATGGAATTAATAGTCATAGGAATAAAGGGACTAACTCGAAAAAATTTAGGCTCCAAAGTTTTAATAATACTATATGAAGATAAATGGTCAGACTTAACAAAATCGATAATAGGGTTAACAAAATCGATAATAGGGCTAACAGAATTAGATATGAGTAATAACGGAGGAATATTTATATTAGTCCAAATTTTCTAATAAATCTAAAAGAATTTGGAAAACATATAAAAATAGGAATACAGACCAAAGGTTATGAAGAAATGAATAATAGAAATAATTTATTAATGTGTGTAGGTTTCATATGAAAAATGACTCTAAGTAGTAATACAAAATTTAAACTTATAGTAAATGATGTTGTAGAAGTAATGGGAAATAAATGTATAAAATTAATAAAACCAATAAAAATTAAACCATAAGAATATGCAGGAATAGATGAAACCTAGACAAACTAAGTAAACCAAAGGTATTTGCACCAGAGAATCACTTAATGTACACTAGCTCTAAAGGAGAAACTTCAATTAGGTTTATTGATTATAATTATACAAGTCAAAAAGAATTAGATGATACTAAAACCGACAACACTATCGAAACAGAACAAGAAGAATTTATGAACATAGAAATAATAAAACAAGGCTATAAAGTCGATAATGTTATAGAAGAAGTAAAGAGACTGTATAAAGAAAATAATTATATAGTATTTAAATGTAGAGGATGTAAAAAGGGCAAAATGGATATAATCGAACCATAAAACATTTTAAAATATGTAAAGATAGAGATGATAATTTAGCATACAGAAAGGGAGAATCAGAATCCCTATACGCAATTTCTGAGAATGAAGAGGGGGTCTTAGGCCCTAGTTCTCTTTTATGAAGGCATTCCTAGGAAAAGTCAATTTTTAAAGATTTGGAGCTTTATATCACTGAAGCACCTTAACACCTCAAAAGGTGGAATGTTGACTTAGAAAGAAATGTGCAGAAAAACTTGTTGGTCCAACTGGTTCTACGGCCCCTTTGTATGGATCATATAAGTCTATACAGTCTGTATAGTGCAATCGTAGATTGGAAGTTGGAAATATTTTTGGATCAAGGTTTTACAGACGAATGTACGATCTGTATAAAGGTCTACGGAACATATGACCATCCGTACACCACCTTTAGGAAAATTGTTAAAGGAAGTTCTATAGAAGGTTTATACAACCCATGTAAGGATCCACGGACCGTAGACCTGGCTGTAGAATGAAAGTTTAGAGAGTTGAAATTTTGAGGCTTCGATAGGACGAGAGGGTTATACGATCCATGGATTATTTCACATACCGTAGAAGATGATCATAGAGGAAACTTCAGAAAGTGGATTTTTGTACTTGTTTTCCACGAGACCCTATACGGCCCATATAGAGTTCTATGGACCATAGAGGTGTCCGTAGTACCTTCCCATCGGTTATTTTTCTAAGGCTATATTAGTCATTTTTTATTCTTTTAATATCAAAACTATGTCGTTATGGACCTATTCCCAAGACCTATAACTACCTTTATCCTTTAAAATCTATCCATTCCCTCTCATTCGCTCAAAAAGCTCTAAGGCTCTCAAGAAATTCTCTTTCAAGATCTTCCTCTTCAAGCAAGCTAGGGTTCTGAGGCTTTCAAGTCTCCTCTTCAATTTCAAGCTAGGATTCATTTAGGTATGTGGAAATTTCATCCATGGATCTCTTTCCATCCATGGAGTCTCGAAGAATCTCCAATTTCACTTTGTAATTTCTTCCAAGAACCTAGAATTTTCATGATATGGTATTGGGTTCAATCAATTATGATTTTATTCATTTTCAATGATCTTATTATGTATGATTTGATCTTAATTATACATATTTTAAATATTTTTCTTATGAACTCATGCATTATGCCTATTTTATGATTATGAACTATGTTGAAAATTATACATGCATCATGATTTATGAAGAACTATGATTTAATAATGCTTTTAGATAAAGTATCAAACCTGTTTATGAAAACAAGTTTGCTTCAAAGTGAAGTATTCTTATCATGAAGGATTTCCGTGATTTTTATGTGAAAACTTATCATGATCTTGATGCTTAGATAAGTGTCTTTATGAATTATTATGTTATAAATCTTGATATGTTGAAAGGTTCTATTCTTATGATTTTCATATATGATATGATGAATTTGGTATTATTAGATTTTTACCATCTTTCAAAGACTATATATGATTTTGTTATGCTATTCCGTTGAGAGTAGTTCATTTTATAGCTCACATCATTTATGTCGGTTAATGGTATCTCTCACCATGTTATTTAGAGCTTATGGCTTTCTTAAAATATTACATTGACCATGTTTTATATTTCTAATGATGTTTTGAAGAACTGTATAATGTTTTGGCTTGGTCATTGTATTACCATGTCTCATATCATACATTTTGCATTCTCCATACTCAGTACATTTCATAGTACTGAGTGCATACTTCTTTTGCTTATATTATTTTATACTATAGGTCGCGACTCTCCTACTCACGCCCGCGATTAGTAGTGACTCTCATCAGCGTTGCACTTCTTTGGTGAGTCATCATGGTTCGATACACATCCATATTAGGAGTTCTTTATGTCTTTCTTTAGACTTCATTTAGGTTCAGATGTTATACTCTATTCTTCTTATGTTGAGATTGTATTTTTTGAGTCTTATCGTCCACTTTCAGTTATTTTTTATTATCTTAATTCATGCTTATGCTAAGAGGCTTGTCTAGGATTTTTTGGGATCCTCTTCACCGTGTCATACCTAGGGGGTCTTTGGGACGTGACAAATTTGGTATTCTGAGCATCAGATTTTTAAAGAGTCCTAAGTGTCTAATATGCCGCATCTAGTAGTGTCTTTTTCATGAGTGTGAAGCCTGCCATATTTATGAATGAAAGGCTATGAAGCGTTTAAGAAACTTTACCTTTTTCATCACTCTTAAGTCGTGCGATAGAGTTGAACTCTATAAGGTTTCCTTCTAACTCATGTTTTATGCATTTCAGAATCATGCCTCCAAGAAGAGCATCATTGTGAAGGAATGTGAATCAAGATGAGGGGAAATAAGCACATCAAACTATGGTTGATCCTTTGGACGAGCAAGTTACTCATGCCGAGTTTAAGGCTGCTTTCCAAGTCCTTATCCAAGCCATGGAGTGCCAAGCTAACTATGAGGTGGTAGCTCTTGTGAACCAAAATGTGGGTATGACAGTGATAAGGGTTTGAGATTTTATAAGTTTGAATCCTCTGGAATTCCATGGGTCTAATGTGGATGAAGATTCACAAAAGTTTATAGAGAGGATCCAAAAGATTGTGGGAATCATGGATCTAACTTTGGTGGAGAAGGTGGATTTGGCCACTTATCAATTAAAAGGGGTTGCTCAAATATGGTTTGCTCAATGAAAGAAAGAAACGGCTATTGTGCGGGTCCTTTGGAATGGGAGAAGTTCAAGGATATGTTTCTATATCGGTTCCTTCCCCTTGAGTTGAGGGAGGCTAAGGTTCAAGAATTCATAAATTTGAAAAAAGGAAATATGAGTGTGAGGGAATATGCTTTGAGTTTACTCAATTTTCCAAGTATGCTCCGGCTGACTCACCAACGGGAGTAGAGACTGAAACAAGTTCTAGCAAGATTTTGGGGCTAACATCAAATTTCATAGAAACATAAGGATTTACAAAAGACAAATTTGCTCCCGGATCAAGAAAGGCATAAACATCAAAGTGAAAGACCTGTAATATACCTGTAACCACATTGGGAGACTCCTCCAACTCCTGCCTAGTCTGAAGAGCATAGAATCGATTTTGGCGTTGACCACTATCGAAACCCGCAGTAGCACCCTGCCGACTTGGCTGACCTATTGCCTGAGTCTGGGCCTGGGGTCCACCACCACCTCTACACTCTCTCACATGATAACCCGACCTTCCATACCTATAACATGCACCTGATCCTGCCAAGCATTCTCTTCTATTATTCCTTTCATACTTCTTGCATGCAGGGGTGACATGACCACTCGAAACTCCTCATTAAACCTTAGGGTTAGATAAACTATCCTTATCGAACTTTGGATTAGCACTTGAAGAATTTTGACCAAAGTGCTTTTGGAGAAATTGAGGACGACCACCATTTTTGGATGCCCTCTTGGACTCCCTTGTTTTCTCCCCTAAGCTTTTCCTCAATTTTCTCGACATAAGTCATGAGCCTTGAGATGTCCATTTTTCTAATTAGCATGGAGGTTTTGCACTCATTGGATACCTAGTACGAAACACCTAATATGAACATACTCATATGGGCTCGAGGATTGACAATCATAAATGGAGCATACTTTGAAAATTATGTGAACTGAGGGTATACTCCCTCACACTCATATTCCATTGCTTCAAGTTGATAATCTTTTGAACTTTAGACTCCCTTAGCTCAAGGGGAAAGAAATGGTCAAGAAACACCTTTATGAACTCTTCCCAAGCAATAGGACCCACTTCTCTAGCCCGCTCACCCTTTCATTGATCAAACCAAATTCTAGAAACTTCATTCAATTGGTAAGCGGCCAACTCCGCCATATTTACTAGGATTACCCCTATAATCTCCACGATCTTGAGAATGCTCTCTATAAATTCTTGTGGATCCTCATCCACTTTTGACCTATGAAACTCCGATGGACTTATCCTCATGAAATCACGAACCCTTGTTGCCACCGTACCCATATTTGGGTTCACGGTAGCAACTACCTCTTTATTGTCTTGAGCCATCACGGCTTGAGCAAGAACTTGGAAAGTGGCTTGAAACTCTGCATGGGAGACTTTTTCATTCAAAGGATCATTTGGAGCTTGTTGCTCCTCCACAATATTCCTTCTTATAAGAGCTTTCTTAGAGGCATGATTCTGTCATCGCAAAGAAAAAATGTTAGAGGGAATAGCCTTAGAGTTTAACTTTATCACACGACATAGGAATAGTGAAATAAATAAGTTTCCTAAAACGTCTCATAGTCTCCTATTCATAGATGTGGCATGCTTCACACCCATGAACAAGACTCTACTCGATATGGCATGTTAGAATCCCTAGGATACCTTAAACCTTGTACTCTGATACCAAATTTTTCATGACCCAAGCTAGGCCCTAGGCGTGATACAGTCATTAGAATTCTGAGAGGCTCTAAACAAGCCTCTTAGAACATATTGCATACACAAGGTAAGTATAGTGTGGAAGATAAGTCTCAAAATAGAATCTTGAATAAGGAAAAAAATCAATGCATTATGTCTTAATTAACGGAGCTACAAACTCATGATAGTCTAAAGCATTCCTCTACTAGTCTAGATGGGGCATAGGATATGCTCCAAGCTCACCAACATAAGAAATAAAAAGTCATAATGGACCATGAAAGATAGTCACAAATGCTGCATCCTTAGAACATGAGGACTCACCAACTAGAGAACAATACTTAAGATCTAGCCACGAGCAGGAGGATGGGAGTGATTATCGTTGGACCCTATATTATGATACAATATAGGAAAAAAAATATGTGTTAGTACATAGAATGTACTAAGTATGTGAGAAATATGCATGATGTAGACATGATAGCATGATGAGCATAAATGATAAAACATGTGATGTAAGACCAATAATCATTTAAAAGAATGAGATTTATAATCATAGGTCATAACATGTGGTCAATGCATCATTTGAAAACATCACAAGCGCTTATAAGAAAACATAGTTATTTTGTAGGAACCTTTAATTGACATTTAGGACCATGCGAGCTGGAACATGGAATCTGGTGTTATTCCCACACCGAAAAGAGAGAGGCTACTTGCCAAGGTAGACTCCGTGAAAACATTTTAAATATTAAGCTATTTTTGGATCCACTAGCTAGGACATCAAACCTATGGGGGCACATAGTTTGGGACTAGAGGTTTCTAATAGAGTTCCCTTGGGTTGCTTCTTGAGCTTTCAGACTGAACCCCACCTCAAATCCCCCCTGGTGCTTAGTCAAGATCCCAACGAAAGTCATAAATCATAGTCATTAACATCATTAGGAAAGGCAATAATAAGCACCAATCCACATCATAAAATAGTCATAATATTAACTCATTAACATGATTCATACAAGTGTGAGAAAATCTTTCATCTTTATGAATTCGTGAGTAGGTGAGAAAACCTTTTGCCTTTTACATAAGTGTGTGACAAATTCTTTCACAATCATAAATACTTACTTGAAACATCCTTGAAAACATCATTCATTACTTTCATGACTCATTCATAAGTCTTTGTTAATCATTTATAAATCATTCATAAAATTCAATATCAAAATTCCACAACTTCATACTTGAAAATACAATAATGCATGGGTACATGAAAACTCAATTGAAAATATTCAATTAAAATTGAATCATGCATACTTGAATCATTAACGTTGAAATAATTTATAATTGAATTGACCTAATACAATCTCATGAAAACCCCAAAATCATTAAACTAAAATTGATTGAGAAAGGAGAAAACCTTTAGGACTCCAAGGATGGAAAGGGTCCATGGATGAATTCCCAACATACCTTGATTAATCAAAGCCCTAAATGCACTTGAAATTAGGATGCTTGAACTTGACCTAGAAAGTCCTTAGCTTGGAAGAGAAGAAATTCCTTGGGAGAGAGTTTTTAGAGAGAGAATTATTGTACTGAGTGGTTGGAGAGGGAATGAAAGGATTTCAAAGGGTTTGGATAGTTATAGGTTTAGGAATAGGTCCAAAACGGCATAGATTAGGGATTAATTGGGTAAGAAAAGACAAAAATATCCTTATAAGAAGACTGACGAAGATAGGTTAGCAAGATTGACCGTGTTCGCCGACGACCCAGTCGGTGAGTTGCCAAACTCCCCCTCTCCTCACCAACCCCTCTAAAACTCTAAGTGAAAATCTCTAAAGGTTTTTATCACACCCTGAGAGGGTACCCTAGGCATGGAAGACACTTAGAAACCATCTATGGCCTCCGAGAAAACCACTTAGTCTCATCACTCATTCGTTCATCATCGAAAGACTTAAGTAAAAATAAGAATACTTATGTGGGCTCTCCATCATCAATACCAAATGAAAGAAATAATCCTTAGAAGAAGTAGTTTCAAAGAAGAACTACTCCAATTACATCATCAAACTCTTTCTATGAAGCCTCTAACACTATCAGACGGTGACAATGACATATCCATGGCTACCTCAAAAGAAACATAATACTCAACAATAATAAAAGAATAAAGAGTTCCTCTGAATACAAGAAGGAGTCACCAAATAACTGAAAAGTAATGATCTTCAATGATGCGCCTGTTGAAGATCTCTAACACCTGTATTTACATTAAAATGATGTAGGTCGAATGACGTCAGTACATGAAATGTACGAATATGTAAAGTGACAGGAAAGTAAGGATAGATATCAAGAAACTTCTCTCAGAAAGACTCGGCTCAGAAATCAACATCATCTCAATATTAATATGTAATGCAAGTTTTAAAATAATAATAATAATAATAATAATAATAATAATAATAATAAGCAATGCTTACTCAGTTGAGAGTTTTTCTAACTGACAACCATCATTTATGAGCTAGTGATGATACAATGAAGCGATGTTGTTTCCACATCCATCCAATACCTTGCCAAGGTAAAGGATATCACCATCTTGGATCTAATTATCGAAGTCCTCTTTTTGGGATTTAAGAGGTATAGCCTCCATCATATGCTGACTACGTAGTTTTGGAGTTTGAGCCAATTAAACTCTTACCCAACTCTGTGCTCAATACTACTCTCAAAATATGTGCTCATATTAACATCATCATCTAGTCTTATTGAAAAAACATCAAACTCATCTTATTACATCTTCATCAATCATTACACTTCAAAACATTATTTATATTTCATCAAAACATCTTGCTCAAAACATCATTTACTCAAATTCATTTAAACTCAATTCTTTTACTCTTTCAAAACTCAATAAAATACATATATATTATTAATTCAAATCACTCTTTTTATCAATAAATATTAAAAGCCAACATCTTTATTCAAAACACGTGTAAAATTATTCATGAACATCAAATCAATTAGGATTCATGGGAAAGTAGCCATGAACAATAATTTCAATAATATGAGAGATAAAAATAATAATAATCTCAATGCATAAATATATCTAACTCAATAGAAGAAGAATTAATTCATTTACAATTCAAGATTTGGGTAAAACTCAACTATAACTCAATTATAATGAATTTAAATATCGGGCGCATGGACGAACTCAATTCAATGTTATAAATAGCCTTACATATCTGAAATTTAAAGCTTTACTCCGAATTGAAGAACTCAATGACCACTCTTGCACCCCTAGCCTTTTCTCCTCACCAGAGCATTTTGTGTACTATCCGGAATATAAGAATCACCGGAATAGTATTTCTACACTACTAAAAACTAAAACTATATTTGAAAATGAGTAAAGAAGTGTATAGAGAGAAGAGTTGCATGAGAAAGTTTGATGAATAAAATGAGTAAATAAGGTGGGTATTTATTGGTGGGGGGAGAGACCTAATAATAAATAAAAATAATTACAAAGGATGATTTTGAAAATTCAATGGAGGATTTTGATCTCATGGATAATGTCAAATGGAGGACTATTGATGTCATGGGTGATGTCAAATGGATTTAGATCTTTCCATGGTTGGTGAGATCAACCTTCTTTTAATAGAATACTCTTTTACGGAGTTGCGTTTGAACAAGATAACTTCCTAATTAAGATTTGGTATCTTCATATCAATTATAGATCTAGAAGTATACTTTCATGTCGTTCAAGAATCAACTGATTTGGAATAACCTAGCATGAGATATGAATTTGCTTATACAAATACTCCATTTCATCACAATACCATGTCTTGCAAAAATTAATTTAGTTGACCTATGAATCCTCCAAATCTTAAGATATAGTCATCATGAAAGTTGTAGGTAATTCCTTTGGGGTTATTCAAAGATTTGAATCACCTAATTTGGACTATTATATGAAAAGTTATGCCTAATCTACAAAAGTAGTATCATTTTCATCGAAAATTGAAACACCACATACAACGTTTTAGGGGTGTTACAGTTTTGGCAAACTCGACTTGGTTCACTGAACCATCAGAGAGTCACCGAACTGGTCTTAATTATGAACAATCATTCACTTCCCCTTACAATTCTTCTAATAATTTCAGTGAGAAGGCACTGCGCGCCGAACCTACCCTTTTCTCACTAACTTTCCTGAGTAACTTTTCTCTAAACCTTTTGACGATGGTACTGAGCTCGCAAAATCTGTTTGGCGAGTCACCAAAATCAACTTTTCCTTGACAAACCTCCTTGCCTCTTGAGCATTTTTTTCCAGAAATATTGGGCAAACTCATGTGCCCCTTTGGCGATACGCTACACCCACTCAGAGAGTCACCGAGTCCATTTGGTGAGTCAGCTTATTTTTCCAAGTTTTCCTTTTTTAACTTCAACATTCCAACTTCCAAATTCTAGGGCCTCATAATCACACTATTTTTATCTAGTCTGAAATTCTTGATCTTACCCTTGAGGATCCCTTCCTTTTAATTACACAAGCTTGCATCATCAAACTATTTGATCCTAACACTTGTTCCCAAGGTAGACTTGGAAACCATAGTTGCTGTAAGTTTCCCATAATTCAATTAATCAAGACAAACCCCAAGCTAGCTATATGTTGGGATTCCTTTACTATTCAACATTTAACCATAGACAGCCAAACTTCCCATTTTTCTTCTGCTTATGGCATCGATAGCCACCTTAGCTTTGTCGGATGGTAGAGTATATTACAATCATAATCCTTAAACAACTCTAGCCATCTCCATTGTCTTAGGTTCAATTCCTTTTGTTTAAATACATATTGTAAGATCTATTGATCTGTGTAAATGTCGCATGACCCCCGTGGAGGTAGTGATGCCATATCTTTAGTGAAAAAATGGCTGCTGCTAGCTCAAGATTATGGGTATGGTAATTTTTCTCGTTATTCTTTAAATTCTGATGCATATGCAATTATCTTTCTGTCTTGCATGTGGACCCTAACCTAATTCTGGTTGCATCAAATTAGATAACAAATATATATATATGGATAGATAAGGATGTAGAGTTAGGACTAGAGCGGTAGCCAACCTATTCTAAAGTTCTTGAAAACTTTCTCACAAGTGTTAGACCATTGAACTTTAATTTTTTTTTGAGTTACCTTTGTTAATGGGTAAGTTAGTAAAGAGAACCCTTCTAATAGACGGCGATGTAACCTGCCAATCCCCAAATTTTGTGAATCTGTCTAGTCATCGTTCGCCTAGGCCAACTCTTTATTATCTCTATCTTCTGTGGGTCTACTTTAATGCCCTCGCTTGAGACCAGGTACTTAAAGAATATAACTGTATCGAGCTAAAATTTGCACTTGGAGAATTTAGCATATAGCTGATGCTCTCGAAGTATCTGAAAAACTACCCTCAGGTTACTTTTATTCTCTTTCTGGCTACACGAATGTACCAAAATCTCATCAATAAATGCTATCATGAAGGTATCTAAGAATGGATTGAAGTCTCTATTCATCAAGGACATGAAAGTTCTTAGTGCATTTGTTAACCCAAAGGACATCACTGAAATTTCATAGTGACCATAGTGAGTCCTAAAGGTTGTTTTTGAGATGTTTGCTTCTCTAATTTCCAATTAATGGTATCCCGATCTCAAGTATATTGACATGACCCAATCCTAGGGCCTAGACGTGACACAGAGAATGAGACACCCGCAGGTACCTCACCCAAGCCTCTTATCATTCATTAAGCATTTCATTGGTAATGATAAACAAATCAAGTGGAAACATAAGGTATATAGGGACTAAGGGGCTTCATGTTAATAAGAGTCAAACACAACATAACATTTTTTACTGTGTCCAATAATACCTTCTACATTAAGACTTGGAAGGGGCTAAGACATATCCCTAGCTCACCCTCAAGATTAAATCAAAAATACCAAACTTAATTTAAATGTCTAAACATAACATAAGCTCTATAAGATAGGAGTGTCGTTCCCGGAACATGGGAACTCACCAAAGTGGTAGCCTTCAATGCTCAACTTAGCCACGGGGAGGAGAGTGTGGAGAAACGTCGGTCCATACATGGTGATATCATGTAGGCAAAAGTATGCATTAGTACTTTGAATGTACTAAGTATGTGAGTATGCTATGCAATGAACAACATAGTAGAGAGACATATATAGGAAATATGCATAAGTAAATGCATGCATGAGGAATCATTATTTGAATCCTTAAAATATTCTTTTTATGGGGAAGAGACCATAACCAACATTTAAGACCATGCGAGATATTAATAGAATCCAACATATCCTCCTATGTTGTCACGGGGAGACTACTTGCTAGGTAGAACTCCAATCAACTTTAAACATTGTTTAACTTTAACTTTAATGGCTAATCTTAGAACCACTAGCCTAAAATATCCGACAAGGGCCCCTATGGTAGCACATAGTTAATGCAACATGAGATTTTACTTAAGGACCCCTTCGTTTAAGACCCCATCTACATACTACATTCGGTGTTAGGTCAAGTCCCACGGAATAATATTTAAACCTTAATATGGCATAATCATTATATAACTTTAACATTAAAACACAATCGGTGGAATAGCTCATTAAAATCTTTCATTTGATTTAATGCGAGAATTGTTCTTTCACATTGAAACATTACTTTGGCTAAGAAACCGTTTATCAATCAATCATTTCATAAAGACTCTCATTCATAAGCATTTGCTTCATTACTTTCATTGCATTCAAACTTCGTTTCAACTTTACTCCATCATAAGAAACTAGATAGGTTCATTTCATAAAGACCTTCAAATAATTTTAAAAAATACTTTTACGCATGAGAGTGATATAAATTTATAAAGTCAAACATCTTCAAAACAACCCACCTAATGCACTTTAAAACTACTTTTCAAACCTTCATATAAGAACCTTAGAAACCCATTCATTTCATGAAATTGAGAGTCAATATATATCAATATAAGTAAATAAACTTCAAATATATCATGAACTATGCATTTGGAATCATCATGTAAAATTCCATAAGATATGATCATTTAAAATTAAAAAGCTAGTTTGAAAAAATATTTGGGCTTCATGGGTGGAAGGACACAGGGATGAAAATCCACATACCTTAAGGAGTCAACTCTTTAATGAAAAAATTGAAAAGAAATGGAGGCTTGATCTTCTTGGAGTGAAACCCTAGAATCTTTCTTGGAGATGGAGGAATAAAACTTGAGAGGAATTTGAGAGGTTAAGGCTTGGGTCTTAGAATTTTGAGTGAGAGTAAATGAGTGTACGAAGACTTAGTCTTTTAGATGGGTGGATTATGCCTTCAAAATGACTTCACTTTGAGTTAAAACGTAGGAAAAGACTAAAATATCCCTTCTAAAACTTGCCAAAATTGGACTTCATGGGGTACCATCACGTTCTGTCATGCCCACCACGGACCGTGGTGGGGTCTCATAGTAAAAGACTTGGAAAATACTTTGGAAAGTGTTGCAGAGAACCTTCATCAAAGACACCATTACGGATTGTAATGAGGTTTACGGAAGAGCATTACGAGTCGTGGTGCTCACTAGTGATCCCAGGGCTTAAATTGGTTGAAAAGGTGGCCTTCACAGACAGACACTATGGACCGTAATGCCTTTCACAGAAGGCCACCGTGGTCCATAGTCCTCACCTGTCTCAGCAGCTCCACAAAAATGGCCATAACTTTTTCTCCGAACTGTAAATGAGGCAAAATTAGTAGTATTGGAAAGAAGATTCAGAGACCTTTGATTTGGTAGGTGATGGGACACCTGACTCTATATATTTAAGGAGATATGATCTCTTAAAGTTGACTTATGAAGAATCTTACATAGAAACTCAATCGGGAGAGATACCAGTAAGGTCATCAGTAAAGACATTGGGAAACTCATTGACTACGAAGATTGACTCAAGAGGAGGACTTTCAGAATCGACATCCCTAACTCTCACTATGTGGTAGATACAACCCTTAGCAATCAATTTTTGAGCCTTAAGACAAAAAATGAATCTACCCTTCACCACTGAATCACGACCTTCCCATTCAAGAACAGACTTATTTGGGAATGAAAACTTGACTCAACGAGTCCTACAATCTATGGAAACATAAGATGCATGTAACCAATCCATCCCAAGGATGATATCGAAATCTACCATGTCAAGCTCTATAAGATCACAAAGAATGACTTTATGCAAGATGGACATGGGAAACCCCCTATAGACCTTTCTAGCCACAATCGACTCACCCACGGGGGTAGACACCAAATATGGCTCTACTAATATTTTGGGAAATGAATCAAACCTATTAGCTATGAATGGAGTAACAAATCATAAGTTTTCACACAAGTCCAACAATGAATATACATTAAAATTAAAGATCCTTAACATACCGATAATAATGTTTGGTGCTCCCTCAACCTCTTGCCTCTGGTGTAAGGCATAGAAATGGTTAGTACATTGGCCACCTCCTTGAGCTTGTTGGACATGAGCCATATGGCCTTGAGTCCTATTACCACCACCACCTTTACAATCCTTAGAATGGTAACCCAGTTTGCCGCATTTGAAGCATACATTTGAGCTGTCCAAGCACTTCCCCTTGTGGGTCCTACCATACTTCTTACATAGGGGAAAAGCTTGGGCGCCAACATTATCTCTCGGGACCATTTGGTTAGGAACCTTATCCTTGTTGAACTTGGGAGGATGAACATTAGTGGAACCTTGTCTTGTAAACCGTTGCCCACCTTGACCTTTGCCATTGCTACTATATCCGAACATTTAAGGGTTGGACCCTCCACTATCTACTCTAGCTTTCTTGAACCCTCTAGACCTCTCCCTCAACTTCTCATCTTTGATTTGTTCGGCAGAAATCATTAACCAGGAGATGTCCATCTCCTTGAATAACATGGCCATTTTGCATTCCTTGGACACTAAGCTTGAGACACCGAAAATAAACTTACTCATCCTTTCTCGGGGGTCAGAGACCATAAAGGGAGCATACTTGGATAGTTTTGTGAACTTGAGGGCATACTTCCTCACACTCATACTCCCTTGACAGAGGTTGATGAACTCTTGGATTTTGGCCTCCTTAAGATCCAATAGGAAGAAACGTTCTAGGAAGGCACTTTTGAACTCTTTCCATTCTATCGGTCCCCTTTCTTCATTCCTCTTAACAATCCATTACTCATACCATACTCGAGCCACACCTTTTAGTTGGTAAGCCACTAGTCCAACCTTTTCATTTGGTGGCACACCCATGATAGCCACAATCTGGTACACCTCATCGATAAACTCTATAGGGTCCTCATCTAGCTTAGAACCATCAAAGTTGGGCTAATTCATCCTTTGAAAATACCAAATCCAAGAGGCCAAAATTTTCACTTGAGGAGGAGAGACACCTTGATGCCCTTGGTAGGCTACAATATGAGCGAATAATGGGAAGATGTTACAAAAATCGGCATGAGTTACCCCTTCCTCCTAATATGGGATATCCAGAACCAGAGGAGCTTGGTCCTCATTGTCAACCCTTGCTCTTGTAGGTGGTATTCCACGAGGTTATCTAAAGAACATAAAATCGGTTTTTAGTTAGAGGAAAACATAAGAAAGTCTAGGGCACACATGAATTGAAAGAAGTGAAGACCTTCCTAAACGTCCCATTATCTCTAATTCATAGTTATGGCGTGCTTCACAACCATGAACATGCCCCTATTTGACACGATATGTTGTACTACGAGGACCATTTCAAAACCTCATGCTATGATACCAAGTTTTTCATGACCCAAGCCTAGGGGATAGACGTGACACAGCGAATGAGACACCCGCAGGTACCTCACCCAAGCCTCTTAGCATTCATTAAGAATTTCAATGGTAATGATAAACAAATCAAGTAGAAACATAAGGGATACAGGGACTAAGGGGCTTCATGTTAATAAGAGTCAGAAACAACATAACATCTTTTACTATGTCCAACAATACCTTCTACATTAAGACTTGACAGGGGCAAAGACATATCCCTATCTCACCCTCAAGATTAAGTCAAAAATACCAAACTTAATTTAAATGTATAAACATAACATAAGCTAGATAAGATAGAAGTGTCATTCCCAGAACATGGTAACTCACCAAAGTAGTAGCCTTCAATGCTCAACTTAGCTATAAGGAGGAGAGTATGGAGCGATGCCGGTTCCTACATGGTGATATCATATAGGCAAAAGTATGTGTTAGTACTTTGAATATACTAAGTATGTGAGTATGCTATGTAATGAACAACATAGTAGAGAGACATATATAGGCAATAGGCATAAGTGAATACATGCATGAGGAGTCATCATGTGAATCCTTAAAATATTCATTTTGTAGGAAAGAGACCATAACTGACATTTAATACCATGCAAGCTATTACATGGAATCCAATATATCCTTCTAGTTGGCACGGGGAGACTACTTGTCAGGTAGAACTCCAATCAACTTTAAATATTCTTTAACTTTAACTTTAATGGCTAATCGTGGAACCACTAGCCTAAAATATCCGATAAGGGCCCCTATGGTGGTACATAGTTAATCGATGGAATAACATTCGGTGTTAGGTCAAGTCCATTAGACCATCTATATATTCGGTGTTAGGTCAAGTCCAATGGAATAACATTTAAACCTTAATATGGTATAAGCATTATATAACTTTAAAATTAAAATATCAATCGATGGAATAGCTCATTAAAACCTTTCATTTGATTCAAGGCGAGAATTGTCCTTTAACATTGAAACCTTAATTTGGCTAAGAAGCCCTTCATCAATTAATTATTTCATAAAGACTCTCATTCATAAGCATTTTCTACATAATGTTCATTAGATTAAAACTTTGTTTCAACTTTACTTCATCATAAAAAACTAGGTAGGTTCATTTCATAAAGACCTTCAAATACATTTAAAGAATACTTTTATGCATGAGAGTGATATAAATTTATAAAGTCAAATATCTTCAAAACAACCCACTATATGTGTCACACCCCAATCTTAATAGGGTATGATGGGCACCTGACCCCATGCTCGGAGCCGAGCGAACCCGCTGTATCATATTACATACCTAATCTTATTAGACTTTTACATCAAAAAGAAATGTAAAACATAGCTAAGCTTTCCAAATCATGCTTTCTAAAATTCATCATCCCCTAAAACTTGTGACATACGACATAATAACATATCGGTTGGTGACGCCGCTTACAAAGCTGACGATCTATACCCACGACTCTATCTGTAAAGTCTCTAACTTTGAACAAAATATCATATCGCATATACTCTGACTCGGCTACACTCCAGGAACAAGTGGAGTTGCTAACCCCACTAGAACATCTTTTATAATAGCTTCTACTCGTCTGGGTGTACCTACGCAGCATGAAATGCAGCCCCCAAAGAAAAAGGGGTCAGTACGAGTCATGTACCGAGTATGTAAGGCATGAAAATCAACATAACAAAGAACATAAGGTATGAACAACCATATCATAGAATTATAGAACATATAGTGAGATAAGAGAGTAACCTGTACATATGAGTGCCTTTTAGGCCGGATGCCATGCATGCTAGTCTTTTCCTTTAAAAATATTTTTTTTTCATATCCATAGAAAATAGAACATGTCATATCGCCCACATATGTCCCGCGTCCAGGATGGAAATTACTCAAACTGATCAGGTGGCAATGCATCTATAGCGCCACATATGAAACTTTCCCATATCCCCTATATACATATACATATAGACAGCACGCACAAGATCTCAACGAAAGTCATGTATCTATTGGAGTGACGGAAGGTCGGTAACCTCCGATTGTATTATAGACTAACCATGGTCGCTTTGTCTCACCTTGAAGGAATAATTATTATAAGATGAGACTATCAACGAAGGATAATATTAAGAGAACGTAGAATAAGGTCACAATCTCATAAGGCACCAAATCGTATGCATATGAACATAGGACCAATTTTCAAGACTCGTAGAATAATTGAAATGAGCTATGATTCAAAAACATCAAGACAAGAGTCATGTCAAGTACCTTTCAAAAATTACCATGGATTATATCAAAATAAAACTTTTGGAATCATATACACATATCTAAGCACGAGAAAATATCCTTTGGAAACTCAAGAGAATTAGCCATCCTAGTGGCTCTATGAATAGGACTTTCTTGAAATTGTATAAAATGTCATATACTTGTTTCATAAAACCCATGCCAAAAGAAAGAGTAGCTCTATATACTTATGTCAAAACATGCCAAGAGAAAGAAGAGTAAACCTTACATACATGAAGCCATTCTTATCATAGCCATCATAGACATATTCTCATCCTCGACATCATCAATGTCGTTGTAAAACATATCCATCGTTATTGTCATAAAAGCTTGTAATACTGTAAACCTTTGTTTTGGGAGACTATAGACATTTTAGAAAACATTGACAGGTTATAGGAAAAATAGTCATTTCCTTGGGACCATTGACACCTAGCTTTTGAAAAAAAAAAGAAAATATGGAAGCACTTATGAAACCATAACATCGAAATCATGCCTTGAAGGAAAAGGGTAAGCCTTACATACCTTGGCCTCTTCTTTAGTCAATCCCACTTAACTCTTGGCCTTCCCAAAATCTAAAACAAGGTTAACGAATGCAAACATTAGCTGTAGATATCCAAGAACCTCATCCAAAACTAACATTTTGTCTACCGAAATTTTGACAGCACTTCCCCTGTAAATACACCATCTCCAAGAATCTAACTCGGCCAATTTTATCAACAACAATCTGAGAATTCAACTCGGTTACATTACCAACAACAATACCAAATCAATATACTACTTCCTCCAAGACCTTTCAACTCCAATAAGAACAATAACAATCTAATTCCTTCTTTCAAATTCAATTATGACAACCCAATAATTTACACACTAACCACATCATACTAACAACATTAGCTTCCATATATGCAAGAACATTATATTAACTTTACAAACTTCTAAAACAAGTCTCCAACTACTACAACTTTATAAGGATCCTTAAGCTTTTATTAGCAACATAGAATCCATAACAACAACTAAAACACTAAATAGAATCAATTCACCATAACTTGTCAAACCACCCCCATATTTGGCCACACAACTACATGCATATTTTCATGAATTTTTCATCCATTTTTATACCTTACAACAACAACCACATACTACATAAAATTAATCCATTCTCTCTACACAACATCACACATACACGGCCAACACCAACACACTTATTTTTATATACTTCATCCATTCCTTCGCTCTACAATATATACCAACCATCCATAACATATAAAGAAGATTGAAACCTTACCTTTTCCACTTAGTTCTTCAACTTGGCTAGAATTGTGCCGTGCAAGAATGAATGGTTTTCTTTCTCCAACAACTACTCCACTTTGTTAAGGACCCTCCAATTAGTTGTTTGGCCAAGAAAGAATAATTTTTGGTGAGAATTTTTCCAAAATTCTTGCCTATTAGAACATGGCCAAATGTCCCTTTTTATTTTCTCCCTTTCTTCTTTCTCTCCAAGCTTCTTGAAGCTTCTAGGAATTAAAAAAATCAAGATGACTAATAAGTCATTCTTTTGGGCCTTTTTCTTTTTTTTTCTTCTTCTTTTTATCCATATGGGATTTGGCCCATCACTATGGATGGCCACCTAGGCCCAAGTGATCAAGCCTATTTTATTTTTTTTATTTTTTTCGCACTTCATGAAAAAAAAAATCTAATTTCCAAATTTGCCCCTTATCTTCCTCCATATTTTCATGAGTCATATTGCGAATTTCCCTTTTTCCCCTAGACATTCTTGATATTTCCAATTCATAATTTTCATAAGCAACTTGTGTGCTAAACAAAATAAAATATGGCCTTGTTTTAAACTTCCCGCGGTTTTTCTCGAATTATCCAAAAATACCAAAATGAGGGATATAACAATATGCACTTCAAAACTACTTTTCAAACCTTCATATAAGAACCTTAGCAACCCATTCATTTCATGAAATTGAGAGTCAATATATATCAATATAAGTAAATAAACTTCAAATATATCATGAACTATGCATTTGGAATCATCGTGTAAAATTCCATAAAATTTGATCATTTAAAATTGAAAAGCTAGTTTGAAAAAATATTTGAGCTCCATGGGTGGAAGGACCTATGGATAAAAACCCACATACCTTGAGGAGTCAACTCTTTAATGAAAAACTTGAAAAGAAATGGAGACTTGATCTTCTTGGAGTGAAACCCTAGAATCTTTCTTGGAGATAGAGGAAGAAAACTTGAGAGGAATTTGAGAGGTTAAAGCTTGGGTCTTAGAAATTTGAGTGAGAGGAAATGAGCATACGAAGACTTAGTCTTTTAGATGGGTGGATTTTTCCTTCAAAACGACCTCACTTTGAGTTAAAATGTAGGAAAAGACTAAAATATGCCTTTTAAAACTTGCCGAAATTGGACTTCATGGGGGACCATCACATTCCGTCATGCCCACCATGGACCGTGGTAGGGTTCCGTGGTAAAAAACTTGGAAAATACTTCGGAAAGTGTTGCAGAAAAGTCTCTGAACCTTCATCACGGACACTATTACGGATCATAATGAGGTTTACGAAAGAGCATTACAAGTCGTGGTGCTCCTAGTGATCCCAAGGCTTAAATGGGTTTACAAAGTGGCCTTCACAGACAGCCACTACGGACCATATTGCGTTTCATGGAAGGCCACCACGGTCCATAATCCTCACCTGTTTGAACAGCTCTATCGAAATGGCCATAACATTTTACTCCGAACTTCAAATAAGGAAAACTTGGTGGCGTTGGAAAGAGGATGTCACACCCCGATATTAATAGGGTGTGATGGGCACCCGACCCCATGCTCGGAGCCGAGCGAACCCGTTACCTCATATTACATACTTAATCTATTTAGACTTGTACATCAAAAGAAATGAAAAAAAACATAGCTAAGCTTTCCAAATCTTGCTTTCCAAAATCCAGATGTTATATCCCATATTTTATACGGTTGGATATTTTAAAGTAGTCGTGGTAAAGGGAAGGGAATGACCATCTTCCAATTTTTTTTTATACAAGTTGGTTATGAATATTATTTATGAACATTAATAGTGTGGAAATATTGGGAAAGGCAAAGGGCAAAAAGGAAAATTCGCAAAGTGGCCTATTGTAATATTGTGGAAGGCTAGGGGTAAATCGGGAATTTCACAACCAAAGTGTTCAAGAAAATTCATATAGGGGTGGTCCCCACATGCCACATGGCAGCCCTCCATTGGAGGAGAGAGAGGTGTTGGCCCAATGAAGGCTTCACACTTGTCACCACTTAGGGCTTGACATGTGTCACCACTTAGGGGTTGACACATGTCACCTCCTTAAAGTAGCCTATATATATATATATATATATATATATATATATATATATATATATATATGTAGATGACTTTTAGTCATCAATATCTCATAAGTTCCATTTATTTCAAGAAGAGTCTAGAAAATAAAAGAAGAGAAGAAGAGAAACTCTAGACTAGAGAGAAAGACCTACGGATTTGGAGGAGAAAAGAGGTAAGTTTTCCAATTTCGTCCCATGAATTAATTATCTAGGGTGTACCATGATGTTATGAAGGTATTAGCAATAAAATTTTATGGTTTGTATCAGTACCAAAACGTCACCAAGCAGTCCCAAAGTTCTAGCCGCGTTAGGAAAGCTTCCGAGGTAAGTTTCGACGAGATTGATGAGTTTTGAGCAAGGTAAGGTTTTTCCTTTCAAGTTGGAGTTTATGATATTTTTATGAGGTGTATTACATATCCTAAATATGGCTGGAAGTAGAGAAATTGTATAAGGATGCTTGATGTTAGAAACTACTAAATTAAAGTCGTAGTAGTTAAATCGAAGTCGCGTAGTGTGTTGTCGTTGTGGTGCTGCGGTTGCAGCTGGTTGGGTTGCATGTTGCAGGGCTTTAAAGTGTTTTAAAAAGGGTGTGGGTGCTTCTTGTTGCAGCCACACGACCCCCCGGTTGGTATGGTTAAAGATTTTATGAAATAAAGGTTAAAAACTATATTTTGGTATCGTAGTTTTATGCTAGTTGTTTGGAGCTTGTGTTGTGTAAAGTTGAGGTGATTTGATTATATATATACTGCTGGTTGTTGTTTTTGATATGGTTGTTGACATGGTATCCGAGTTGAGATCTCGGGGATGGTGTATTTATAGGGGAGATGCTGCCGAAATTTTGGCAGATTGGAAATTAATTTATTTGAAGGATTAAGACAAGTATATGGTGGTGAATCTAATGACTATGTCAACTCTCTTGAATGTAGAAAAACAAGTTGTACGCATAAGCGTATCTAGTAAGGCGCGGCACAAGTATGTAAATCTAACCGTTCCTTCTTTTGGCATGTCTTTGGCATAAGTATGTAAGGCTTATCCTTTTCTTTCAAGGCATGATTCCGATGTTATGGTTTCGTAAGTGCTTCCATATTTTCTTTGTTTTCAAAATCTAGGTGTCAATGGTCCCAAGGAAATGACTACTTTTCCTATAAACCGTCAATGTTTTCCAAAATACCTATAGTTTCCCAAAATAAAGCTTTACAGTATTACAAGTTTTTATAACAATAACGATGGATATGTTTTACAACGACATTGATGATGTCAAGGATGAGAATATGTCTATGATGGCTATGATAAGAACGGATTCATGTATGTAAGGTTTACCCTTCTTTCTCTTGGCATGTTTTGACATTAGTATATAGAGCTACTCTTTCTTTTGGCATGGGTTTTATGAAACAAGTATATGTCATTTTATACAAATTTCAAGGAAGTCCTATTCGTAGAGCCACTAGGATGGCCAATTTTCTTGAGTTTCCAAAGGATATTTTCTCGTGCTTAGATATGTGTATATGATTCCAAAAGTTTTATTGTGATATAATCCATGGTAATTTTTGAAAGGTACTTGACATGAATCTTGTCTTGATTTTTTGAATCATAGCTCATTCTGATTATTCTACGAGTCTTGAAAATTGGTCCTATGTATATATGTATATGTATACGATTTGGCACCTTACGAGATTGTGACCTTATTCTACGTTCTCTTAATATTATCCTTCGTTGATAGTCTCAGACTATAATAATTGTTCCTTCAAGGTGAGATAAAGCGACCATGGTTAGTCTATAATACAATCGGAGGTTACCGACCTTCCGTCACTCCGATAAATACACGACTTTCGTTGGGCTCTCGTGCATGCTGTCTATATGTATATGTATAAGTATATTGGGGATATGGGGAGGTGTATATATGTCGCTATAGATGCATTCCCACCTGATTAGTTGGAGTAATTTCCATCCCGGACGCAGGATGCCCGGACGCTGGACATATGTGGGCGAGCCGACGTTGTTCGGTGATATGACTTCTATTTTCTATGTATATGAAAAAGAAATGTTTTTAAAGAAAAAGAAAAGCATGCATGGCATCTGGCCTAAAAGGGCACTCATATGTACAGGTTACTCTCTTATCTCACTATATGTTATATGATTCTATGATATGGTTTTTCATACCTTATGTTGTTTGTTATGCTAATTTTCATGTCTTACATACTCAGTACATTACTCGTACTGACCCCCTTTTTCTTCGGGGGTTGTGTTTCATGTCGCGCAGGTACACCAAGACGAGTAGAAGCTATTATAGAAGATGTTGTAGCGGGGTTAGCAACTCCACTTGTTTCTGGAGTGCTGCCGAGTCAGAGTATAGGCGCTATGATGTTTCGTTCGAAGTTAGAGACTTTGCAGACAGAGTCGTGGGTATAGAGTGTCATCTTTGTAAGTGGCGTCACCAGCCGATAGGCTATTATGTCGCATGTCACAAGTTTTATGGGATGTTAGATTTTGGGGAAAAAAAAGACGCATGAGTTGAGTTTGAGAAGTCTCTTAATTATTATTTTGAGCATGAGTATTTTGAGTATAATGAGTTGAGCAATTTTACATTAAAACGTCTATTTTGAGATTGAGTTGAAGGGTTAAAATTATGTTTTAAATGCATTTAATATTTACTACATTCATTGAGTAGAGATTATATAAAATTTGAAAAGAAGAGTTTGATGATTGAGATGAGTTGATTTTGAAAGAAGGTTCAATGAGACCAGATTGATTGAGTTTTGAAAAGAGTCCAATGAGACTAAATGAGTTGATTTGAACTAAGTCCAAAAGAGACTAAATGAGTATTTTGAGTATTTTACTCATCTGATAGATATGAGCATATTTATTCTTGAGAGGAGTATTGAACACTGAACTGGGTAAGGATATAGTCCCTACTCGAATTCCATGAACTATGTAGCCAACGTAGGAAAGGATTGAACCGTTAAAGTCAGATGTTTCCTTATTTCATTGTCTTGACACGATAGAACTTGATTGATTGTTGGATCCATGATTGGTTGATTTGTTCATACCCTGGCAAAGTATTGAACGGATGTGGCAACAACGTCGGCTTGTTGTACATCCTTAACTCATAGATGATGGTTGTCAGTTAGAGAAACTCCCAAATTGAGTGGATTGTGCATGATATGATTGGTTTGATTGAGATTGTGGATGATTGGGTCGAATTGTGAAACATTGTTAAATTCTAATTTGCATATTTGTTGAGTCGAATCCTTTAAGTTTATTATTGAGTTGATTGTGCATGATATAGTTGGATTGGTATTGTAGAGGATTGATTCGATTTGTAAAACATTTCTAAATTCTAATTTACATATTTATTGAGTTGAGTCCTTTGACTTTATTCGTTGATTTGGATTGAATTGTATCGAATTGGATTAAATGGCATGTGATTGGATTGAATCGGATTGTATATGATTGGATTGGATTGGATGGTATGTGATTGGATTGAATCAGATTGTATATGATTAGATTGGATTGGATTGTATATGATTAGATTGGATTGGATTGTATATGATTAGATTGGATTGGATTGTATATAATTGGATTGGATCGAATTGTATATGATTGGATTAAATTGAATTGTACAATATTAGTCTCTGTCTAAACCGTATCCTTACTTTAGACTTATTGTCGGCATTATTCTATCTTGGTGCATGTTTCATTCTGTCATTTTACATACTCGTACATTCCACGCACTAACGTCCATTTAGACCTACATCATTTCATGATGCAGAAACAAGTTTAAGAGATCATCAATAGGCGCATCATTGAAGATATGTTCTCACTCAGCTTATTGGTGAGTCCTCCCCTACATTCGGAGGATGCCATTTATGTTATTCTTGCATTGAGTTTAGTCTTTTCATTCTGATTTTAGGTAGCCATGAACCTGTCATTGGCACCAATTAGATAGTAGTGATAGAGGCTTCATAGACTATATAGTGATGGGTCGATCGAGTATTTTATTTTCTTGAATTATTCTTGTCAGACTATTTTAATGACATATATTGAAGTTCAATTTGTTGGCCCATGGTCTTTCCTCCTTGAGCTAGATTGTTGATTGGAATTGCCCACCTAATTATCTCTTTATTTTAAGTCTTCCGCTAATTGAATGAATGCAGGATGTGTGATCAGGCCAAGTGGTTCACTTAGGAGCCAGTAATGGTTTTTGAGTGTCGGCATATCTAGGGTACCCTCCCGGGGCGTGACATTATCCTTCCCATAGAGTGCCTTTCTAGTCAAAAAGCCCTAAGGGTCTATTTATAGGGTTTGGGGAAAAAATCTTTTTTTCCTTGCGGGACCCAGATTAATTAAAATTTCAGAATTTTTCTTTGGGGACATATTGGTGCAGCGCACCCAGATAGCTCCATAAATGCCCTTCAGTAGTTTTAGCTTTGGGGCAGCGTGCTTGCAGTGCGCCCGACCAAACCTTCAGTAGTTCAGGCATTGGCGCGGTGCGCTTGCAGTGCACCCGTGTCTAGATTCTGTAGTTCAAGTGATGGGGCGGCGCGCCTGCAGTGCGCTCCATCCCAGATCTTCCTTTTGATCTTCCTTCTTGCTCCAATCAGCTTGTACCATTGCAATTTTTTGCTTTTGAGTGATCCACTTTCCTCCAAAATTCCTGCAATCACTAATCACACACCTTAGTGCACACTTATCATTCATTCAATCCAAAACACAACAATTAAGATATAAGATATTCTCAAAACGACTACTAAATGTGGGCAAAGCAAGGCACATGGACACATATATTCACCCAAGATCATTGTGTTTTCATATATAGTCACACTGAATAAGAATGATGGTGTGAACTAAGTGCTTGACCACAAGAAGACATAACGTGGGGATATCATCGTATCTATGGAGCATGAGTGTTCTAACGGAATCTCCTATTAGGAGAGTAAGCCTTAACTTAGCCCCAAAGTATTTAGCAGGCACTTCCAACGTTCATAGCACGCTCACAAATGTCAATCTACAAATAATATAACTTGACAATATCAAGTCGTAACTATTAAGCTCAATTCACCTTTCTTGAGTTAAGCCTTAAAGTTCCATATCTCAAACAGATATGAACCAGAACTAAAATTAATTCATGAACTGTTATATAAGCATGACAAAAACTTAAGAACAATTTAAACCTGGGAGTTCTAAAGAATTGGTAAAACTAAGTTCATAAAATATTCCTCTCAACTGTAAAGAATAGAGATTGAATACTCCCTAAGAAATGAATTATATGCAATTGCTTACTTAAATCAATAATCTTAGTTGGCATGCTTTCAATTCCAAGTCAAAGGTCATGCAAGAACTCTTAATGGCATTGAGTACTACCTGGACTATTCACGTATAGCCAACTCAAGTTGTAGCATATTAGATAATAATTTACACCCATTTACTCTTCTTAGATAACCATTATTTTAATTCTAAGTCTTAATCTCTCTCCTAGTTTAATTCTAAAGTCATGTTGTGGAAGTTGCAGCCATCAAATCCTGTTTGCTTCTGCTTTAGAATTAGAAATAGATGATATATAGGATTTCGTTTGACAATCTGGTTAGTTAGAAAAATATATATACTTGGGCATCATCCAAGTAGTAGACGATCATATTGACCTCTAATTCCATAAAAGTAAGAATGAAAAAATGAATTTGTTACTCTATAAGTTGCATAAGTCATGTTGGATATTTATACCTCTTTATTTGATGAATTTGTAAAGATCTTAATTTCACTTGTTCCCTGCTCACACAAGTCATGAACTGGGAAGGAGTATTTTCTCTCCAAACCCTATTTCATTAAGGAAAAATTACTAGAAAAACCATTTTTTAATAAATAATTACTGATTTTGGCGATACTTTTTATTTATTACCATTTATAACAATATATAACAATATTATGATATATCTACTATGTATTAAAAGTGAATTATGCATGCAATATAAATGTATTATAAGTGTTTTAAAATATATTATATTTGTTTGGTAAGAAATTGACACAATGTATTATAAGTGTATTAAAGTATATGATAAATTAAGTATCCATGAATAAAACTTGTATTATATGAGTTTTATAAATTATTGTCGCTAATATGTATTAAAATTGTATTATAAGTGTTGAGGAAAAAAAAATATTATTGCTATAAATAGTAAATATTTTCTTAATGTTATACATTTATGTAAATTTCCCTTTCATTAATTGCATCATTTATCCAATCTCTGGTGGTTTTCGGCCCATCAGTAGCTTATTTAAGAAAAACTTACCATAGAACACATTTTAATAAATAATTACTGATTTTAAAAATACTTTTTATTTATTACCATTTATAGCAATATTATGATATATCTGACATGTATTAAAAATGAATTATGCATGAAATATAAATGTATTATAAGTATTTTAAAATATATTATACTTGTTTGGTAAGAAATTGACACAATATATTATAAGTGTATTAAAGTGCGTGATAAATATATTATTAATGAATAAAACTTGTATTATATGTGTTTTATAAATTATTTTCGCTAATATGTATTAAAATTGTATTAAAACTATATTATAAATGTATTTTAATTGACCAGTCAAGAAAAATATTATTGTTATAAATGATAAATATTTTCTTAATATAGTATATTTATGTAAGTTTCCTTATTTAATTATTAATTGCTCTTGTATCCTTGTAAGCCCAATATGCAGTTTTAAGACTTAAGAAATAGGGGTGGCAATCGGGGCAGGGCAGGGCGGAGCAGGGCACACCCTTAATGGGGTGGGGCGGGAAGCTTTAAACAGGGCGGAGTAGGTCAGGGGAGGGCAAATTATTATTTTTGAAAATTTTTAATGGGTTAGGGCAGGGCAAGGTCTGAAAATGGGAATGAGATAGCTATAGGAGCAGAATTCTTGAAGAAAATTGAGAAATCTGCTAATTGCTTCAATCTCGCTAAATCATGTTAGTTTTATCAACACAATTTGCTAATAATTATTACTAGTACTTATCGATTCTGAGATAAAATTATCAACTTTAGTATTGTAGTGATTACCTGTGATTTAATTTTTAAGGACTACTTTTTAATCTATTGTTAGTGTTATTTTCTGTTTACTCAATTAATTGTGAAACTTTTGCTATGACTTTCACTCTGATTTTATTTTTGTGATTTCATTATTATTTGAGTTAGTGGTAAAAAAATATACCTAAATTATCACCATCAAATTTAATTATGGAAGTTGCAGATGATAACATCAAGAAATTAAACAGTCAGGTGACATAAATATGGCATGCTCTTTCACTCTTGAAGAATGTTACAGCAACAATACAATTTTCTCATTGTTGCAGTTAGCAACTATTTGCTTTCATCACTTCAAATATATTTGCTCTGATTCAAACAAATAAAATAATAAATTAACAGGAATAAGAAAAATCACTTTTGTGATGAAAATCGTTTTGAAATCAACCTAGCAATTACCAACCCATCAAAATTTCCTAGATTTAGGAAGATTGAGTACAACTAAAAAGTATTGTAACTTGAGAGGTTTGGGTTTAGTTTGATCTCACATTGTTGTTGCAAATGGGGCGGGGTGGGGTAGAGCTTAACGGGGCGGGGCAAAGCAGGATAATTTTTTTGAAAAATGCTAAACAAGATAGGATAGGACAGGTCATAATGCTAATAGGTTAAGGCATGCCCCGCCCCACCCCATTCTAACCCGTCCTATTTACATCCCTAGGAAGTTAATCCTCCCTTATGACCATCAATCATCAAATGAGTATTAATTCAACTTAAGGAGCATTAAAATAGCTTGGGACTTCACATAGAAGCCAATATAAAACTAGCCAATTTCATGATAAATCTAGTACTTTTATTTATATGTGCATAATAGTGGCATGCGATGACTTTAAAGTTCGGGTTGCTTGTAATCCCAAGTACCATGGCACTTTTCTATATTTTCAATTTTCTGAACAGCCTTGATAATAGGTCTCAAGTAAAGAGTTTGTTTCTTCTTCTTTTTTCCCAGTTAAGTTAATAGTGACTGTCTCATCTGGTCCTTGCAGTTCAATTAAAAGTAACTTGCCTAGGAATAGGATGTGTAACACCCTAAAAACATTTTCCGCCAAGACTCGAATCATTCTTCATATGCGTATAGACTCGAACTGAATGACTTCTAATTATATACATGAGTTATGATCAACTCCTAACTCTTTTAAGAGTATTAGATGCGGTTTAGGTTCATAAGGAATCTCTAACACCAAGCAAAGTCCAAAGAATTTCTATCGGTTAAGTTTTTGAAGTTCGTATAAGGGTCAACTTAAAACGACCATATTGCCTAGAATATAATGAATTGGATAGACCATGACCTATCAAATTAAAGGTCTTTGAGTCTTCTTTCCAACGCCATCAAGATTACAATTTTGTAATTCAGAGTAAAACGTTGTGTCCAGTTAACCAGAGAAGTGCGCGCCAAGTCCACGACGCGGACTTGGCCAGTTTTTGCTTCAACTTCTGCAAGTTTTCATATTTTTGGGAGGGGATTTTTGGCATTTTTACCACCTTTCCCCACTACATTTTAGGGCTAAAATCCGCCTCTTATCATATCTTAGGGGTGTTTTCTTCTTATTCACCCCTAGAGCTTTTGAGAGAAGAGATGTGGAAGGAGAAGAAGAGTTAGGATTCAAGATCTTTAAGCTGGGTCTTTGATTTTTGGTGAGATAATCTTCATTACAGGTATGTAAGGCTACTCACAATATTGGATTGATTTCATCCACATGACCTACATCTTCATTAATTTGATTTGAATTGAGTTTTGAGGTTCCATGAGTTGAGTTCTTGGGTTATCTATAATTTCTATTGAGTTTTTGTATATAAATTCATATGTATGAATGATGTTCTTGGGTTGAGTTTTATTGAGAGTATGGACCCAGTAAGGCAGCATCACCCTCCTCATCGGTTTATATAGACCAGGTGCCTTCTTCTGACTATCTTTATGCAGGAGATACTCTGAAACACCCTTTTTAGATTTTATTCATGCATCACAATTCTCTTTTAGATGACCGTTTCTACCACAATGAATGCATAGGAAGTTATCAGATACGGACACATACTTATTATGTGGATTAAAAGGAGAATCTATCATTTTACATCCAAGACCCTTTCCACCATTATAACCTTGGTTAGTCAGATTTTCAAGTATTTTGGACGATGTGGTCCACTTGAGAGATTTACTTAGCTCTTTCTTGACCCAGACTAGGTCCTTATCTAGTTGGAGATTTCTTTCTAGGGCCATGGATAATTTTAATTCAGTGTTTTTAAGGATTTCTTCAAGTTCCAGCTCGACTCTATTAGCTTTACCCTACAGCTTTACGTCTTCTTCAGGAATGCATCCCATCATTTCCTTGACACTATTCTCAGCTTCCAATCAGTGGCGGACCCAGGAATTTTATGAAGGGGGTTCAAAAAAAATTAAACACGCTAATAGAAAAAAAATGTGCTTATTCGGATTCGAACTCGCGAGCTGAGACAAGCTAAAGCGAAATATTGAACCCTATTTGTCACTGAGCTAGTCCTTTGGCTTATGCTCAGGGGGTTCAATGTTAAATATATACACATAAATTAAAAATTTTATCTTATATATACAGTGTAATTGTTTAACGAAGGGGGTTCGGATGAACCCCCTCAACATGCCTTGGGTCCGCCCCTGCTTCCAATGACATAATTTTTTCTTCTAATTTAGACATTTGAATGGCCAAGGTAGTTTTTTCATCTTGAAAAATGTCAATGTTATTATTTAGAAAATCCTTTTCAGAGGTTAATTCACATAATGAATCAATCAAAACATAGGCCAGTTTTTTGAGTTTCCTAAAAGAGTAAGCATTGATATTTTCCTTATGGTCAAGTAAGGTTACCTCTTTGTCTGCTTCATC
The DNA here is from genome assembly GCF_947179165.1 of Solanum dulcamara. Lineage (NCBI taxonomy): Eukaryota > Viridiplantae > Streptophyta > Magnoliopsida > Solanales > Solanaceae > Solanum > Solanum dulcamara. The sequence continues at coordinate 65,793,314 of NC_077239.1, forward strand.
ATCAGGTTTTTCCATAAAGGCAAACATGGAATTGAACATCTCATCATCATCCTTCACATCCATCATAGATGTATTTTCAGGATGATCCGATTCCTCTGAGTCGCTTGAAGAGTTTCTCCATACAACAAGTGCTCTCTTCACAACATAGTCAGTTGCAGCTCTCCTTTTTAATTTGTCAGGAACCTAGTCCCTTCCTTTGTCTCTGTCACCCCCAAACTTGTCGTAGTTCCTGTATTCTCCTTTCTGCATAGGACAGTCTCTAATGAAATGTCCTGATTTTCTGCAACCATGACACAGGTCGGTGCCATTGGCATCTCTGCTTGTGTTACCCCTTTTCATGAACCCTTCATGTTTCCTCATAATTTTGTGAAACCTTTTAGTTAAGTATGCCATATCCTGATGTTCTTCAGAATCCTCACCTTGAGGTATATTCAGAGATAAGGATTTTTTCTTACTTTGTGTCTTTTCTGGAGTAATCTTGTTGCTTATTTAATTCATGGGTCTGAAGGTTTCCAATTAACTCATCCATGGTAAGAATCTTCAAATCCTTTGCTTCTGTGATGGCATCCACTTTCCTTTCCTAGGACTTAGGAAGGATATTGAAAATTTTCCTAACCTGTTTACTAGGATGGATGGGTTCACTTAGACACCAAAGTTCATTCGTGATAGAGGTGAACCTGGTATGCATCTCCTGAATAGTCTTTCCCTCCTTCATAATGAAGTTTACATATTGAGTATTTAACATGTCAACTTTTGACTCCTTCACTTGAGTACTTCCTTCGTAAGCAATCATTAAGCAGTCCTAAATTTCCTTGACAGATTCACATGCCAAAATTCAGTTGTATTCATCAGGTCCTATTCCACAGATCAACTGTTTTTTTGCTTTGTAGTTCTTCTCTATCTTCTTTCTGTCAGCTTCGTCATAATCCTTTTGAGTTTTTGGTATAACTCGAGTAACTTCTCCTTCTTTAACCTCTTTTACAGGAATGTAGGGTCCATCCAGAACAACCTCCCATAGTACGCTATCCTCTTCCATGAGAAAATTGTGCATGCGAGTTTTCCACCATCCATAGAACTGACCATTAAATCTAGGCGTCCTAGTAGTAGATTATCCCTCTTCAAGATTAGGTGGAGCAGCCATCTTTCAGTCCACAAGATCTTCTCTCGGTGTTAGCCGTATAGAGAATACTTGCTCTGATACCAATTGTTAGAAAATATGAGTCCACCACACGAGTCAAGAGACCAGGTCCCTTGATACAGTCAGTCAACAAAATGCTCAAGTTAAGTGTAGAAGGTAAAATGACACACAATGTTTACGTGAAAAACCTCATTGCTCAAGGAAGGAAAAACCACGACTTGACCCTCAGGATTTAGCTGTCAATCTTCACTAAGGTGTAAGAGCAAAGTAAACTATTACAACCTATTGTACCTAATTGCTAACCATCTTCACCCCTTTGCTTGCAACACTACTATTACAAGCCTCAAGCCTAAGCAGTGTCACTATTGCCCACTACACCACTACCTCTCAATGATGTAGACTTTTCAAACACACTCCAAAACTAACTCTAGCAATGAAGTCACAGTAAAATAATACATCTGCAAATAATCAAGATCCCTTTATACATCAGGAACTGATTTTACAATATTACACATAAGACTCAAAACTACAATACAGCTACATCGAAGAGTATCTTAAGCAAATCTATTAGGTTCCGTGCATTTTTTGTTGAAGTTCTTCTTTTGTTGAGAGAGCACCAACACATATTTTTGATTGTCAAATCTTGGAGAGAAAAACTAACTGACTTTGTTGTCCAAGGTTTTTGTATATACCTTGGAGATCCACAACCTAGGATACATTTGATTGGCTTCAGGTCTGCTGTCTCTGCTGGTTCTACCAACCACAGCAAAGAATGGCAGTTTTATAACTGGCTAGTCTGCAACTTGACTTGCTCATCGGACCAGGTCGACCACAGCCGTGTAACATGTCCTATAATTTATTCATCATCAAAACTAAATAATAGTTAGGCTTTGATGAAAGAATCACCTTTTCAAGATCCAAATAGTTTTTCCTTATCTCTTTTGTGTAAAATATTCACGCCTACCGATGCAACCAACTAGATACAGCGACCGACCAGAACCTTGTCCAGTGTCTAAAACCAAAGATTACTTGCTTTAGCTTTCTCTTTAACTCCACTTCTCAAGCTACACGTCCACAATGTTAGGGGTTCTTCTCTGACTATCTTTTTTGGTTGCAAATGCAGCTACAAGATCCCAATTCTGGCGGTGATAGATGGTGTGGTGAATCCTTGCAGCTACTATGAGTTAACATGATTCAGACTACACAATCAGACAAATTGTTTCGTGGAACCATTGCTGAAGGATCCAAAAAATGATCAGTGATTGCAAAAATAAAGGATTTTTTAATTCCTTTGGACAAAACATATGCTTATCGTCCATCTAAATTTTGTGTATGTGTAGATACGCTTTAATTTGATTTTTTTATCTATTATTTTGGGTTGAATGGATGATGTCAAGGATTTTTTGTAGGATGAAATTGAGATATATTTGGCAAAGTTATCCAGGTACTGTTGTGATAGGAGTCTTGTAGTTGTTTATGATGAGGAACTCACTGTTGGGGGAGGAAGCACCACAACTAAAGTTTGATATGACAATTAGTATGAAAATAAATTGGACACGAGAATTTTACGTGGAAACCCCTCTAACTGATAGAGGAAAAACACCACGAGGTAAAAGGATCTCACTATTAAAATATGGAGTACACACCTCTCAAATACAAGGAGAAAACAACAATTAACACTTCTCTTTTGTAAAAGGAATAACTACTAAAGAGGACACTCAAGACTACAATATTTATCTTAGTGTATAACTCTCTTTGTATTTTTACTCTCATTTTCTGAGATGATTTAAATGAGGGCAAGAGGTCCTCTATTTATAGGAAACTAGAAACGCATAAAATCCGCGTATTGACCTCCCTTTTTAACTACGCGTTCAAAATGCATTTTGTTTCTTTTTGACTACGCGTTCAAAACGCATTTTGTTGACTACGCGTTCAAAAAGCATTTTGACTATCTTGCATTCTCCCACTTGAAGATTTAATTGAGAATTAATTAAGTCTTCACACCATCTTTTCTACCCAACTACTGCAATGTTACATTTCTGCTAGGCCAATAGAAGATTGACACCATATGAACTTGTTACTGTTGATCGGCTTCGTAAACATATCTGTCAGGTTGTCATTAGTGTAAATTTTCTGAATATCCACACTTCCTTCTTCTACCTTCTTATGAACAAAGTGATACTGAACTCGTATGTGTTTTGTCCTTGAACAAAATGCCGGATTTTTTGCAAGATGCAAAGCACTCTGACTGTCACAAAATAGAGCAACCTTCTCTTGTTTGTGCCCGAGCTCCTCCAGTAACATCTGCATTCATATTGCCTCTTTGCTAGCTTGTGTAGCTGCTACATATTCTGCTTCCATCGTAGATGTAGCCACGATAGATTATAGTTTTGAAACCCATCTTACAACTCCTCCAGCAAGAGTAAACACATAACCTGTGGTGAACTTACTTTTATCAAGATCACCTGCATAATCTGAATCAACATAACCTTTAACAGTAAAGTCTGATCCTCCATAACACATTATAATATCTGAGGTACCCTTGATGTATCTTAGGATCCTCTTAACAGTATTCCAATGCTCTCTACCAGGATTAGCCATGTATCGACTGATCACTCCCATTGCTTGTGCAAGATCAGGTCTTGTACATACCATGGCGAATATTAGACTTCCCACTGTTGATGAATATGGTACTCGAGACATCTCCATCCTCTCTACTTCATTGCTAGGACTCATACTTGAGGATAACTTGAAATTAATAGGAAGTGGGGTAGAAATTTACTTACAATCTTGCATCTTGAAGCGTCTCAAAATTTTCTTCAAGTAGTTCTTTTGTGAAAGCCAAATCTTCCTATTATTTCTATCTCGGTGAATTTGCATTCCTAGACTCTTGTTTGCTGGTCCCAAGTCCTTTATTTCAAACTCCCTAGCCAATTGTGCCTTTAAATTTATAAGACAATCTTTGTTGGGGCCTGCTACCAACATGTCGTCAACATACAACAGCAAAATAACAAAATCGTCATCACCAAGTCTCTTATAATAAAAACAAGGATCTAAACTATGTCTTTTGTATCCAAGGCCTATAATGAAGGAATCAAATCTCTTATACCAACACCTCGGCGCCTGTTTGAGACCATATAGAGATTTTTTTCAACCTGCAAATCAAGTTCTCTTTTCCCTATTCTTCAAAACCTTCTGGTTGGAGCATGTAAATTTCTTCTTCAAGTTCTCCATGAAGAAATGCAGTTTTGACATCTAACTGCTCCAAGTACAAGTCAAATATAGCACACATCGTCAAGACCACTCAAATTGTTGTGAGTTGAACCACCGGAGAAAATATCTTATTGAAGTCTATACCTTCTTTCTGAGCGAATCCTTTCACCACCAATCTTGCACGATACTTCTCCACTTGATCATTACCATTGCGTTTGATCTTGTAGACCCATTTGTTTCTAATGGCCTTCCTTCCTTGTGGTAATTGAACAAGATCCCATGTTTTATTTTTATGAAGAGCTTTAATTTCTTCTTGCATTGTTGCCACCCACAGAGATGATTCTTGGCCTTTCATAGCCTCGTGAAAAGTTGAAGGCTCTCCATCTTCTGTTAATAGACAGTATGCAACATTGCTCTCCATAGAATAATATGAGTGCCAAGATGGTTGTCTTCTCTCCCTAATTGACCTTCGAACTTGTGGAGTTTCCATCTCAGCTTGCTCTTGTTGTTCGTGCTCTGGTGCTGCTTCAGAAGAAACTGGAACTTCTTCAATTTCTTCAACTTCAACTGTAGTAGTCTCTGATTTTTCTTTTGAAGTGCTACTTTGTTTTGCTTGTATCTTATTTTCAACAAATACAATATCCCTGCTGATTACCACCTTGTGGGCTGTGGGATCCCACAAGCGATACCCCTTGACTCTATCAGCATACCCTAAGAAAATGTATTCCCTGGATTTTGGATCCAATTTCAATTTTTCTTAGGTGTTGTACATAACATAAGCATGACTTTCGAATATATGCAAGCGAGAATAATCAGCTGGTTTTCCTTTCCACATCTCCATTGGCGTTTTCAGATTAATTGCGGTTGATGGTGACCGATTGATCACATAACAGGCAATTTTGACTGCTTCTGCCCAGAATGGTTTTTCCAACCCTACAGTTGCCAACATAGCTCTTGTCTATTCCAACAAGATTCTGTTCATCCACTCTGCTACTCTATTTTGTTGTGGAGTATATGCCACTGTGAACTGCCGTTTAATACCTTCTTGTTCACAAAAGTTATTAAATTCATCACCAGTGTATTCTCCTCCATTATCTGTCCTCAAACACTTGATCTTTTTCTCAGATTCAAGTTCCACCTGAGCTTTGAATTCTTTGAAAATCAGAAAAACATCTGCCTTTCTCTTGATTGGATACACCCAACTTCTCCTAGAATAATTGTCGATAAATGATACGAAATATTTTTCTCCTCCTAGGGACTCCACCGGTGCTTGCTAGACATTAGAGTGGACCAGATCTAATATTTCCTTGCTTTTAGCAGAGGAACTGCTAAACTTCAGTCTATTTTGCTTACTGGTAACATAATGCTCATAAAAGGGTAGTGAAACCTTTTCGAGCCCCGGAAGAAGCTTTTGCTCAGCAAGAATCTTCAAACCTCATTCCGACATATGGCTAAGTTTACGATGTCATATCATCATTGATTCTTCAAATAAACTTGTTGACGCAATTGATGTTTCTCCTTCTTGGTGTGTTTCACCTTTAAGCACATATAAATTTGCAGTTTGTTTTTCCGCTTTCATCACTACAAGTTCTCCTTTGGATATTTTCATGACTTCACCATGAGTCTTATATGAACATCCATTATTATCTAGTTGTCCTAAAGACAATAGATTCTTCTTCAAGTCTTTTACATGTCGTACCTCTTGGATGGTGCGTACCGTGCCATCATACATCTTTATTTTGATGTACCCAATACCAATAACATCCAAAGCATGATCGTTTCCCATGAACACAGACCCTCCTGAGATAGAATTATTGTCATGCCCCGAGAGGGTACCCTAGACGTGACCGGCACTCAGGAACCATTTCTGACTCCTGAGTGAACCACATAGCTTGATCACACATCCGTTCCTTCATTCATTCAATGGAAAGTTTAAAAATAAAGAATAATTTAGTGGACAACTCAAATCACCCATCCAACTCAAAGAATAAAGGGCATGGGCCAACAGATCAACTAAAATATTTGTCATTTAAAAATAGTTTGACAAAAATAACTCAAGGATAGAAATACTAAATCGACCCATCACTATCTAGTCTATGAATCCTCTATCACTACTATCTAATTGGTGCCAATGACATGTTCATGGCTACCTTAAATCAAAATGAAAAGGGCTAACTCGATGCAAGAATACATAAGCGGTGTCCTCCGAATGAAGGGAAGGACTCACCAATACGCTGAGTGTGAATAGATCCCCAATGGTGCTCCTATTGATGATCTCTTAAACCTGTCTCTGCATCATGAAATGATGCAGGTCCAAATGGACGTTAGTACGTAGAATGTACGAGTATGTAATATGACAGAATGAAACATACCTCAAGGAAGACTAGCATCGGTCCGAATATTTCAAATCAAAAGATAAGAGAGACTCAATCAAAGTGTCATAAGTCTAAAGTAAGAACACAGTTAGGCAGAGACCAATCATAAACCATCCAATCCAGTCTAATCATGCACGATACAATCCAATTAAATCATTCAATCCAATTCAATCATATACCATTAACTCGAAGTCAATCACATATCATCTAATCCATTCCAATCACATAACCAATTGAATCATGTACAATCCAATCACAATTCGTCTAACCCAATCCGATCATATACCATCAACTCAACAATCAACTCAAAGGACTCAAGTCAATGAATATGCAAATTAAACTATACAATATTTTACAATTCAATCAAGTGTCCTAAGTCTAACAAGAAATGGTTTAGACGGGACCAATTCACATGCCACTCAACTCAACTGACTCAGAGTACTATCAAGACCTAAATGAGAGTTTCTCTTATCCGACAACCATCACCTATGAGCCAGTGATAGTACAACAATCAGACGTTGTTGCCACATCTGTCCATACCTTGCCAGGGTATGAACGCCTCCCTAATAATGGATACCATCGATTAGTCAAGTCCTATTATTTCAGGACAATAAAATGGGAAACATCTGACTTTAACGGTTCGATCCCACGGGAAGCATCCGACTTTAACGGTTCCATCCCTACCTATATTGGTGGAGTAGTTTTTGGGATTCGAGTATGGACTATACTCTTACCCGCTTCGGTGCTCGATACTCCTCCCATGACTCTATGCTCATAAGACTCCATCCAATCATCTCAAACAAGCCCTCACGGCTAGTTTCATTTAAGACTTTGCCAACTCCTCAACTCTATCCTTAATTCAACTCAATCAAGTCAAATGGAAAGTCTCATTGGACTCTTTTCAAAACTCAAATTAAATCTGGCTTCATTGGATCTTCTTTCAAAATCGACTCATCTCAAATCATCAAACTCTTCTCTTTTTTAAAATTTATACAACCTCAACTTAATCTCAAAGTCGACATTTTAAAGTAAAAATGCTCAACTCATTTATAATCAAAATATTCGTATTCAAAAATAATTAAAGGACTCCTCAAACTCAACTCATGCTTAAACTCTTTTTAAATCATAGATGAAAATAATCATTTCTTAAACTCAAAAATAGTGTATAAATAATTTATGCAAAAATGCTCACAAATCATTTATTTAAAACTCCTTCTCAAAAGATCCTTTATTTTTAAAATACTCATGAGACTCCAATCAACTCGGATTATGCAAATCACATATCACATAATCGCATTAGACTTCAATCCACTTCATCACAAAACATCCTCATCAACATACCTCTTCATCAATCATTCTACACATATTAAATAATCACCATTCACATCATCACTCACACCATCATCAAAACATCGTCATTCGCATCATTATTACACCATCATTAAAACACCACCATTCACATCACCATCAAATATTATCATCACATCATTGTCAAATATTATCATCACATCATTATCAAACATCTACTCCACAATCTTCATTTTTGTCCTATGTTCAAATTATAGAAACAAAGGGACATTCTTAACTATCCAATTCATTCTTTCCATTCCAATCAATACATATATACACACAACTATCCATCTCAACCTCAAGACAATTATGACAAAAGAAATCTCATCTTGGGTTCATGTGAATGAAACATGAATCCATACTCCCAACAAAACTCAACTCAGAGTATCATCAATACCTATAAATCTATATATAAAGATACATTTGTAGTCAATAATTTGAAAGATAACTATTTAGTAACTCAAGTCATGAAATCATCCATTAATTTCTAGTATATAAAGATATCCTAGGGTTTAGGGAAAATTTCAAGAAAACCTTCCTAGAAGTTTCAAATCTTTCACAACTCCTATTCAACACATACATGGGCATATGGAAGAACTTAATCCATATTTTAGGTTAGCCTTACATACCTTGTTTGAAGACTTTGAAGAAACCTTGATGTTAGGTCTTCAATGGAAGGCTTGAATTCTTGAAGCATCTTGAAGGCACGCTTTGTTGGAGAAGGATTTGAAGAAGAAGAAGAAGAAGAAGAAGAAGAAGAAGAGAGGGAAAATATTAGGGCTTTTAGAGATAGAGAGAGGGACTGAAAAATAGTCCCAAAACGTCCAAGGATGATACATATATAATTTGGAAAAAATTCCCAAATTGCCCTTTCTCCAAAATTCTGAAAAATAGGCTGAAAATGTTCCTGGTGCGATAGTGGCGCATCGCGCCATTGAGGCGCCAGATTGATTACGCCTAAAAACCTGCACATCAGTTAGTGGCGCGCCGCTCCAAGGACCAAACTACTGAGGCACATTCTTGGCGCGATAGTGGCGCATCGCGCCCTTACAGTGCCAAAGCCATATTTTCTGGGTTCTGGAAAATAGGCTTGAAAAACCCTGCTACCCAATAGTGGCGCATCGCGCCAGGGACCAAACTACTGAGGCATGTTCCTGGCGCGATAGTGGCGCATCGCGCCCTTGTGGCGCCAAGGCCATATTCCCAGTAGTTACAACCCAGGCCTAAAATTCCTGTCGAGCTAGTTCGTCTTAAGATCGTTATATCTTTTGACTCCGAACTCCAAAAATTATATTCTTGGTGGCGTTGGAAAGAAGACTCGATGACTTTTAATTTGGTAGGTCGTGGTCCATCCAGTTCATCATATTTCAAATGATATGGTCGTTAGAAGTTGACCTTTATACAAACTCCTTCGACAACTTACCCAAGATGAGTTATTTTGGACTTAGCTAGGTTCTAAAGATCCCTTATGACCCCACATCATCTCTAACACTCTTTAATTACTTAGGAACTCATCCTAACTCATGCACATGCTTCATAATAATTGGGTTCGACCCTACACAAATACAAGAAAGGTCCGAATCTTAGGGAAAAATTTTGGGGGGTGTTACAATTATATTGATGGAACCATTCTCTCCTGGAAGTCATCTGCGATATTGCTCTTGTGTCCATGATCCAAACATCAGCCAAATATTTTTTACCTTCATTATTTGATATTGCCTCACTACATAAAATATCGCCATCATCCGAGGTACATGCAACATTCCCTTGAGCATTTGATGGCTCAGGGTGTTCACTCTTCTTCTTGAACCGACAATCTTTCTTGAAGTGCCCTTTCTTGCCATAGTTGTAGCACTTGATATTCTTCTTACTTCTTGATTGAGATCTTTCATGATTATGGCTCCCACTGGGACCACGTTCTGTTGGTCTTCCTCTCACCATCATCAAAGGTTCAGCTTGCTGCGAACTTGCTTGTCTGTCTTCCTTATTTTTGCGCAAATTTTCTTCTTCCAAGATAGCGGCTGTAATTTTATCGAAAACTAGACTGTCTGTATTGTTCGTCAGGTGGATTATAAGTTGATCATACGAGTCAGGCAAACTTTGAAGTAGAAGCTCTGCACGTCCAGTCTCCTCTATTTTGCAACCCATTATTGTAAGTTGCGAAAACAGAGTATTCAAAGTATTGATGTGTTCAGTAACCAACATGGACTCTGCCATTCGAAGAGTATACAATCTTCTTTTTAAGAAGATTTTATTATGCAAAGACTTGGCCTCATACAACCCTGTAAGACTATTCCATATTTCCTTCGCCGTCCGCTTTTCCACTACACTAGACAACACTTGATCAGCTAGTGTCAAGTGTAGATCAGCAACTGCGTTGCTATCTATATCATTCCACTTGCTATCATCAGTAAAATCTGTGGGCCTGCCTTCAATTGCAGCCAAGCAATTGTCCTTTCTCAATATCACTTTTATTTTCATTTTCCACAATGAAAAATTAGTCTCATTGAATTTTTCAACGTTAAACTTTATTGTACTTGACATTGTTATTTGCTTCACACCCTTCTAGATTATTTTTGAATATTTTTGCGAACAGTCGTGATAAACTGTACCGTCACCAAAATTTACTATTCACGTGAATAGTACTATTTACTGAATTTTACTATTCACGAAAATTTACTATTCATGAATAGTACCTTCGCATAAAACAGACAGAATAACCGAGGGCTCTGATACCACTATTGGGGGAGGAAGCACTATAACTAAAGTTTGATATGACAATTAGTATAAAAATAAATTGGAAATCTCTCTAATTGATAGAGGGGAAAAACCACGGGGTAGAAGGATCTCACTATTAAAATATGGAGTACACAACTCTCAAATACAAGAAGAAAACAACAATTAACACTTCTCTCTTGTAAAAGGAACAACTACTAAAGAGGACACTCAAGACTACAATATTTATCTTGGTGTATAACTCTTTTTGTATTTTTACTCTCACTTTCTGAGATGATTTAAATGAGGGCAAGAGGTCCTCTATTTATAGGAAACTAGAAACGCGTAAAATCCGCGTATTGAACCTCCCTTTTTGACTACACGTTCAAAACGCGTTTTGTTGACTACGCGTTCAAAACGCGTTTTGACTATCTTGCTCTTACCACACAGTTTTGTCTGATGTGCTTATGGTTGGTAATTAAGTTACCTCAAGTATCATGTTGGATGGCTGTTTAGTGTGAATTTGTATGGTTTTGCACATTCTTTATTTCTTCTTTTTCTTGTTCGTCATATGACTTTGGGTGGGATAAGCGGATAAATGTGGCAACTCAACTTCCAGACCTGTTGGCATGGTTGCAAAAAAAGAAAATTGCTGTTGACAGTATCACTGCTTCATGCATTATGATAGATAAGGTTGAGTTTAAAAGCATTTTGCTGTCTTCTTGACTTTATATTTCCTTTGGAAATCTGGAGATTCTTAATGAGTTACTACATTGTTTTGTCTTGCAGGATAGGAATATTAAAGTGTTTGACTTTGGTTACATTCTCAATCGTGTCAACGAGAATTCTGTAATTCCTCTTGAGTATATTGTTGGTAGGTTTCCTGAGGAAGTTGATACAACAGGAGGCATGTTTACTTAGACTCCACCATCATCATCATCTTTGATGTTTCATATTATACATCAAAGCTTTCCTATAATCGTCAACATAATGCATGGTACGTAATACTTCATCTATTTTGTTGTTTGGTTCCAGATTTCTTATATTAAAGCCTGCCACTTCGTTTTTTCTGTTTCTTTGCAGTTTCCCTTTTTCTTTCTCCTACTATCTCAATATGAGCAAGTTAGGGTTAGTTGTCTGACAAGACAATCTCTCTATATGGAAGCTAAGCTAGAACGTATGGTCAGCTATGGAAGTTGAAATGAAAGAGAGAATATAAAATGTGAAAATATATCTGTAACTTGAGGCAAGGAGAACTTGTCACCGCATTTCACATCCTTGAAATCTGCTTTGTTGCATTTCCTAGTATCGATACCATAAAATACTATTTTTCTTGAGCAAATCAACATTTTGGTCCATTCTTTTAATTAGATCTTCCTTTGAGATTGCCTTTTTTTTTTTTAATAGAGATAACTTTTCGCTTCCACTTATGTTATGTTGTAATCTTGTGAACTAGATATCATCTCTTACAATCTTATATTCTCTCTATATATATATACCTTAAAAACATGAAATTGGGTACTTGAATGTTAAATTATTATAACACCCCCAATTTAATATATCTTCTTTATTTATATTTATATTTATATTTATATTTATTTACTTTTTTATTTATATTATATTAAAAGTAGACATTTTTTTTACATTGAAGGGTTGTGACTTTTTTGATGAGTTATGACTTTAATGAAGTGTTGTGACTTTTCTGATAAGCCACAATAGACATCTGTTCATACTACTCTTTTGGGTTATTAATAGAGCTGTTTCCTCTCGTTTTTGAGCATACTACCTTGAATGCAAATTTGTTTTATTCAAATTCAAAGTTACTGCATATTTTATAATGACTCATTTATAGTTTAATTGCTTCATGGAAAAAATCTTATTATTTGCTTAAGTAATGAAGCCTCCGTTGCATCTTGAAATTGTCAATTGATACGAATATACATTGCTATGCCGCTACCCCCAAAAAACTAATTGGATGATACATGATTTCGAAAGCTTGTGTTTTGTCATGATTAAATTTGATTGTGCACCATATTTTTCTGCAAGGGACCTTTGTGGTGGACTTTCACAAAAAATAATCAATTAGTTTTTGTATTGTGAAGGAATAGTTGGACACCACTGTTGATTAGTTTTATAGATACCACTAATCACGTATCAAGAAACTAGTATGTTGATGTTTGCTGAAGGTTGTTACTATCCCAGTTCTGATAATTTCTTTTGAATATGCTCACAACATTTTGTGGACCTTTTTCCTTTACATTGTTCGTTAGTGACATTAAGCCAAGATTCAGCTTAGAATGCCAAGTCTCATATTTTTATGTTTTTTACTGGAAGTAGGAACTAGCTAAAAGAAGAAATTTGTTTTAAAGAACAGACTAATCTTGAGCTTTCCCAGTGTGGAGAAGTTTACTCATATTTTTTTTTTGGTAAAAAGGAGTATTTTATATATACTTAAATATGCATCCGTACAAACCAGGTGGTTACATAACCTACTAATTGAAGGCTAGCATTAACACAAATATCAGACATACTACTAGATATATTACATGCCGAGGATCCTTTTCTAGATTAAAAAAATTAATGTTCCCTTTGTCTGCTTTCATTGCTTTGACTACAAAAGATGGTGGTGTTGTCCATTTCACAAAATTTCCATTTGATTCCAACCTTATCCCTTCTTATCTAGTAGGTGAGCCACCTGGTTCTTCTTCCTAAGGTTATGCTTGACAGCGGGTTCTCCAGCGGCTGGATTAATTTCTTGCATTCCAAAACAATATTAGTACACGATTCCATTTCTCCATTTATTAAGGTTATGGTATCCATTGAATCAGATGCTATTTCGATGGCTGTTAAGTCCATTGTGATCGCAAGTCTTAACCCATAGTAGACAGCTAGGATTTTCGCTTGGGTGGCATTTAGTACATTGATCTTGATAGAAAAAACAACTACCCAATTTCCCCTATTATCTCTAATTACACCCCTTTCCCCTCCCCCCCCCCCCCCCCCACTTCCACTCCTCCATTATTTGATCCATAGTCAAAGGATCCATCAACATTTATTTTAGACCTGCTAGGATGGTTCCCAAGTCACAATATGATTCTCAGTAATATTAGTATTGTGCGTTGGTGAATTGGTTAAGTGATAGTATTCCATGGATCTTTGGTACAGGAGAGTTATAGGAATATCCATGGCCTTATTATGATGGTAATTATGGTTCCTTTGCAGCCATATGTTCCCAATGTAGAAAGGAAATGTCGTTCCCCAGTCCAAATTCTGATTGAAGTGGAAGTTCTTGGAACTTTTAATAGAACTAAGCCAATGATGTTCGTTGGAGTCAGTGATGTTATTAATGTTATCTAACATACCTAGTAGCTCCCAGTATTTTTGAATACGGGACATTCCAAAAAGATGTGTTTTGCTGTTTCTATAGAGCCACATACTATGCAGGTGGGGTTAATATCAATACCAAGACCATACAGGTACTTGCATGTTGGTATTCCCTCATGCTTGCATAGCAACATGAAGAATTTAATTTTATTTGGACATTTCAGTTTCCAAATCAACCTGAAGTCTCTATTGTCTGTAGATAGACTATTGTTTTGGTACTTCTTTTGGTTATGGTAGGAGGAGGAAGTGAAGGCCCCTGTGCTGTTTAGCGACCAGATCGGAGTGTCCCTTTTATTATTTCCGTGCCTGGAATTTATTGTCTAATGCTGTGTGGTAGGTCGTAAGTTAGGTTACTAAGGTCCCATACCCCATTGCTTATGAAACTGCTAACAGTTCTATTTTCTTCAAGTTCATCTAGAGGGCCGCTAACAGTTTCTCTTAATGTGTCGTTGTTTGGTATCCAATGGTCAGTCCAAAAATTAATACTTCCTCCATTTCCTAAATCCCAGTGGATGCAATTTTGACATTCTTGCCATCCAGTCAGTATATTCTTCCAAGTATTACTATGTCTTTTTTGGTGTCTCTTGTAATCTTGATTGGTTGAGTTCTTAATATAGATGCCTAGGAGTGTTGAAGCCCATAATGTCTCAGGGTTCTTAAAGATTTTCCAAGCTAATTTGCTTAAGAGGGCGTTATTTTTCAACTTGCTATTCTGGATTCCTATCACTCCAATATCCTTATCTCTTGTAATAACTTCCCAACTTAACAGGTGTAGTTTACTCATATTTGCTGTTTCTGCATGTGCATATTGTGGACATATAATTTATCTGCTAAAAAGTAGTTGTATTCTTATTTTCCTGGACCATTGCAGATTGGACGATGAAATCTGATGTTTATATATTTGGTCTTCTACTGATGGAGTTGATAACCAAAACGAAGCTTGATTTATTTCATCCTTCTGTTCCTGATATTTATAAACCTGGCTCTTTTGTTCATAAATGCTTCGAAGATGTTGATGATCAAACTGCATCTGATTATCATGAAGCTGACTTGCCGTTGCATGAGTGTTGATCCAGGTGAAAGGCCAACAATGAAGATGGTTTCTGACGATTTGGATAAACTGACGAGAGAGAAGGCACGGGGAAAACGAAAAAGAGATGAAAATGAGTCCACAATAAAATAAGTTCTCCCTTTGTTTAGCTACTTTTTGACTTTTGTATTAACTAATTGCAAGGTTGTTGCAATGCAAGTGAACTTTATGAATGACCCCTGGTGAGGTTTATTTTACTGAACTATGAATTGGACTTTTTCAATGTATTAGCTATTACGGTTTGTTGCAAAAATAGGCTTCTTCTTCATCAAGAACAACACCACAGTTCTCCAATATTCAAAGCTTGTAATTCTTGTTTGGTGGTAGGAACCACAAGTTACTGAATGAATGGTATAAAGAGAAAAATACGTTTTATGTCCATTGGAGAAATATTTACAAACTTTTGCCCATATTTTGAGTTTGTTTTCCAGTTTAGTCCATATTTTTTCCTTGAGCCAAGGTCTATATGAAACCATCTCGCTACTATGGGTAAGATTTACGTACACTCTGCTCGTCTATTTTGTGGGACTTTACTAGTTATGTTGTTTTGTATTCCATTTAGTCCGTATTCGAGGCCGAATCTCGAATTGAAAATCGAAATCAGATTTCGAGTCGAGAATCGAGGTGAGGTCCCAAGTCAGGTGTGGTCATCAGGGTCGAGGTTGTGTGTTGGAGTCGGATCCCAATTTGGAAATCAAGTCCCGATTCGGAGTTGGGGTCGAGTCTCAGATCTGTTGTTGGAATTGGGTGTTGGGGTTAAATTCCAATTTAGAAGTCGAGTTTCAGATCGGGCGTCGGAGTCGAATACTGGTTCGAAAGCCAAGTTTCAGGTCGGGTGTCGGGGTCAGGTCCTGATTTAGAAGTTGGGTCCTGGGTCGGGAGTTTGGGTCGGATCTCAATTTGGAAGTTGGATCCCACATCAGGTGTCGAGTCGAATCTTGGTTTGGATGTCGGGTCCTGATTCAAATATCGGGTCTCAATTTAGGTGTCGAGTTAGGGACGGGTACCGGTGTCAAGGTTAGGGTCGGGTCTTTCAAATGTTAGGTTTAGGGTCGGGAGTCGCGATTAGGTTCTGAATCGGTTGTTGGGGTCGTGTCTAAGATTGGGTGTCAGGGTTTGGGTCGAGTCCTAGTTTGAATGTCGGGTCTCGGGACTAGAGTAGGGGTCAGGTCTTGGGTCAGGTCTCGAATAGCTAGTTGGGGTTATGTACCAATTCGGGTGTCACGGTTATGGTCAAGTCTCAGTTTGAATGTCAGGTCTCGGGTCCCAGGTTGAGAGTTAGGGTCAGGTCTTGGGTCAGATTTCGAGTTCGGATTTTGGATCAATCATAGGAGTCTTATCCTGGTTCAGATGTCGGAGTTGGGTCCCAATTCGAATGTTGGGTCTCGAGTTAGGAGTTGGGGTTAGGTCGGGAGTCGGATGTCAGGGTCAGATTCTGGATCATTCTTCGGGGCCGTGTCCTAGTTTGGATGTTGGGGTCGGATTCCGGATGGGTTATCAGAGTTGGTTTTCGGATCAGAAACTATTTTCCTAAAGAGTATTTTCTACTCTCTAGTTAAAATAAAAGATATTTTCTAGAAAATATTTTTTCATTCACCATCCAAATATTAGAAAAACTTTTTCACAAAATATTCCACTAACCAAACCTGAAAAATATGTTAGAAACCAACTTGTGTTTTAATAAAACATTTTTCTTCATACCAAACACTAATGTTTATGGTTTCTTAGAGGGACACCGGGCATGTAAACAACTTTGATGAGATTATGAGATACAAATTATTCATTAATGAAATTTTACGAGCATAACGCCGCTGACAATGTTTTGATAACCAAATGAAGAAGTTGAAAAAGTACCAACTCTCTGTGTGGTGTGAAGTCAAATCACTAAAAAAGGCAATAGTTATTCTATATTTATGGGGTAAATAGCCATTTCCAACATAAACTTAGTTTTTTAATTTGATACTTGGTTAGCTTACTTACATGCATGTTATCTATTTCTCGTATAATTCTGTTTTGTATTTCTATGTTTTTTCCTTCAATTATTTGCTTCTAACTGGTAGTAATGACTACTGCTTATTGAGCCCTACATGAAGATTCTTGTATTTAGTTCTACTTGCCTTTAGTCATCATTCTTGTCTTACTAGTTCTAGTTGTCGTTAGATTGTTACTTGATTGTGTTGTCATATTTATCTGGGTATAGAGAGACTTTATCAGAAGAGTCCATTGAGCTAGTGAAGATTCTCAAGAAGAGAAAGATTAATATAGTATGTGTTCAGGAAACCAGATAGGTAGGAAATAAGGCGTGGAATGTGGATGGTTATAAGATATGGTAATCAGGTGTCACGACCCAACTAGGGCCGCGATGGGTACCCGAAAGTGTTATTCCGAGCACCTACTATAACGTATCCTATTTTTACTATTGAGTGGGCCGAATGAGTGATACCATTGTTAAAAAAATAATTATAACCATGTGTCACAAACTTTGCTAACATATTATACAACAACGGGCAAAGGTGCAAAACATCTAACTGTACATATCTGTCTACGAGCCTCTAAACAAGATACATATGACCACAAAGAGGGTCGGTTTTTGCCGTGCCCAAATATATACATAAAAGTAGTACCGATAAATTGAAGCTCCGAAACAACTGGAGCGCTCTCGGTGTACTGCTGGTGGAGCTCTTAAGGAACGAACTCGTCTGCCTGCCTACCTGCGTGGCATGAAATGCAGCGTCCACAAGAAGGGATGTCAGTACGAGTAATGTACCGAGTATGTAAGGCATGAAAATCAGCATAATAAAGAACATAAGGTATGAGCAACCCTATCATAGAATCTTAGAACATAAAGAGAGATAAGAGAGTAACCTGTACATATGAGTGCCCTTTTAGGCCGGATGCCATGCATGCTTGTTTTTTCTTTAAAACATTTCTTTTTCATATACATAGAAAATAGAACATGTCATATCGCCCACATATGTCCCGCGTCCGGCTATCCCGCATCCAGGATGAAAATTACGCCAACTGACCAGGTGGCAATGCGTCTATAGCACCACATATGAACCTTGCCCATATCCCCTATATACATATACATATACATATACATATACATATACATATACATATACATATACATATAGACAGCATGCAGAAGAGCTCAACGAAAGTCATGTATCTATCGGAGTGACGGAAGGTCGATAACCTTCGATTTTATTATAGACTAACCATGGTCGCTTTGTCTCACCTTGAAGGAATAATTATTATAAGATGAGACTATCAACGAAGGATAATATTAAGAGAACGTAGAATAAGGTCACAATCTCGTAAGGCGCCAAATCGTATACATATGTACATAGGACCAATTTTTAAGACTCGTAGAATAATCGAAATGAACTATGATTCAAAAATCAAGATAAGAGTCATGTCAAGTACCTTTCGAAAATTACAATGGATTATATCAAAATAAAACTTTTGAAATCATACACACGTATCTAAGCACGAGAAAATATCCTTTGAAAACTCAAGAAAATTGGCCATCCTAGTGGCTCTACGAATAGGACTTCCTTGAAATTGTATAAAATGTCATATACT
The DNA here is from genome assembly GCF_947179165.1 of Solanum dulcamara. Taxonomy (NCBI): domain Eukaryota; kingdom Viridiplantae; phylum Streptophyta; class Magnoliopsida; order Solanales; family Solanaceae; genus Solanum; species Solanum dulcamara. Next base: position 65,812,167 of record NC_077239.1, read on the forward strand.
TATTTCATAAAATCCATGTCAAAACAAAGAGTAGCTCTATATACTTATGTCAAAACATGCCAAGAGAAAGAAGGGTAAACCTTACATACCTTGTCCGCTTCCTTAGTCAATCCCACTTAACTCTTGGCCTTTCCAAAATCTATAACAAGGTTAACGAATGCAAACAATAGCTATAGATATCCAAGAACCTCATCCTAAACTAATATTTTGTCTACCGAAATTTCGACAGCACTTCCCCTGTAAATACACCATCCCCGAGAATCTAACTCGGCCAATTTTATCAACAACAATCTGAGAATTCAACTCGGTCAAATTACCAACAACAATACCAAATCAATATACTGCTTCCTCCAAGACCTTACAACTCCCATAAGAACAATAACAATCTAATCCCTTCTTTCAAATTCAATTAGGACAACCCAATAATTTACACACTAACCACATCATACTAACAACATTAGCTTCCATATATGCAAGAACATCATATTAACTTTACAAACTTCTAAAACAAGTCTCTAACTACTACAACTTTATAAGGATCCTTAAGCTTTTATTAGCAACATAGAATCCATAACAACAACTAAAACACTAAATAGAATCAATTCACCATAACTTGTCAAACCACCCCCATATTTGGCCACACAACTACATGCATATTTTAATGAATTTGTCATCCATTTCTATATCTTACAACAACAACCACATACTACATAAAATTAACCCATTCTCTCTACACAACATCACACATACACGGCCAACACCAACACACTTATTTTTATATACTTCATCCATTTCTTCACTCTACAATATATACCAACCGTCCATAACATATAAAGAAGATTGAAACCTTACCTTTTCCACTTAGTTCTTCAACTTGGCTAGAATTGTGCCTTGCAAGAATGAATAGTCTTCTTGTCCCAACAATCCCTCTATGTTGATTAGAGCCTTCAACTTGCTTGGAATACTAGAAGAGATAATTTTTGGAACAAGATTTCAAGGGATAAAATCCTTAGCTATGCTGATTTTCCTCTCTTATTTTTTTCCCTTCTTTCTTTCTCCAACTTTCTTGAAAGTTCTAGGAATTGAAACAAGATGACTACTAAGTCATCTTTTGACTTCTCTACTTCTTGAAGTTTCTAGCAAACTAGAGGATATATCTATATAGATAGTATATGGGTAATGGGCCTTCTTAGTTAATGAACTAATTTCCAAACTTGGGCCATTTCTTGTGTTGGTCCTCAATTCTTCTATCATTATTATTTTTTTAGCCCAAACTTATGAATCTTACTTTGTAATTTCCAAAACTAATTTTTAAAATTTCCACATAAATTTTCCATCAGCCCTCCTTCGTACCTCCATCTCAATTATTTTTTGAACATTACACCGGTATTAAATAAAATAAATCATAACCTCTTCCCTTGCAAGTCAATTTTTTTTTCCAAATGTGCAAAAGTGCGAGATGTAACATCAGGAGTCTTGAGGAATATGAATGGAGTAAACATTTTAGTTGATGGAAAGATAAATGATAAGGTGTTAGACGTTAAGAGGGTCAATGACATGATGATGATGATGAACATTATATTATTAGTTCTTACACCCACAAGAGGGCGTGGATGAAAAAGAAAAAAAGTGCTTTTGGAAGGACTTGGACGAGTTGGTGAGAGGTATACTACTAACTAAGAAGCTATTCATTGAGGTGATTTCAATGGACACATCGGGTCAACAAAAAGGGGGTATGACAATATGCATGGAGGTTTTGGGTTCAAGAAAAGGAAAAAATGTGAAGCCGCACTTTTGGAGTTTACGAGAACTTTTGGATTGGTGGTAGCTAATTTGAGTTTCCCTAAGAAGGATGAACACTTGGTTACCTTTTATATTATGGTGCTAAAACTCAAATTAATTTTTTGCTCCTTAGGAAAGCTGATTAGAGTCCTTGTAAATACTGTAAGGTCATTCCGAGTGAAAGTTTCACAACCTAACATAAGCATTTGGTGATGAATTTGAAGATCAGGAAGGAGAGAAAGAAGAGGGTTATGGATGACCAACCAAGGATCAAATGTGGTAGCTTGACTATGACAAGTGCCCTAAAGATAGGGGAGAAGTTGATGTCTATGTAGGCATGGGTAAGTAATGCGGATGCATGTGGGATAAGAATTTTAGTTGAATTAGGGAAGTGGCTAGAGAGGAGTTGGATGTCTCGAGAGGTCGATATGGTGATATCAAGGGACTGATGGTAGAATGGAGAAATACAATGGAAGGTGGAGGGAAAAAATTGGCATACATGAAGTTGGTAGAGAGTAAGGATGTTACACCCCGAGAGGGTACCCTAGGCATAGTCAACACTCGAAGACAATTGCTGGCCCCCAAGCGAACCACTTGATTCGATCACACATTCAATCACTCAATGAAAGATTCAACATGAATTTAAAAGACATTCAAGTGGGCTAACTAAATCAACATTTCGAGAATAATAATGTCTTTAAAATAAATCGCAAATCAACACCATATCATAAGGATAGTTTTGAAAACTAAAACATCTACTAGAGACTATCATCTATCTTTCTATGAAGCCTCTATAACTATCAAGAAGGTGCCAATAACAAGCTAATGGCTAACCCAAAGAAAATACTCAAAATAAAAGATAATAACAAGAGTGCCTTCGTATGCAAGGAGGACTCACCAAAAGCTGAGAGTAGAAGTGACCTTCAATGAATGCGCCTGTTGAGTATCTTTAATACATATATCTGCATCATGAAATAATGTGGGCTGAATGGCTTCAGTACATGGAATGTACAAGTATGTAATATAGATGAAATGAAACTTACTCAAAGATACTCAACTCAACTCAAGGGACTCAACTCTGAAAATAACTTAACTCAATAAAGATGCAAGTTTAAAAATAAGCAAATGTTTTAAAATTAGACTCAATCATATGCAACTCAATTAAATGAACCATTCATTTTATTAGAGAGTTTCTCTAACCGACAACCATCACCATATGAGTGAGTGATGTACAACGAAGTGGTGGTGTTGTCACACCCATCCAATACTTTGCCAACATAAAGGACAAATTACTATCATTAGATCCATAATCAATCAAAGTCCATCATTTTGGGACTTAAGAGGTTTAACCCGCATCCTACATTGGCTATGCATTTCATGGGATTTGAGTTATGTATATTCTTACCCAAATTGATGCTCAATACTACTCCCAAAATATATGATGCTCATACCTATCAGATAAAATATTCAAATTATCTCATATGGTCTCATTGGACCGTTTTCAAAACTCAGTCTCATCTCAAATCATCATGCTTTTTCATTTTTTAAAAATGCTATCAAACTCAATCAAATCTCCTCAAAGCTCTATCTCAAACAATCATTTATACTCAAAATACTCACATTCAAAATAATAGAAGTTTAAGAACCTTTCAAACTCAACTCACGCTCGACTCGTGCTTATTTAAGACGTTCATAAGTTATGCTTTAAGACTCAATAAAATCATGAATGACTCAAGAACTCAATTCATAGTAAAACTCAAACTCATTTGAAATCAATGCTCATGTTCAAATCATCAAGTTCTTTTAATAAAATATACTTTCAAATCATTCACATCCCGTCAAAACTCTTTTTCAATTTCAATCAATTCGACCCTCATACTCATTTAGACTCAATAAAGTGTGTGTGTGTATGTATGTATATATATATAATATTTGTTCAAATCACTCTCTTCATCAATTCATAAAAAACATCATCTTTACTCACAAATAAGTATGTAAAAGTCATGACTATCAAATCAACTAGGATCCACGAGAAAGTAACCATAAAAAATAATTCCAATCAATTGAGAGGTAGAAAACAACAATAATCTCACTACATAACTATACAGAACTCAATATATGAAGAATTAACTTAATCGGAATTCAAGAAACTAGGTTAGACTCAACTCATTCTCAACAATAGATAGAATTAGATGTAGGATACGTGGATGAACTCTATCCACGTTATGAGTAGCCTTACATACTTGAAAGATTGATATTACAATCGAAACTCGAAGAACAATAGCTTTCTTGGGATCCTAGAACCTCGATGCTTGATCTCGAGAAAAGAAACTCTTTTATAAAAGTTTTAGAGTGGAAGAACTTGGGAAAACCTTGGGTGAAGGTCTTCTCTTTGATTCTTAAATTTTTGACTTGAAAGCTTTAGGGTTTTTAATGAAGAAGAGGAACCCTAGGTTTGTTTTGAGACAGTTTCTTGAGACTAGATGGTTTAGATTGATGATTATGAGAGAAAAACAAGTTAGTTGGATGATATACTCAGTTAAAACACTAAAAAATGACTTAGAATAGGTCTAAAAAGCTTGGGAAAGGACCAAATAGCCCTGGAGGACGTGCAGGATTTTTTTGAGGATTTAACTTCTACAACTCGTAGAAAACTCTACTGGTTGTAGAGTTGAGTCATAACTTTTTATGTTCTGGTAGCCTCTAGTAAAATGGTCACAACTTTTCACTCCAAACTTGGAATGAGGAAAACTTGGTGGAGTTGGAAAGAGGACTCAAAGGTATTTAATTTGATAGGTCATGGGACACCTAATTTTATATATTCTAGGAGAAGGATCGTTTGAAGTTGACCCAAGTAAAATCTTTTACCAAAACTCAATCCGTAAAGAAGCTTTCAACTCGACTTTGTGATAGAGGATCCTTATGACCTTAATCCATCTCCAAATATATTCTTTCACTAAATAATTAACCTCCACACATGCCCACAATTATGAATCATCTGGTACAACCCCATGCACATATGAAGGATAACTCAGTCTTAGCTTAAAAAAAATATTCGAGGTGTTACAGAGGATGAGGAGGAAAAGTGTAGATGGCTAGGAAAAAGTCATAGTTAGAGGTTACACCGACAAAAACAAAAAATTTTAAGCACTTGTATGCAAAATTAGAGGATAAATGCGTGGATAAAAAGTAATACAAGTTAGCCAAGATGATAAAAAAGAGAAGGGCATATAACCTTGACCAATTGAAGTGAATCAAGAAAGAGTACGACAAAATAATGGTGGAGGAAGCACTCATTAAAATGAGATGATAGTTATATTTCGATAAACTCTTGAACGAAGAGATGGAAAAAGGCATCGTGCTAAGGAATTTAGAGCACCTAGAGAGGCATTGTGATTATGGTTATTGTAGACGTATAAAGTTTAAGGAGGTGAAAGGTGTTGTTCGTAGAATGCATAGGAATAGAGCGATTGGGCTAGACAAGATTCCGGTGGAGTTTTAAAAGAGCTCAGACAGAGAAGGTTTGGAGTGGCTGCCTGAGTTGTTTACTGTCGTTCAAGACGGTAAAGATGCCCAAAGCATGGAGATGGAGCACATGATTAGTTTTTACAAAAACAAGGGTAATATTCAAAATTGCAACAACTATAGGGATAGCAAGCTACTAAGTCACATTGTAAAGTTTTGGGAGAGGGTGGTAGAGATGAGGATGAGGAAGGAAGTGACTATTTTTGAGAACCAGATTAAATTTATGTGGGGACGCTCGACTGAAGAAGTCATTCACCTAGTAAGGAAACTGGTGGAATGGTATAGAGAGAGGAAGAACGACATACATATGGTGTTCATCTCATAGAAAAAGCTTACGACAAAGACCCTAAAGAGATTCTTGAAGGCTAGAGGTGTTCCTGGGCATGCACTTTTATCTTTTAAGAACTTGTATGATGGAGTCAAGACATGAGTATGGACAATGGGAGAAGACTCGTAGAACTTCTCCATTTTAATGGAGTTACACTAGGGATCAACCTTTAGTCCATTTTTATTTTCCTTGGTGATGGATGTATGCAACATATTAAAAGTAAGGTATCTTGGAGTATGTTATTTGCATATGATGTAGTTTTAATTGAGGAGACTCTCAAATAATTTAATGCTAAATTGGAAGTTTAGAGTCAAACCTTAGAGTTTAAAGGTTTCAGTTGAGCAGGACCAAGACAGAAAACTTGTAGCGAAAGTTTAGTGATGTGGTATATAAAGCTGACGTAAAAGTGAGGCTTGATACATAGGCCATCCAAATGAGAGTTAGTTTCAAGTATCTTCAGTCTATTTTTCAGGAAAATGAGAAGATTGATGAGGATGTCACTCATCATAGTAGTGCGGTGGATGAAATTAAGACTCACATATGAAAATTTGTGTGATAAGAAGGAGCCACCAAGATTTAAAGGCAAGTTCTACAAAGTGATGGTTAGATCTGCTTTATTGTATAGGGCAGAGTATTGGTTGATCAAGAACTCTCACATTCAGAAAAATAAAAGTGGCGGAGATAAGGATGATATGATGGATATGTGGGTATACTAGAAGACATAACATTAAACATGAGGATATTCGAGACAAGTTGGGGTGACTTCGGTAGAAGACAAGATATGAGAAGTGAGGTTGAGTTATTCTGGGTATGTGATGAGAGGATGTATGGATGTCATTGTGGAGGTGTGAGAGGTTGTCTCTAGATGGATTCAAGAGAGATAGAGGTAGACAAAAGAAGTATTGAAGAAAAGTGATTAGACCAGATATGACACATTGTAATTAACTAACAACATAGTCTTAGACAAAAAGGTGTGGAGGACATATATTAGAGTAGAAGAGTAGTAGGTAGGAGTGTTTCCATACTAGTAGGTAGGAGTGTATTGACTTGCTATCCATTCTAGTAGTCATAGTATTTCTTATTTCTTGTTCTTCAAGTTTTTGTTATTATATGTTGCTTCATGTAGTTTGATTATAATATTATTTTATTATAGCATTGTTCTACTACTATATGTTGTTTTGTAATATTGTGTTGCTTTCTTTATTTTTGTTACTTTTTTTCTAGCTTGTGTTTATATTGCGCCGAGGGTCTATTGTTAACAGCCGCTCTATCTCTGAGTTCTTGGACTTGGACAGACCTCATTTGAGGATGGTTTCCCCTCCCCTTCAGCTTTAAGTTTTTCCTGGTTTCTTTTAGAGAGAAGTATTGAAAACACACTTAAACTTGGCGCAAATTATTAGTTTCATCCCCGAACTATTGACAGGCTTAAAAACACCCCTCTACTTAACTAAACTTAGATACATCCCCGGTCTGCCACATGACATAGCAAGTGGTCTTAAACTCTTGTGGGAGCATGAGACTCTTAATAAAAAATCGAGATAAGTGTTGAAAAAGTCCCTAAACTTGATAAGAATTTAGGGGTGTATTTCACTCATGTTGAAAGATCGGGATGTATTTAAGTTCAGTTAATTAAGTAAAAGGATATTTTAAAGCTTGTCAATAGTTTGGAGATGAAACTAATAATTCACGCCAAGTTTAGAGGTGTTTTCAATACTTTTCTCTTTCTTTTATAAAAGAGATCGTGACATTTCATCATCAAGGATGGAGAAAATGAGATTATAGGAGGAAAGAAGGCTTCCTCTACTAAACCATCATCTAATCCACAACTAATTTGAATGAAACCTGGCGAAAAAGAAGTGAACATTTTCTTCTAGGGGTGACAATTAGACGGGTTGGATTAAATTTGAGTGGGTCATAATGGGTTAAGACAATAAACGGGTCAAGACTTAACCCAACCCAAATTTGCTTGGCTCAAAATGGGCCAAGTAATGGGTCATAGAACGGATCAAGACCCAACCCAACCCAACCTGATTTTATTAAGTTTAATTATTTTATTTATTTTTTAAAAAATATTTTAGTGTCTAAATTTTTTTTATGGCTATATATAACATAACAAATTTAAAAATAAAGTTTTCTAAAAATATTTTTGACAAGATTTCTCATTAGTCAATTTGGATTACCCATTTTTTAATGGGGTAAAATGGGTTGGATTGGGATAATACATAACTTAAATGAATTGGATGAGTTGAATTTGATTTTGCCACCACTATTTTCTCCTAACAATTATTTCCCAGGAACGAGATGTGTAAAAAGGGATTGCGATATAAGATGATTTTCTTGCAATTAACTTCGTTTTCACTTTCAGGCAAACACGTAAATAAAAAGAGGTAAAAGTAGTGTTTGAAATGGTATAATATGAATAAAAATACATAAATTTCTCATTTAAAAAGTTACTTTCCCTCTTCCCTCAAGTTCACATATATAATTCTCATGCAGTTGGAAATTCACATGCCTGGTGAAAGAAATTAATTCCTTTCTTTATTTCATTAACATAATAAGTATATATACACTTAATACAAGCATCTAATACAAGGAAACTAACTATCTATATATGGAAACTAAATATATACAATTTGTTACAAATCTGTCAAAATATATTACCATATATTCTAACACACTCCCGCAGTCGAAGCGGGAGGTCGCCGAACGCTAAGAATGTCCCGAAAGTCTTCAAATAATACCAACGGAAGTCCTTTGGTGAAGATATCTACAATCCGATAACGAGAGGGGACATGTAGTACCCTAACCTGGCCATGAGCCACCTTCTCCCGGACAAAATATATATCCATCTCAATGTGCTTAGTGCGTTGATGCTGAACAGGATTACTAGCCAGATATATGGCACTAATATTATCACAATAAACCAAAGTAGCTCGTGGAATATGACAATGAAGTTCCAAAAGAAAATTTCATAACCAACAGGACTCAGAAACCACATTGGCAACCCCTCGATATTCTGCCTCGGCACTCGAACGGGATAAAGTAGCCTGATGTTTGGCAGACCATGAGATCAAGTTATCACCCATAAAGACACAATAACTCGACGTTGAACGCCGTGTGTAGGGGCACCCACCCCTATTAGCATCAGTATACGAGACAAGGTTGGTTGTGGAAGAGGGATACAGGTGAAGACCATACTCCAACGTACCTTGTAGGTAGAGCACGATGCGCTTGAGAGCGTGCATGTGCTCATCCCGTGGATCATGCATGAACAAGCACACCTGTTGCATAGCATAGGTAATATAGGGTCTTGTGAATGTTAGGTATTGCAGTGCCCCAGCAAGACTCCAATAAAGTGAAGGGTCTGCAAACGGTGTTCTGGTAGTAGCCCTAAGCTTCGGCTTTGTATCAACTAGAGTAGGAGACGGCTTACACGAGGACATGCCAGCACGGTCAATAATCTCAGCTGCATACTTCTTTGGAGATAAAAATAAACTGATTGTATGACGAGTGATAGCAATGCCCAAGAAATAGCTCAACAGGCCCAAATCCTTTATAGAAAATTCGGAGCTAAGAAGTGATATGATAGACTGGCGAAGCTTATCAGAGGAAGCAGTTAAAATAATATCGTCGACATATAATAAAAGATACGCCATAGATGAACCTCGACGATAAACAAACAAGGAATGATCGGTCTTACTGTGAGAAAACCCAAGAGTATGGACATAGTCAGCAAATCGTTTATACCAAGCCCGCGGAGCCTATTTCAGTCCATATAGAGATTTCTGCAGCAAACAGACATGATTAGGCCGATCAGGATCCCGATAACTCAAAGGTTGATACATGTACACAGTCTCCTTGAGCTCGCCATGTAAGAAGGCATTTTTGACATCAAGCTGGTGAATCGGCCATGCCTTGGAGAGAGCCAGACTAAGAACCATACGAATAGTCGCCTTTTTGACAACCGGACTAACTGTCTCACCACAATCCATGCCAACTTATTGGGTTTTACCATCACCTACAAGATGAGCTTTATGTTGCTCAAACGAACCATCAGATTTTTCTTTATGAGCAAAAATCCATATACACCGAATAATATTAACATTAGGAGGACGGGGCACCAACACCCACGTCTTATTTTTAATAAGAGAATTATATTCATCATCTATAGCCAATTTCCAATTCGGGTCTCGAAGAGCAGACACAGGGTTATGGGGTAAAGGAGACTTCGAGATGGATGTAAGAAGGTTAAAAGACCTCTTAGGCTTATAGATCCCATGCTTACTCCTAGTAATAGGACCGATGGGTAAACTAGAGGGAGAGACGGGAGTGGGTCGAGGAGAAAAGAGAGGAGGAAGAATGGAAGACGGGGCAAACTGCCCAGGTAGCGAGGAAGGAAGCTGCCCAGGTAAGGGGGCAGATTCGCCTGCTGGACACGGCGGGGCTGGCAGCAGTGCGGTAGGAAGGGGTGGAGCCGGTGGGTTCGTAGGGTTAGCGGGATGATGAGCCACATATGGAGAGGGTCCATCATCTAGAAATTGGTATGTGTGATTTTGATGGGTATGTAACTTGGCAAAAGGAAATTACGTCTCATCAAAGAGTACATGACGGCTAAGGATGATTTTTCGAGAGGACAAATCATAGCATTTATACCCACGATGATGTAACGGATATCCTAATAAAATATAAGGGGTTGACCGGGGTTGAAGTTTATTTATTAGTGTTAAGGGAAAAAGAGGATAACATAAACACCCAAAGACACGAAGATAGGAATAAGAGGGATCCTTTCGATAAAGAATGCTAAGAGGAGAGTGATAGTTTAACAATTTATGAGGAAGAATATTGAGAAGGTAAGTTGCTATTTGTAAAGCATGATGCCATAAGGAAGGAGGAAGGGAAGCATGAGCTAATAAAGTACGAACAATGTTATTAATCGTACGGATTTGTCTTTTGTCTTTTCCATTTTGAGGGGACGTGTGAGGACAAGACAAACGAAACGACAGACCATTGATTTTACAAAAGTCCCAAAAAGGGCCATTATCAAATTCCTTGCCATTATCACATTGTATATTCTTAATATCTCATTCAAAGTGAGTTCGAATAAATGTCTTGAAATTTAAAAATGTGGAAAAGGTTTGTGATTTATGTGATAAAGGAAATGTCCACAAGAATTTAGAATAATCATCCATAAACAAGACATAATATCGATGACCGGAGGAACTCAAAATGGGTGACGTCCAAAGATCACTATGTATAATATCAAACGGCATAAAAGTGCAAGAAGTTGACACATAAAAGGGCAACTTAACATGTTTTCGAAGAGGACACGAATGAAAAATATGAGCATCGCTACTTTGAGTACAATTAATTAATTTATTCTTCCTAAGGGAATTCAACACAGGTGCGCCCGGGTGACCCAAACGATCATGCCAAAGAGAAGGTGCTAAAGCCGCAAAAGTAGATGGTAAAGTGACTGGATTAGTGATTGGATAAAGCTCTCCCCAACTATTACACCTCATTACCAGCCTTCCCGTCTGAAAATCCTTCACAGAAAACCCAAAGGGATCAAAATTCATAGAAACAGAGTTATCAGTGGTAAATTTGCGGATGGACACCAAATTTTTAACTAGATGAGGTGCATGGAGGATATTTTTTAAGTGCAAGAAAGGACCCAGAGAAGACAAAGTTGTGTGACCATAGCTGTGAATTGGAATAGAGTTACCATTACCAACCATAATACCACGATTAATGCTCTTATTAAAATAGGACGTGAGGTTACCTTGATTGGATGTCATGTGAGAAGTGGCACCAGTGTCCATATACCAATTTGTATCCGGAGGAGTGATCCCAAGAGTATGCATTCCGGCCTCAATGTCCGTAGGGGTAGGGGCTGCGATGTATGCCTTCTGGGGTCGAGGGCCAAGAACACCCGCTCTTGGTGGCTGCTGCTGTCCATAAGTGGGTCGGGACCAAGTGGTTGACGGATAGGGACATGGTGGGACAGCCCAAGGACCCCAAGAGGCCAGTCATGGCCACTGCTGTCCGCCAGACCAAGGAGAAAATTATGAAGAGTGCTGTGCTGTTGAATTTTGCCCAGTGCTGCCGCGATTGCTGCTGCCACCCAGCTGATCACTACAGCCAGCAGGACTGCCGTTGCTGCCAGCTTTTTTGCCACCGCCACGATTGCCATGGCTGTTGCGAGATCTGCCTCCATTATTATTGCGGTTGTGGTACCTCTTTCCACCACTATTATGGCGGTGGGAAGAGGAATTATCTGAACATCAGTGGGACCTTTGGATGAGCGAGCAACTAATGCAGCGGAGGAACTTTGGGCTGCTTTCTTAGCACGGCCAGCTTCTTCAAGAGTGAGCATTGAACGGACTTGATAAAATTATGGCAAAGGGTCGCATTGGCGAATAAGAGCCACCACACCTTGGTAGGGCTCGATAAGGCCCGAGACAAATTAAAGAACTAGATGATCGTTAGCCACTGGAGAGCCAACATTCTTGAGTTGATCCGCCAAAGATTTGAGATGTTGACAATAGGCAGAGACATTGGGAAAATCGTCCATGTCGACATGAGTGAAGTCATACTCAAGGGTGACAGCACGAGAGTGTTTGTTATCCTAGAAGATATCACGCAAGCGATTCTAAGCCTCCATCGCTGTGGTGTCAGGTTCTAAAATTGTATGCAACAGATCATGAGAGATAGTAGCGTAGAGCTATTGGAGAACAGTGGCATCAAGGGTGGACCACAGTTCTTTGTCCTCCTTCTGTTGAGGCCATTTCTCCGTTTCTGCCGCCGGAGGAATAATATGATCAATTACCTGATGGGATCGTGCATGAATCTTAAATAGTTTCGCCCAAGTGGAATATTGGACATTCTCCATCTCAAGAGTGATGGGAACATGGTTCTTGATGTTGGAGACAGCAAGAGCAGGATGAAAGGAAGATTTGGAGGTAGACATGGTGAAAAAGCGAGGACGAGAAAGGCGAGGGGGGCTGTGGCGGCGGGAGACCTAGAAGAAGAAGGAGAGAATTTGCCCTAGACAGGATGAAAGAAATTAATCCCTTTCTTTATTTCATTAACATAATAAGTATATATACACCTAATACAAGCGTCTAATACAAGGAAACTAACTATCTATATATGGAAACTAAATATATACAATTTGTTACAATTTGTCAGATTATATTACCATATATTCTAACACCTGGTTCATGAGAATTGTTGTTCTTTAAGTTATAGAAGTCAGCATACAATATCATTTCTTTAATTTTTTGTCACTTACAAATGGGATATGTATGTACCTGTCTCTTTTTCATGCGTTAGATTGTTTTAGAAATTGGCCAACTATGGCCAAGGAAGATATATGTTTTTTTCTTCTTATGTTTGTTTAGGTATTATAAGAAACATATCCTTCACAAAGTAAGACCAAAAGAAAGAATCTGTACATGGACAAACATAGAAATTATCTCCATTTGAGTTAGAGCTATTACTCAATTCACAAAGCTTGTAAAACCAAAAAAGAAAAAAGACATTAATGTATTTCTCTGTTTCAAAGTTTACAGACAAAAATATAGTTGGTTGTATTGACAACAACATACCCATGCACCATAGAATTGTGCTACATAATGCTAGTACTACAACAGTCTTGAGAATGAACAGCATTTTTATTGATAAGTCTAGCATGCATGAGATACGCGTGCCAAAAGATTTTAGTTAATACAAGATGCACGAGATACGCGTGCCAAAAGATTTTAGTTAATACAAGATATTCGAATCCCCTGCATCACAGATTATGTCAAATGTATGAAAGGCTTACCTGAAAAAGAACCATAATAGAAGAATTACGAATAACACTAACTGATATACACATTTGGAATGTGAGCAATTTTGTTCCAGTCCTCCCCTATCCCCTTCTCACAGCGCTTTGCCAGTTCTGGAAAATAAATAATTCGCAATGCCTACAGATTCTTTGTTTCCATAATGCCAGATAGAAGTGATTGCAGGCGAGGGAAATTCCAGATCACCAGTGATTGAAGAGAGAGTAAGTTTTGAATCCCAAAAGGCAAGGTCACCATCTCTGGACAAAGAGCAACTACTAGTCTTGTCAGGGCTGTTAGGTGTTGCAATCCCTCTGATAAAGATTTTAGCATCTCACAATCTTGAAGGAATAACTCTGTGAGTGAAGTTAAACCTTCTAGTACTTGCTCGGGGAGACTCTAGTGAATGACAACTTCGAATGTCTAAATGCTTCAAAGCAGTTAGACAGGATAGACTGGTAAGCAGCTTTTTAAGTTTTTTGAAGGATGAAATATTCATGGACTCCAGATAGGTAAGGCATTTGAACATCTCTTCTGGGAGTGAAGTCTGTTCGACGTTATGACTAATACACATGGAGGTGAGAGTGGTAAGATGAGATATGGAGCTCAAAGTTGTTGCATCTATGTTGCCCCAAACTTCCAATTTCCTGACACAAGCAAGGGTTGGAAAAATAAGCATAGGGCAATCATGAATCTCCATTTCCTCAAGTATGGGGAATTGATCTTTTCCTTCCTTTTGTAGCAATCCTTTCAGATTAGGAAAGCCTTTTATGAAAAGTCATCTCAAGGATGGAAACCTTCCACAATCATGAACATTATCTTCAACATAATCCACAGACCCGCCAAATAAGCATAAACTTTCTAGACAAGGCAGCTCTCCAAAGGGTGAAAGGCACAAGCAGTTTTTACAGCTATCAATTTCAATAGAGACAACATTTTTCAAAATAGAACCGTTCATCCAGTTAGGGAGACGGAGACCTCTAAAGCCAGTTACTTTTAAAGATTTCAGATAGGGGTGTGGTTTGAGGGCTATAAGCACTTTCTCATCCAATTTTTTTCTGATTCATATCTATTGGACCTATCCCAATGCATACATAAAGAGTAGAGATTTGCTTGAGCAGATAAATTGACTTCTTTTGCATCTATATCCTTATTCACTCTCTCAAGGTGTGTGATTGAAAGTGAGCCACCAAGGTTTAGGTTTCGTAGTTCACCAAGTTGATAACCTTTTCTCTTGCCAATAACAAAGCAATCTAGAGTCTTAAGGCATGTCAACGATCCTATTCTTGGTAACATAGAAGTCAATGGACAGTAAAAGAGAAGAAGTTTATGTGTTTTCTTTGGCAAACAAGAAAGTGAGAGACAAGATTTTAGATTAAGAGTCTGGAGATTCTGAAGCTCGCATAACCTCTTGGGAAGACTACGAATTATAGTGCTAGACAGGTTCAGGAGCCTTAAATGTATTAGATTCCTGATAGAAGATGATAATTGATATATTCTCGAGTAACTCATATCAAGCACCCTTAGCGAGACAAATATTTTTAGGAGTGAAAGAGAGTAAGAAGACACTGTTCTAGAAAAACCAATGGACAATATGATATTTTCCTCTCCTACTCGTACTTGACAGCTATTATTGCTTGATGTGTTTGCTGAAATCAGAGATGTAGCCAAATCATGAATGAGGTCATGCATCTTAAAATAAGTTTTACCAAATTCATCCACTACAACCTCTTGGAAAAAGGACCTCATATATAATTCTTTCCACACTTCGTTACCCACATCCTCTAGCTCCAAATTACCTTTTGATAAAAGAAAACCATGTGCCATCCAGAGAGTGATTAGATTTTCCTTTTCCATTTTGGTGTCCTTTGGGAACACTGCACAATACGCAAAACATTATCTCAAATTAAGCGGAAGGTGATGATAACTCAGTCTCAGGGAAGGTAGAATAGAACTTTCATCTTGAGGCAAATTCTAAATCTCATATCTCTCACATGTTCCCATTCAATTTCTTCTCTCTTGAAGCGTAAAAGACCTCCAAGAGTCTTAGCCGCTAAAGGCACACCACCACATTTCTTCACGATCTCCTTTCTAATAGCCACAAGATTAGAATGTGTTTCACTTTATTGCCCAAATGCATGTTGTATAAACAACAGCAAACCATCATATTGAGACAAATTTGACAAATGATATGGTTCTAACGTTCCCATAATTGATCCAACCTTTTCGAGACGAGTAGTTGCTAGAACAGAAGTACCTCTTGCTCAAACCTTTAGTACTGCTCTTAACTTAGCCCACTTTTCTTGATCATCATTCCAAACATCATCTAAGACAAGCAAGTATCGTTTTCCATCCAATAACTCCTGAAGCTTCTTCTGAAATGAAGCCAAGTCCTCAACATCAGGAGACCTTCTTTCAATATTTCCTATAATTGTCTTTATCAACCTCTTATCATCAAAATCATCT
The DNA here is from genome assembly GCF_947179165.1 of Solanum dulcamara. Lineage (NCBI taxonomy): Eukaryota > Viridiplantae > Streptophyta > Magnoliopsida > Solanales > Solanaceae > Solanum > Solanum dulcamara. Next base: position 65,828,094 of record NC_077239.1, read on the forward strand.
GAGACACAAACCCATATTTTAGGATTGAAATGCTTAGTCACTCTCATTATTGAAGATCATTTGGGCAAGTGTCATCTTTCCTAGTCCCCCATACCAATTATAGGGAACATAGGAAGTTCTTGGGCAACATTAACATTTATGATTCATGACGGTTCCTATATTGCATTGGAGAAGTCTTAAGGTTTCAAATAGTATTTCAAATGACTTCATGATTTTAAAATGGCCCATTGTATCACCTTATCGTATCATGGCATTCTTTAAGGCAAATGACTTCTTACATTGGCTTATGATTATCACTATAGTGTTTATGTTTTCACGTGACTCCATTATGGTTTCCAAATTTCATTGAGGTTGTTCATGAATTACTATCATGATTTATGATTTACTTAGTATGTTTTCTAACTTGATCAATTGTATATTATGATGATATACATTGTATTTCTCACATACTTAGTACATTCAAAGTACTAACGCATACTATTTTGCCTACATGATATCATCATGTAGGAACCAATGCTCTCCCTCGTTCTTCTCCATGTGGCTATTTGGCATTACTTGAAGGTTTCTTTTGGGAGAGTTCCCATATTTTGTGAACAATACTTCTTTTCCTTTCTAGTTTATGCTATGTTAAATAACTTTAGATATCTACTATGGTACTTTATTGTCACTTTATTTTAGGGTGAGCTAGGGACATGTCTTAGCCCTCGCCAAGTCTAAGACTAGAGATATTGTTGGATAAATGTAAGAAAAATCTTGACTATTGATGTTTGTTATGATGATTTCCCATAGTCCCTCTTTTCCCTTGTTTTTGCCTTTTATTTAATTGTCATTACCTATGAAAGGATAAATTAATGCTAAAAGGCTTGGGTGAGGTATCTTTACATTCCTCATTCATCGTGTCACATCTAGGCCCTAGGCTTGAGTTGTGACAAACTTGGTATCAGAGCTCGAGGTTTTGAATAGTCCTTGGAGTCCAACATACCACGTCGAATAGGATCTTGTTCATGGTTGTGAAGTGCGCCACAATTATGAATAGGAGGCTATGAGGCATTTTAGTAAATCTTCATATCTTTCATGATCTATGTCATACGACAGAGTTGTGCCCTAAGGTTCTTTTCTTAATGATTGTTCTTTGCAACTTTCAAAAGATGCCTCTAAGAAGAGCTCTAGCCCAAAAAGAAGTCAACACTAATGAGGGACAAGCACCTTAAGTCCCCAATGATCTCTTGGCCAAGCAAGTGACTCGTGGTGAATTTTGGATGGTTATCTCAATGCTAGCCCAAGTTGTGATGGCACAAGACAATCAAGGAGAGGTAGTTCAAAATGTGAGTTTGGTGGCAACAAGAGTTAGGGACTATAGAAGAATAAACCCTCCCATGTTTCATGGGTCCAAAGTGGATGAGGATCCACAAGGTTTTATTGATGAGGTACACAAGATTGTTGCTATTATGGGGGTACCATTAGAGGAGAAGGTAGAGTTGGCGGCCTACCAACTCAAGGGTGTTGCTCAAGTGTGGTACAACTAATGGAAGGCCGAAATAGTGAATGAGGTCCTATAGATTGCATTTCTTGATTATTTTTTTCCCTTAGAGTTGAGGCAGGCGAAGGTGATGGAATTTATCAACTTAAAGTAGAGGAGTGTGAGTGTGAGGGAGTATGCCCTCAACTTCATAAAGTTGTCCAAGTATGCTCCGACTTTGGTGTCTGACCCCCATGCCTGAATGATTAAGTTTATATCAAGGGTTTCGAATTTGGCTGTTAAAGACTGTAAGACGTCCATGTTAATAAATAAAATAAATATCTCTAGACTCATGACTCATGTTGAGCAAATTGAAGAGAAAAAGCTTAAGGAGGTTGTTAGGATGACTAAGAAGGCCCGGATTGAGGATGGATCATCTTTTGATAGTGCCTCAGTGCCTAAGTATCACAGGGATAGGGTGTCTAACCCTAGGTTTCAAGGTGACAATGTTAGTGGTCAAACTTTTCTCGCATTCCAAAAGTGTGGAAGGTACCATCCGGGAGATTATTTAGCTTGTTCGGGTGTATGTTTTGGTTGTGGTGCGAAGGATCATAAGTTGAGGCATTGTCCACGGGTTGCTAAGAATGATAAGGATATTCATTGAAGGTCCCATCCCTACCCTTCTATGGGTCCCCAAACATAGTGTGGTACTTCATCTAGTAAATGTGAATTCCCTTTTTGAAATGGTAATGATTGGTTGCATGCATCTTATGCTTCTCTTGATTGTAGAACTTAGTGAGTCAAGTTTCAATTCCCAAATAATTCTATTCTAGAATGGAAGGGCCATGATTCAGTAGTTAAGGGTAGGTACATTTCTTGTCTTAAGGCCCGGAAGTTGATTCTAAGGGTTGCATTTATCATATTCTGTGGTTTAGGGATGTCAACTTCTAAAGTCCTTCTCTTGAGTTTGATCCCGTGGTTAATGAGTTTTATAACATGAGTGTGCATTCTCATCTGGGTAAGGCCAATATTGTGGTCGGTGCACTTAGTATGGTGTTTATGGAGAGCGTGGCTCAGGTTGATGAAGGGAAGAGAGAGTTATAAGGGATGTTCATCGATTGGCTATATTGGGGGTGAGGTTGAGTGGTTCCTATTGTGGTGGTGCAAATTGGGTTTGAATTGTCTTTGGTAGTGGATGTTAAGTAAAAACAAGACCTTGATCCATTATTAGCTAAATTAAAGAAATTAGTGGTTGATAAGAAGGTTGAAGTTCTGTCACAAGGGGGAGATCAAGTACCTAGTTATCAAGATCGGTTGTGTGTTCCAATGTAAATGATAGTAGACGAGTTATGATAGAGAGAGAGAGAGTGGCTATTTCTTATTGTGATAAATTGTGGCATGCTTACCCAATGTAAGGTTATACACATGGAGGAAGAGCTAGATGGATCTTGTTATGTATAATATATAGGTAAGAGTATATTGATGTGTTCGTTAGTAGGAGTTAATGCAAATGTAGATGTAGAGATGCTATTATAGAGTTGAAAATTCTTAAGTGATGATGACTTCAAGAGAGCTATAAAGTGTCCAAAATGGTAGGCTTGAATGCATGTTTGTAGATATATGAGTGATTGTAGTAGGCTATTGATCACTTCTTGTTAAGGGTTTCAAGTGAGTGTATTAGAGTAGTTATAGAACTAGGCTTGAATGGTGCTGATGGCACATGGGTGAGTGTGCGGTGCATTGGGTGCTTCTTGATTAGGTCTCGAGGTTTGATTAAATGTGGTGGTGAGTAGTAGTACTCCTGGGATAAAATTTGCGTATGGAGGTGTAGGATCCTAAGGTATATTGGTAAGGTGGCCTATGAAGTTTATTTGCCTTTGGATTTAGCCTCTGTTCATCCGGAATTCCTGTATCAATATTGAGGAAATGTGTTGGTTATCCCAAAGTCCGTTGTACTTTTGGGTAGTATGAGTGTTGAAGGAAACATGACTTATGAGGAGGTTTTGGTTGAAATTTTGGACCGTAAAATAAAAGGTTGAGAAACAAGGAGATTGCTTCCATTAGTATTGCAGAGAACCCAAGTAGTTGAAAGCGCTACATGTAAAGCAGAAGCGAACATGATGAAATGATATCCTTATCTCTTTTCTTCCATTCTGATCTAGTGTATTTAGCTATTCATGCTCGAATCATCCAAATTCCCACATTCTAACCTCTCTATATCTCATTACATGTATGCATGTTCATGAAGTTAATTTTTTTAAAAGGTCATGTTTTATGCTATGTTTGAAAATCTCGTGTTCTATGCATTTCAAAGTGTTATTGCATTCATCTTGAATTGCTAGTCCTATTTTCGTGTCTATTCTATTCTAGTAGGATCTCATTCAAGAACGGACATTTCTAAGAGGGGGATATTGTAAGGTCCCGTGTGTTTTGAAGGATGGAAGGTGCTACTATAAGGTGAAATAGGGGGAAATGCCTTTAGAGGACTTTTAGTCGAACTCGATGAATTCAAATTGTATATATGAGTTAGGATCAATTACTAAGTGTTTAAAGAGTGTTAGATGTGGTGTAGTGTCATAAGGGATCTCTAACACCAAGCCGAGTACAAAGAATTTCTATCGGCTAAGTCTTCGTGTGAGTCCGTATAAGGGCCAACTTCAAACAACGATATATCTTAGCATATAAAACATTAGGTGGCCCATGACCTATTCAATTAAAGATCTTTGATTCTTCTTTCCAACGCCACTAGATTGTATTATTTAGAGTTGGAATAAAATGTTATGTCCTCTTAACCAGAAGGGTACACGCCAAGTCTACGTCGCAGATTTGGTCATTCTTGGTTCAAATTTTAATTTCGAAAAAAAATAAACTGTGGTGGAACACTTCCGCATCGCGGACCTATTCCCAGTTAGTTCAAATTTAGAAAAACTTTTCAGTTTCAAGTAAGGACAACTTAGACAATTCCCTGAACATATATAGATGGACTTGGATGTATTTTGGGGTCATCTTCCACTCTTTTGCCTACACAAAACCCTAAACTTCATTCCCCTCTCTTCCAAATCATTCCCTACAAATTTCCTCTGTAACTCAAGGGATTCAAGGCTCCTCATTGAAGATCAAGCATCAAGATTTCTTCAAGCTTTACTCTAAGGTATGTGGGTTCTTCCACCCATAGAGCCCAAAACCTTTTTCAACTAATTCCCTTGAATTCAAGTATTGATTCTTTATAGGTACTTCTAATTTCTTCTTACTAGCATGAAACATGATTGAAATTGTGGTTATTGACTCCAATTGCATGAAATTGATTTCTACTTATGAATGCCCTAATTTTCTATCTTGGGTTTATAAATTTTCAAATGGGTATTGTTCAATCTTCTCAAATTGCTAGATTATGGCTCAAATTATTTGATATTATGTTCAAGTAAGCTTATATTACTACTCAATTGCATAAATTATTGAATTTCAAGTAATTTCTATCCCAAGCAATTATGGGTCTTTGAAATGAATGGCGGGTTATTTTAAGTATGTTTTGAATTGACTCAATTGATAATGCGCATGCATAGTTCTTTTGAAAAGAATATTTGAAATATGAATTGAGTAGAACCCACCTAGATCTACTATGTTTTCAATGAAGTTTGATTTGAAAGCTTTTGACTCCAAATGAATATTTATGAAAGCAATGTCTATGATAAAAAAGGGAGTCTTATGAAATAAAAGAATGATGAAATTCAAGTTAAGTAAAAATGTTGGTGGAGGATCTCTCACCTAATTAATGATTAAGGAGCTATTCTATTATTATGTTTTTATAAATGGTGGACGGGTAGTTGATATGACCCCTCCCACATGATGTTGACTTTATATTTTATGATTTATCTATTCCGTTGAGAGCCTACCTAGCACCGAGTTGGACTTGGGGCGAATACCCATGTCCCAGAACTACGTGCCACCATAGATACAAAGAGATTAGAGGTAAAAACCCAAATCTCTAAGAGGTTAGTATCCGAAATATCAAGGTTTGGAGGTGAGTACCTGAGTCTAAGAACTAGGGGTGAGTACCTGGTTCACACAACCGATTAGTGGATCCACTTAGGCATATAGGAGTTTACCTTGGCAAGTAGTCTCCACCTTTCCTCCGATGTAGGGGTAACATTGGAACTCCATGTTATAGCTCACATATTTTATGTCAGTTAACGGTTGCTCTCACAAAAAGGTAAAATTTCTCTCACAAAATGTTTAAGGTATTTTTTACTATAGCGGTATCTCTCACAATGTAAAGTATGTGCTCTCACAAGGTTAAAGGTTTCTTCCAAAGGATTTATGGTATACTGTCACGCCCTGAGAGGGTACCCTAGATGTGACCGGCACTCGAAGACCATTGTTGGTCCCCAAGCGAACCACTTGGTCCAATCACACATCTGTTCATATCAATCAATAAGTGGAAAGTTTAAAATAAAGAAATAATTTAGTGGGCAATCCAAATCAACGATTCTAACTCAAGAAATAAAGGTCATGGCCCAACAAATCAACTCCAATCTTTGTCATTTAAATTAGTTTGACAAGAATAATTCAAGGAAAGAAAATACTCAATCGACCCATCATTGTCTAGTCTATGAAGCCTCTATCACTACTATCTAATTGGTGTCAATGACATGTTCATGGCTACCTCAAATCAAAATAAAAAGGGCTAACTCGATGCAAAAATAACATAAGTGGTGTCCTCCGAATGTAGGGGAGGACTCACCAATACGCTGAGTGTGTATAGATCCTCAATGATGCTCCTATTGACGATCTCTTAAACATGTCTCTACATCATGAAATAATGCAGGTCCAAATGGACGTCAGTACATGGAATGTACGAGTATGTAATATGGAAGAATGAAACAAACCTCAAGGAATAGTAATGTTGGTTCAAATATCTCAACTCAGAAAGATAAAAGAGAAATAATCAAAGTGTCATAAGTCTAAAGTAAGGATATATTTTTAGACAAAAACCAATCATATACCATACAATCCAATCCAATCATGTACAATACAGTTCAATCAAATCATTTACAATTCGATCCCATCCAATCGCATATCACTCTATTCAACCTAATCACACATCATTCTATTCAATCCAATCCAATCGTACACTATCCGATCACATATCGTTTAATCCAATCCACCACATATCACCTACTCCAATCCAATCATACACAATCCAATCATATATCATCCAATCCAATCCAATCATATACCATCAACTCAACAATCAAGTCAAATGACTCAACTCAATAAATATGCAAATTAGAACTTAGTAATGTGATATAATCCAACTCAATTATCAACAAGCTCAATCAAACTAATCAAATCATGCACAATTCACTCAATTTGGGAGTTTCTCTAACCGACAATAATCCCACCATCTATAAGTAGGTGATGCACAATGAGCCACGTCGTTTCCACGTCCATTTATACCTTGCCAGGGCATGAAAAAAATCAACCAATCATGGATTCCATCGACCAGTCAAGTTCTATCATTTTAGGACAATAAAATAGAAAACATCCGACTTTAATGGTTTGATCCCATGGGAAGCATCCGACTTTAACGGTTCAATCCCTTCCTACGTTGGAGGCGTAGTTTATGGGGTTAGAGTATGGACTATACTCTTATCCAATTCGGTTCTCAGTACTCCTCCCAAGACTCAATATGCACATATCCATCAATTGAGTAAAATATTCAAAATACTCATTTAGTCTCTTAGGACTTAGTTTCAAATCAACTCATTTAGTCTCATTGGACTCTTTTCAAAACTCAATCCATCTGGTCTCATTGGACCTGCTTTCACAATCAACTCATTTCAATCATCAAACTCTTCTTTCTGAATTCGATACCATCTCAACTCAATGAATGCAGAAAATATTAGATGCATTTAAAACATAATTTCAACTCCTCAACTCAAACTCAAAATAGACATTTTTATGTAAAAATACTCAACTCGTTTATACTAAAAATACGCATGTTCAAAAATAATTAAAAGACTTCTCAAACTCAACTCATGCTTAAACTCTTTTTTAAATCATAGATGAAAATAATCACTCTATAAACTCAAAATAGTGTATAAATAGTTTATGCAAAAATGTTCACAAATCATTTATTTAAAACTTCTCAAAAGATCATTCATTTTCAAAATGTTCATAAGACTCCAATCAAATAAAATTATGCAAATCACATATCACATAATCACATTAAACTCTAATCCACTTCACCTCAAGCATCATCATCACCATACCTCTTCATCAATCATTCTACATATGTTTAAAGATAACCATCACTCACATCATCATCAAACATCACCATTTACATCATCATCAAACATCATTATTCACATCATTGTCAAACATCATCATCCACATCATTATCAAACATCTTGCTCCAAAATCCTTATTTAATTCTGTATTCCATTAATAGAAACAAAAGTGACATTCTAGCTCTACCAATGTTTCATTTCTTTTTATGTCATTCACATTCATAACTATCACAATTCTCATATAACTCAAAAAAATCAATTTCATCAAACTCATGTAAAAGAATACCTCATTTCACTATGAAAATAATATTGTTTTTATTATACATAAAAACTATCAATCTCACCCTCAAGATAAATTATGACAAAACAAATCTCATCTTGGGTTCATGTGAATGAATACATGAATTCATACTCTCAACAAAACTCAACTCAAGAACACCATCAATACATATGAATTTATTTACAAAAATTCATTTGTAGTCAATAATGTGAAACATAACTATTTAGTAATTCAAGTCATGAAAATCATCAATCAATTATTAGTAAAATGAAAATCTTTCTATAATTTTGGGAAAAATTCAAGAAAACCTCCATGGAAGGTTCAAGCTTTTCACCATTTTCATCCAACACATCTATGGGGCATATGAAAGAACTCAATCCATATTTTAGGTTAGCCTTACATACCTTGTTTGAAGATCATCTCACCGGAAACCAAGACTTGACTTGAAGATCTTGAATCCTTGAGCTTTTGAGAGGATTTCTTGTTGGAGATGTTTGGAAGAGAAGAGGGGATGAAGATTAGGGTTTTTGGGAGGTGGGAAGGCTGAAAAAAATGATCCCAAAATGTCATATGTTGGTGTATATATGTTTAGGGAAAATATCCAAGTTGCCCCTCTTCAAAATCTGGAAAACTGGTAAAAATCTTGCTGGCGCTATAGTGGCGCGTCGCGCCACTCCAGCGCTAAGCCAAAATAGGCTTAAAACCCTGCACATCTAATAGTGGCGCGTCGCGCCAAGGACCAAACTACTGAGGCTATTTTCTGGCGCTATAGTGGCACCAGGCGCCACTGGAGCACCAAGCCTAAATTTCCTGCAGTGGTCGCCCAGGCCTGAAATTCCTGCAATACTAGTCTGTAGTAAAATGGTCATAACCTTTGACTCCGAACTCCAAAAATTGCAAACTTTGTGGAGTTGGAAAGAAGACTTAAAGACCTTTAATTTGGTAGGTCGTGGGCCACCCAGTTCATTATATTCTAGGAGATATGGTCTTTTTAAGTTGACCCTTATACTAACTCATCCGAAAACTTAATCAATTGGAATTCTTTGGACTCAATTTGGTGTTAGAGATCCCTTATGACCCATAAACACATCTAACACACTTCAAATACTTAGGAATTAATCCTAACTCATATATATAATTACAATTCCTTTGGTTCGAGTCTACACACACGTGGAGAAATGTTCAAGTCTTTGCAAAAACAATTCCGGAGTGTTACATATACTTCGTGACAATTCATGATATTTTCAAAGTATATGTTTTCTATAATAACTCGTGATTTCTATTATAATGTTTAAGTTCTTTTATGATTGATAATGGTTCCTATATTGCATTGGCCAAGTCTCATGATTTCAAATAGTATTTCAAATGAATTCATGGTTTTAAAATGGCCCATTATATCACCTTATCGTATGTTTATCAGAATTTTCACTATCTCATGCAGCTCTTTGTCCCTTTCATAGACTTCTGGTTCAGTCAAAACAAAACTTGTTGGAAAATTTTATTAAAATTGATCTCATTAGTAGGAGTCAGTAAGAAATATAAAAGATTTTTGCAAAATAAAGCAAACTAAAAATGGAACTAAATTATCATTTTTTTGCGAGTTTTATGCCCAAACTATTCATTACTCCCTTTTTCCACCTTAACTATCACATCGTTTATATTAAAGCATTTTTGAAATCACTCGAATAGGGGTGTGGGGGACTGGGGGGGAGCTTAAAACCCCGTAATGATTGGTCCACACGGCATCTATAACAACTAATTGAGCTTAATAACTTTTTTAGTTTTTTTTTTCTATTTTCCTTTATAATCTTCTTTTCTTCCCTTTTTTTCTTCACATTTCTATCATTTCTAAGATACTCTTCCCCTTTCCTCTTCACTTTTCTCAGATTTTCGTCCCTGTTCCTCATGAACCCTAGAATAATACACAATCCTACAATGAACTCTAAAATTTTACGCAACCGTCGAATTTTATAGAATCCTAGAATTTTTTTTACAACAATCAAAAGTTAACCTAAATTCAGGCTGAAATTGAAGGTTAAATTCAGAAAAAAATCAAGGTTGACCACTTTTACCCGTTTAATTCTGACTTTAGAACCCTCATTTTGATTTTTAACCCCCCCCCCCCCCCAACTATTACCCCCATTAAATTAAAATCACTCCTAATTAGATTAGCTGGACAAAATCAGCCACATGGAGTGCCACTTGATACGTTTTTAAAAAAAGAAGTAAAATGGAGTTGTATCAAATGCACTAATTGAGGCAATTTTAGATATTTAAATGGAATAATGTATAGATGAGGTATAAAAATCATCAACAAACATGCGGATAAAATCTATAAAAAAATTCGTCACCGCAAACACACGTAACAAATTGAATATATATAAACTTAGGTATTCGTTGGTAGTCAGACCTGTTTCACGCGTAGAGACTTGTCTCTCTGTAAATTTTTCAAGGAAATGAAACTTCCCTTCTTTACTCAGCAATTGCGTCTACTTTCTCCATTATCTCTTTCATCCTTTTCCCAATTTTGTGACGGAAAGTAATAATCCGTGCATGATAAAACCCTAATCGAGACTGCTCAAATCTTATCGCCTCACTTTTACATTCGTCTAATATGTCATCGATTTCATACGCAGCACCATTGAGTTTCTGCAATCAATTCTCTACTGTCTTGTCCTTCAATTGCTTCTCCTGAGAATCTTCAAGCACAGCTTGAATTGTGGAAAACATGCTTGACAGCTTTCCAAATTCCTTTTCGAAACCGAAGAATAATACGAGTTTACCTTGGATGAAACAAGTGAGATTGTCTAGCCCAACTTGAAGGAAAGCTTCCACCATCTAGATATTTGTGAAACAAACAAAGTAAGCTGCTGGAATGATGGAAAGACTTGTGTGAGTGTGTGGATGCATTTCATGAAAAACTGCACATGGAAACACTTTTCTTTCATAAAGGGCGGCTTCCGGCAGGTTGTATCAATCACTCAGCTTGTAAACTTGATTGACCATATATGTTTTTGATAAAGAGCTACTTTTCGAAAACACGTGTGTTTTAAAATGATACAAATAATATATTTATTGTCATCACTATGTGTTGTTTGGTTTGATTTTTCATTAAAAAATAACTAAACTAATTATATCAGTTTATTAAACTTATAATGTAACACCCTCCAAAAAATTTCCCTAAAGATTCGGACCTTTCTTGTATTCGGGTAGGGTCGAACTCTATTATTGTGAAGGATATGCTTGAGTTAAGATGAGTCCCTGAGTAATTGAAGAGTGTTGGAGGTGATGTTGGGTCACAAAGGACCCCTAGGACCAAGCTAAGTCCAAAAGGTTCGTCGTGGCTAAGTTTTTGGATGAGTTCGTTTAAGGGGTCGACTTCTAACGACCCTATCTTTTGAAAGATGATAATCTGGGTGGCCCACGACCTATTAAATTAAAGGTCGTCGAGTCTTCTTTCCAATGCCACCAAGAATGTAATTTTTGGAGTTCGGAGTCAAAAGATATGACGATCCTAAGACAAACTAGCACGACATGAATTTTAGGCCTGGGTTGCAACTGCTGGGAATCTAGGCTTGGCGCCGCAGTGGCGCGATGCGCCACTATCGCGCCAGGAACACGCCTCAGTAATTTGGGCCCTAGCGCGACGCGCCACTACGAGGTGTGCAGGGTTTTCAAGCCTATTTTCTACAACCCAGAAAATATGGCCTTGGCCTCCTTCTCCTTCTTCTCCTTCTTTTCCTCCTTCTTCTTCTTCTCCTTCTTCTCCTTCTTCTTCTCCTTCTCCTTCTTCTTCTCCTTCTTCTCCTTCTTCTCCTTCTTCTTCTTCTTCTTCTTCTCCTTCTTCTCCTTCTCCTTTTTCTCCTTCTTCTCCTTCTTCTCCTTCTTCTTCTCCTTCTCCTTCTTCTTCTCCTTCTCCTTCTTCTCCTTCTTCTCCTTCTCCTTCTTCTCCTTCTTCTTCTTCTCCTTCTTCTTCTTCTCCTTTTTCTCCTTCTTCTCCTTCTTCTTCTTCTCCTTCTTCTCCTTCTTCTCTTTCTCCTCCTTCTCCTTCTTATCCTTCTCCTTCTTCTTCTCCTTCTTCTTCTTCTTCTCCTTTTTCTCCTTCTTCTTCTTCTTCTCCTCCTTCTTCTTCTTCTTCTCCTCCTTCTCCTTCATCTTCTCCTTCTTCTTATTCTTCTCCTTCTTCTTATTCTTCTCCTTCTTCTCCTTCTTCTTCTTCTCCTTCTTCTTCTTCTGCTTCTTCTCCTCCTTCTTCTCCTCCTTCTTCTCCTTCTTCTTCTTCTTGTTCTTCTTCTCCTTCTTCTTCTTCTTCTTCTCCTTCTTCTTCTTCTTCTTCTTCTTCTCCTTCTTCTTCTTCTTCTTCTTCTTCCTTTTCTTCTCCTCCATTTCCAACAAGGAATTGTTCCAAGAGCTTCAAGACTCCAAGTTTCCATTGAAGACCCAATAATAAGGTTTCTTCAAGAATCTATTCTAAGATATGTAAGGCTACTCAAAGCATGGGTTGAGTCCACCCATGTGCTCTACTCTTCTTTGAGGTTAGATGTCCCTGAGAATGGAGTTTCTTGATATGGTTTATGTTTGAATGAGTCTTGTCCCTATTAATTTGATTCTTATTGTGTTGAAGTTGTTGAGCTAAGAATTTCTAAAACCTTTATGTTAGCATGAGTTGATGGAGATGGTTTGTTAATATGCTCGGTTGATTTCCTTAACCATGTGATTATGTTGAATGTGTCAATTCCCTTAAATGTGTTATTCCTCTTGAATTGTTGGTTTAAATTTCTTAGAGTTGTGATGAGTCCTAAGGAGGTGATAAATGAGGAGAAGATTGCTTTGTTATATTTGTGAGATGTTATAAATGCATATCTAATTTAGACTTAAATGAGTTGATTTGAGGATAGAGTTGATGAGTTGGCAAGGTCCTAAACGAGACTTGTCATTGTGACTTGAATGAGTTAAATTGAGGATAGAGTTGACGAGTTGGCAAGGTCCTAAATAAAACTAGCCGTGAGGGCTTGTTTGAGATGATTGGATGGAGTTTTATGAGCATAGAGTCATGGGAGGAGTATCGAGCACCGAAGCGGGTGAGAGTATAGTCTATACTTGAACCCCAGAAACTACACCGCCAACGTAGGTAGGGATGGAACCGTTAAAGTCGGATGCTTCCCGTGGGATCGAACCGTTAAAGTCGAATGTTTCCTATTTTATTATCCTGAAATGATAGGACTTGACTAATCGATGGAATCCTTGATTAGGGAGGCGTTCATGACCTAGCAAGGTATGGACGGACGTGGCAACAACGTCTGATTGTTGTACTATCACTGGCTCATAAGTGATGGTTGTCGGATAAGAGAAACTCCCATTTAGGTCTTGATAGTGCTCCGAGTCAGTCGAGTTGAGTGGCACGTAAATTGGTCCCATCTAAACCATTTCTTGTTAAACTTAGGACCCTTGAGTGAGTGTCACTTCTTTATGAGTTGAGATTTCTGAGTTGGTTGATCCTTTTCTGATATTGTTTTATTCGGCCATTTTACATACTCGTACATTCTATGTACTGACACCATTTGGCCTGCATCATTTCATGATGCAGAGACAGGTACTAGAGATCATCAACCGGCGCACCGTTGAAGATCCACACACTCCCAGTTAGTTGGTGTGTCCTCCTAGTTTCCAAAGGATGTTGAGCTTCTTGTATAGTTTTGTATTGTTTTCTTTATTTTGATTGTTGGTAGCCATGGGCTTGTCATTGGTACCTCCTAGATTGTTGATAGAGGCTTCATAGACCAGAGTGTAGAAATGTTGGATTGTTCTTTTGAGTAGTTCTTCCATAACTGTTGTTGATTCGATAGTTGTTTGGCCTTTGGCCCAAATTTATGAATAGTATTTCATTGATTGAGTCTTCCGATGAGAGAATATGATTGAATGAATGTATGACTGGACCAGGTGGTTCGCTTGGAGGTCAAAAATGGCTTTCGAGTGCCGGTCACGTCTAGGGTACCCTCCCGGGGCATGACAAACAAATCAAACCAACTCAATCTAACATCAGGTTTATCTGTTTTTTCAATTTTTTTATAATTTAACTATGATTGAAAAAGAGATCAAATTGAAAAGGTTGTTTACTTGATCGTGTGATTTAATCCGTACTTGAAGTTCTCAATTGAAGGTTATTCTCTTGATCATGTGATTATATTATTTAATGGCATCTCAAAGACACTTGAATAAATAAAATTAAAAAAATAAGATGTACAATGACATCTTCAAGACATTGTCTTAGGAAAATATATTAAAAACTCACAAAAAGATACAACACATGTCAATTTTTTTAGTCATCTTACAAATTCAAATATGAAATAATATATGTAAACATTAAAAGTTATTGGCACATCCCAAAATACCTCTAGACGTGATTGACACCCGCTAACAACACCTGTTGGGAGAACCAAATGTCCATACGCTTATTCAAATTATCTACGCACTGAGATAAAATATGTGCAACTCCAAAACTCATCAATACTCATCAAAATGAAATAATTATCAAATCAAAATCATATATCGATTTATGATTTGAGTCTTGTTTTAGTTGCTTGAGGACAAGCAAAGATTATAAGTTTAGGACATTGATATGTCGGGATTTCATGGCACTTTTGACGCTTTCTAATGAAGAATTTTGTATTTCTTATTTTTATGAGATATGATGTTACTTTATGTCTATGTGCAAGAAAATAGATCGTCAACATAAGAAATGGAGTTTGAGCTAAATTGACCAAGTGATTGATCAATGATCATGTTTGAATAGCCATGAAAGCCATCCATGGACCGTTCTTTAGATCATGAGAAAGAGCAAAAAGTGGGCACTTTCAATATATGGGTGGTTTGATGGGCCATGGGATCAGTGCACGATCCGTCCTGTCTCTAGTCAACCAAAGATTCTCAACATAGCAAAATGACTCTCAAGATCACGATCCAATCAATGACCCGTTAACTGATTTCTCGGACCATGAAATGACTCATGAACCTCTATGAAGATTAAACCTAGAAGACAGAACCACGGTTGACTCCTACAATCAATGGGCCATCTATCTGAATGGTGGTTTGTGAATTATTACCGCTACCTAAGTTTTTCTATTTTGTGTAGAATAGGAATGATGTTTATAAATACCTATTTTAGAATTCTTTTACACGTTACTTAGTCTTTTGGATATTGTAACATCAGTTTGAGTCAAGGAAGAAACACTAATCGTTGTTCTTGATTCTTGGATGTTATTGCTACAAGTTTGGAATTGTTTTATGGTTAATACAAGTTTGTTTCTTCTACTCATCTCTTGCGAGTTATTTAGAATGAATTCTTTTTAAGTCCTATGATCTGAATCTTGCAAGCATGACCATGATGCATTAACGAACGTAGGTTAAAACAAACTGGTAATTCTTGAACGATGAAACTGCATATAGTATTTGTTATATCCCGTATTTTATACGGTTGGATATTTCAAGGTAGCCATGGTAAGGTTAAGAGAATGACCATCTTCTATTTTGTTTTTATATACAAGTTGGTTATGAATATTATTTATGAACATTAGTAGTGTGGAAATATTGGAAAAGGCTAAGGGCAAAAAGGAAAATTTGCAAAGTGGCCTATGGTAATATTGTGGAAGGCTAGGGGTAAAATGGAAATTTCACAAAGTGTTCAAGAAAATTCATGTAGGGGTGAGACCCACATGCCACATGGAAGCCCGCCATTGGAGGAGAGAGATGTGTTGGCCCAATGATGAATTGACACGTGTCACGACTTAGGACTTGACATGTGTCACCATTTAGGGGTTGACACATGTCACCCCCTTAAAGTAGCATATATATATATGTTGATGACTTTTAGTCATCAATATCTCATAAGTTCCATTTCTTTCAAGAAAAGTCTAGAAAATAAAAGAAGAGAAGAAGAGAAACTCTAGACTAAAGAGAAAGACCTACGGATTTGGAGGAGAAAAGAGGTAAGTTTTCCAAATTCGTTCCGTGAATTAATTATATAGGATATACCATGATGTTTTGAAGGTATTGGTAATAAAAATTTATGGTTTGGAGCAGCACCAAAACGTCACCAAGCAGTCTCAAAGTTCTAGCCGCGCTTGGAGAGCTTCCGAGGCAAGTTTTGACGAGTTTGACGAGTTTTGGGCAAGATAAGGGTTTTCCTTTCAAGTTGGAGTTTATGATGTTGTTATGAGGTGTATTACATGTCCTAAATATGTCTGGAAGTAGAGAAATTGTATAAGGATGCTTGATATTAGAAACTACTAAATTAAAGTCGTAGTAGTTAAATCTAAGTCGCGTAGTGTGTTGTCGTTGTGGTGCTGCGGTTGAAGCTGGTTGGGTTGCGTGTTGCAGGGATTTAAAGTGTTTTAAAAAGTGTGTGGTTGCTTCTAGTTTCAGCCACATGACCCCCCGGTTGGTATGGTTAAAGATTTTACAAAATAAAGGTTAAAAACTCTACTTTGGTATCGTAGTTTTATGCTAGTGTTTTGGAGCTTGTGTTGTGTAAAGTTGAGGTGATTTGATTGTATATATACTTCTGGTTGTTGTTGTTGATATGGTTGTTGACATGGTGTCTGAGTTGAGATCTCGGGGATGGTGTATTTATAGGGGAGATGCTGCTGAAATTTCAGCAGATTGGAAATTAATTTGTTTGAAGGATTAAGACAAGTATATGGTGGTGAATCTAATGACTATGTCAACTCTCTTGAATGTAGAAAAACAAGTTGGACACATAAGTGTAGCTAGTAAGGCGCGGCACAGGTATGTAAAGCAAACTGTTCCTTCTTTTGGCATGTATTTGGCATAAGTATGTAAGGCTTACCCTTTTCTTTCAAGGCATGATTCCAATGTTATGGTTTCATAAGTGCTTCCATATTTTATTTGTTTTCAAAAGATAGGTGTCAATGGTCCCAAGGAAATGACTACTTTTCCTATAACCCGTCAATGTTTTCCAAAATATCTATAATTTCCCAAAACAAAGGTTTACAGTATTACAAGCTTTTATGACAATAACGATGGATATGTTTTACAATGACATTGATGATGTCGAGGATGAGAATATGTCTATGATGGCTATGATAAGAATGGCTTAATGTATGTAAGGTTTACTCTTCTTTCTCTTGGCATATTTTAACATAAGTATATAGAGCTACTCTTTCTTTTGGCATGGGTTTTATGAAACAAGTATATGACATTTTATACAATTTCAAGGAAGTCCTATTCGTAAAGCCACTAGGATGGCCAATTTTCTTGAGTTTTTCAAAGAATATTTTCTCGTGCTTAGATACGTGTATATGATTTCAAAAGTTTTATTTTGATATAATCCATGGTAATTTTTGAAAGGTACTTGACATGACTCTTATCTTGATTGTTGAATCATAGCTCATTCCGATTATTCTATGAGTCTTGAAAATTGGTCCTATGTGCATATGTATATGTATACGATTTGGCGCCTTACGAGATTGTGACCTTATTCTACGTTCTCTTAATATTATCCTTCATTTATAGTCTCATCTTATAATAATTGTTCATTCAAGGTGAGATAAAGAGACCATGGTTAGTCTATAATATAATCGGAGATTACCGACCTTCCGTCACTCCGATAAATACACGACTTTCATTGGGCTCTCGTGCATGCTGTCTATATGTATATGTATATGTATATGTATATGTATATGTATATGTATATGTATATGTATATGTATATGTATATGTATATGGGGGATATGGGGAGGTGTATATGTGGTGCTATAGACATATTCCCACCTGATCAGTTGGAGTAATTTTCATCTCGGACGCGGGACATATGTGGGCGAGCCGACATTGTTCGGTGATATGAATTTTATTTTCTATGTATATGAAAAAGAAATATTTGTAAAGATAAGACAAGCATGCATGGCATCCGACCTAAAAGGCACTCATATGTACAGGTTACTTCTCTACCTCATGATGTGTTCTATATTTCTATTATGTTATTATTCATGTTTCTATTCCTTACTATGTTACTATTCATGCCTTACATACTTAGTACAAAGCTCGTACTGACCCCCTTTTTCTTCGGGGGCTGCGTTTCATGCCGCGCAGGTACACCCAGATGAGTAGAAGCTATTGTAGAAGATGTTCCAGCGAGGTTAGAAACTCCACTTGTTCTGGAGTGCTGTCGAGTCAGAGTTTATGCGCTATGATGTTTCATTCAAAGTTAGAGACTTTGCAGACAGAGTCGTGGGTATAGAGTGTCAGCTTTGTAAGTGGTGTCACCAGTCGATAGGTTATTATGTCGTACGTCACGAGTTTTATGGGATGATAGATTTTGGAAAAAAAAAGATTCGAGAAGCTTAGCTATGGTTTTCATTTCTTATTGATGTAAAACTCTAAAGAGATTAAGTATGTACTATGAAGCAACGGGTTCACTCAGCTCCAAGCATAGGGTCAGGTGTCCATCACACCCTATTAATAGCGGGGTGTGACAGTATTAATCTCTTCGCTTTGATTAATTTATAACGATTGGAAGTATTAGAACTCGTCATATATTTAACTTGCTTAAAAAGAAGTAAAAGGTTAGGAAAGAGATTAGCAACAAATATTTGAGGCTACTAATCCTTATTTAATGATTTGAACTCTCACGGGGATAATCAATCCAAAAACATTAATGAAATTTAATACATCCACACTTATAGGCCACAGGATATAACACACCATTCATCTAATTAAGTCAAAATACTTTAGTTGAATTCATATCGTTAGTTTTGCATGCATATCACCGAGATAGATTACTAATCACATAAATCTACCAAGTTATGAAATCATGAGGAACAGAGTTCAAACTCACTCTCATTATTTGAACACAAGCAACAACAATTTTCACCGAAATAGTTACTGATAACACAAGTTACAAGTACTTTGAATTTTCATATTCCAAAACTCCCTTCAAATAAAGACTACCAGTCAGTAATAAAATAACCACCATTGACATATTTTTCATCATATTTTATGTGGGATTCATCATATCCAAAATTCCTAATTTTATGAATTTTGTTGGGAGTTCAAATATTATATAAAAATTTATTGTTGTTATAAATAAGATAACAAACTAAATTAAGAAGAGAGGAGAGAGAACAAGGAAATATCTTTTCTTTTTTTTGTACATCTTCTCCTTACTTATAACAATGACCATTTATAGGCCTAAAAAGAAATAAATTATACTGAAAACAACTAATAGTGGAAGCAAATTATAGTGGTGTATCTCACTAATATAGTAATAGATTCCATGGACATATAATATTATTTTACAACACTCCACCTTAGATGTCTATGTAAAAAAGGTTCTAATGAAAGAACAAGTATATATATTTATTCCTAATATGCATTGTTTGCTACCTCCTTAAAAATCTTACCAGGAAAAACCCAATAGGACAAAAATCTTGATTAAGGAAAAAAGAGTGTAACACGTATTTACTTCTCCTGATGAAAACATCGATTAGTCCACTCGAAGACAAAACATTTGTATTTGTAGTTCAGTTTCTCAAAGGTTGAAATTGGCAATGCCTTAGTAAACATATCTGTTAAATTATCACTTTGAACGAACTTGTTTTTTTTTTAATGGGAACAGACCCTACACGAGGCTCCCACCTCTCGTGCACAGCCAGGGGTTGAGCTGCACACCCCCAAGCCTTATTATACATAAAACAGAAAAATACATGGAGGGGGACATAAACCTAACCTCCACTCCTATGGTGGTTCATAAGTCGGCCATCCTACTAAGGTCAGCCAACTCATCCCCGATACAAGCACACGAAAAGGAAACCTAGAAACTATGCACCTAAAGAAGAGGACTCCTCTCAATACAAAGAAACTAGGAAAGCATAAATAAGGGAGACTCGCCCTTTACATAAGATAAAGGGAAAATCTAAATAAAACTGGGGATGAATCCTCATAAAAGCTATATACAACAAAATTTTGGCATCAACGAGGATCATCAAATAACATGGCTAAAAATATAACATGGAGACAAACACTGCAATTGGGCGCTCAATCCAATGTTGCAACACAAGTAGTAGATCATGGAGGCTTCTTAATCCTTTTGGTCTTCCTCCGTCTAAAGCTAGGTAGGCCGGCTCTATCTAGCATGTAGTATCCTCATGTACCCTGAGGTAGCTGCTGGAGGGTGGTGTAGTAGCCTGGAGTGGTAAGAGTATGACTGTGCTTGGAGAGAGCATCCGCAGTGAAGTTTGCCTCCCTGTATACATGCCTGCAAGAAAAGAAAACAAATAATTTAGAAATAACAACAAGGTCATGAGCTACCCGGTGAAGGCTCCACGGAGGTTTCATCTGATGAATGATCTATTTAGTGATCAACTCCGAGTTGACTTCTAGGATAACGTGCTGAAAGCCCTGTTGAATGCACCATTTAAGCCCATAAACTGCCGCCTCTAGTTCGGCTTGATTGTTGGTTTCCTCCCCTAACGGTATGGCATAGGCGAAGATGAATCTACCCATATGATCTCTTAAGATGCCACCTCCCAATTGCCCCCGGATTACCCAATGCGCTTCCGTTAGTGTTCAACTTAACGAAACCGAGTTGTGGCTTAGTCCACGAGACTCGGGTGATCTTCATTTCATGAGCACACTTATCTATGCAGGAAATAGTATGGATCCAGTTCGAAGGCCAATGGATATAGGGGTACGCGACTCTAAGTAGATTAGAGATGTCTTTGAAAACGGCAAATTTCACTCTCGCCAGGCTAGAAATCTTTCCCCCGTATTTGCTTGCGCACCTATTCTTCCACAAATTCTAACATATAAATATTGGGGTGGAGTAAAGGATAAGTTTATGAGTTTCTGTGCGGTACTTGTGAAGCCACCAACTCATAACAAGAGGTTTGAGGGGTGTGGCTTCATGCTTTATGCCTAGGGAGTCAGAGAAGTAGCGCCAAATATTCATAGCGAAGTGGCCCGTATTGAAAATGTGCTCTATGGTGTCTAGACCTGGGCTGTGGCAGCAATAGCATGGAGTGGAAACATGACCGAATGCAATGATCTTTTCCTCCGTTGGCAGCTTGCCTCTAAAAGCCCTCTACAGCAAAAAAGAGCATTTAAAGGGGATGTTTTTGTGCTAAGTGTAATGGTTAGAAAGTGTCTTGGTCCTATGTTCCCTCACAAGCTGCCATGCCGAGGAGCATGTGAAGTTCCCATTGGTATTCAGCTTCTAAATGGCCTGGTCCGGTGTGTTTCCTTGCAGCTGAAGTGTGGAAGAAGTGATGAGAGGAATGAGTTGCGCTGGTGCCAACTGATTTAGCATATCGATGTTCCATTGCCCATCTATAAGAAAATCAGCCACCCTAGCATTGCTTGCTCTTCCCAACTCCTGCCTATAGTTACCTAAGGGTCCGATACCTAGCCAATCATCCCACCAAAAACAACATGAACCCGAGTGAATCCTCCATTGAATGTGAGGTTCGGCAATGTGTTTGTTGTGCATCATATGTTTCCACATAAGCGACTAGCCAGAATGGAATTTTTTGATGATGGGGTTGGCTCTCTGACAGTATTTGGCTCTAAGGAACTCACCCCACAATGTTGGTTTAGCTCTAAAGATCCACCATTACTTTAACTGGAGAGATTTGCACACATCTATAGTTCTCCTTAACCCAATATCTCCTTCGTCATAAGGGTAACAAAGTTTTTTCCATGAAGCCCAATGGTATTTTTTCTTGTTATCCTTCCACCCCCAGAAAAAATCAGCGGTGACTCTCTCAATTTGTTTGAGAGTTGTACGGGGGGGAGTAATGGCCGAAAGAAGGTGAATGGGGAGCGACTGAAGTACGTATCTCACGAGTGTAGCTCTACCGCCGTAGCTGAGGATTTTAGAGTGCCACCCTCTAATTCTGTTGACAACCTTAGAGACCATGTCCGTGTAGTACATGACTCTCTGCCTGCCAATGTACAAAGGGCATTTTAAGTAGGTAATGGGACTATGCTTCTGAGTAAAACCCGTAACCTGTTTCACTGTTTCCACATTGTCTTGGAGCGCATTGGGATGCATCATGAAGTGGCTCTTATTCTTATTTATAAGCTGCCCCGATGTCTTTTCATACAGAGTCAAGGTCTTCATGATAATCTAAAGAATTTCCCTCCTTCCAGAGGAAAAGATGATAATGTCATCCGCAAAACTCAAATGATTAATCTATGGGCCTCTTTTCTCCATATGAAAACTATAGTAGAAGTGGTAACTATGAAGACTATTCAACATTCTTGACAGCACCTCTGCTCCCAAAATAAATAAGGCGGGAGAAAGAGGATCACCCTGTTTGAGCCCTCTGGTGGAGTGGAAAAAACCATGTCTAGACCCATTAACGATAACAGAGTACCAGTTGTTAGACGTGATTTGCCAAATCATATCAATAAAGGTCTCATCGAAGCCCATCCTTCTCAGTACCAAATAAGTATAGGACCAGGAGACTCTATCATATGCTTTGGCCATGTCTAACTTGATAACCACGTTATCGCCAATAACAGGCTTTCGGATATCGTGGATAATCTCCTGTACTAGCATGATATTTTCGGAGATGCTTCTTCCTTTTACAAACCTGGACTGATTGGGAGAAATAAGACCGGGGAGAATCGGAGCAAGCCTGAGGCAAATGAGTTTTGATATGATCTTATTGGTGAAGTTACTGAGACTAATGGGTCTATAGTCAGAGAGTATGTTGGGGTGATATACCTTTGGGAGCAGGATCAAATAGGCATGAGAAAAGAACTTAGGCATAGCATACCCCCCAAAGAAAGAAGTAACCACTGCTAGTAGGTCTTCCAAAATAATCTCCCAATAAGCTTGGAAGAATTTTCCATTCATACCATCCAGACCAGCTGTAGAATTAGGATTCATGAAGAAGACCACCTGTTTCAACTCCTCTATGGTAGGCGTGGCTTGAAGGTTTTCATTCTGAGCATCTGTGATCATTTTAGGAACGTAATTCAAGATATTCTCTGGAATTAGAGACTCATCGCCTGTAAATATTTTCTGAAAATGATCGCATGCTGCTCTAGCAATGTGTTCGTCACCTTGAATCCAATCCCCCTCTTCATTGGTAACCTTGTGAATGAATAGTCTCCTTCTCCTACCACGGATTAGAGCATGGAAATACTTGGTGTTAGCATCTCCATCCTTGAACCAATGTAGCTGACTTTTTTGTTTGAGAATGTTCTCTTCAATTTTAAAAAATCTAATGTATTCGGTGTTGAGTGCATGCAATTACATCCTGTTCTTTTCATTATTGGACACTATCAGATTTTCTTCGGCACTTTTCACCAATTCTTCATATTCCTTAACCTTGGCAAAAATGTCGCCAAATTCCACTCGCGACCATTTGCTAAGGGTGGAGGAAAGTCTTTTCATTTTTTGGTGGAAGGACAACATTGGATTCCATGTCATGGGTCTGCCCCAGCAGGACTCTACAGTTTCGAGAAAAGTAGGGTTATCCACCCAACAATTCAAGAATTTAAAATATTTAATCGCGGAATCCCGCCTAGCATTCATCTCTATTAGTAAAGGGTTATGGTCAGAACCAATAGAGGGAAGATGGGTAATTGAAGTGTGAGGCATAACGGCTAACCAATTATCGGACACCATAGCTCTATCGAGTCGCTTCCAAATTCTTTTATGCATATCTTGTTGATTACACCAAGTGTAGTCTGAGCCATGATACCCTAAATCTGTAAGGGCACAAGCTTCAATAACGCTGATAAACTCGAAGCTTTTTCGCATGTTATAAGGGATTCCACCTAGTTTCTCATTAGTGGAGGTAATGACACTGAAGTCTCCAACTGTGCACCAAGGAAGGTTAGTGGGAGCGTGGTGAAGGAGCCTATCCCAGAGCGGCCTTCTAAGAGTATCTTTGCATTTTTCATAAACAAATGTCATAAGAAATGCATTTTGATGCTCTACGTGTTTCACCTCGCAAGTGATCTGTTGGTCGTTACCAAAATTCATTTTTACTCATGAACTTCAAAATACAGGTGAAATAGATGTTCAACGAACTTGTTGAACATCTATTTCACCCGTATTTTGAAGTTCATGAGTAAAAAAGAATTTTGGTGAAATTTATTTGTTCGGTCTCCTTTAATGTATCCTCCTTTTAGTTGAGTTATACATACATCAATTCCTTCATACAATATTATTGGAATATCTCTTTTAAAACAAAGACCACATGTTTCTTCAATGTGTTGAGTTATTAATCTTAACCAAATGTATCCTCGACTTGCTCCATAAATGGGTATTATCTCTTTGTGATTTGAAGAAATGGCAATCATAACTTTTTTGTTGAATGTCATGATATAGATGTACTACCACATATAAATAAGAAGTCTGTCTACTATCGATTCAAATATCTTGCATCTCCATAACCAATCAATTGTGACATAGATTCATTTGAGCAAAATAATTGCATATTAGTGGACCCTCAGAGGTATCTGAATATATGCTTAATTCCATTCCAGTATCTTCGTATTCGAGAAGAACTAAACCTTGCTAACAAGCTTACGGAGAAAGCTATATCTGATCTAGAATTTTTGGCAAGATATATTAATGAACCAATAACACCAAAATATGATATTTCAACACTGGCAAGCTCTTCATAATTTTCATGAAGTCGAAATAGATCTTTATTAATATCAAGAGATCTCACAACCATTAGGATACTCAATGAATGTGCTTTATCCATGTAAAATCTCTTTAAAATATTTTCAGTCAAGTTGGAAAAATATACTATTTGCAAAATGTTTAATTTGTAGAATAAGATAATTTTTTGTCTTTCCAAGCTCTTTTATTTCAAAATCCTTTTTCATACATTTTACTATCTTTGAAAGATCTTCAGGAGTTCCAATGATATTCAAATCATCAATATATACATCTATTATAACAAATTCAAATCAAGACTTTTTCATAAAGACACAAGGGCAAGTTGGATCATTTTTAAATTCTTCTTTTATCAAATATTCGCTAAGACGATTGTATCACATTCGTCCTAATTGTTTTAATCCATATAAGGATTCCTGAAACTTTATTGAACAAGTTTCTTGAGAATCAATGTATGCTTCAGGTACTTTGAATCCTTCAGGAATTTTCATAAAATTATGTGGTCTAATGAGCCATATAAATAGGCAGTGACCACATCCATTAAGCGTATTTCAAGTTTTTCATGAATTGTCAAATTCATTAGATATCTGAAGGAAATTGCATCCACCACAGGAGAATATGTTTTCATATAGTCAATGCCAATTTCCAAAAATCCTTAGGCCACAAGTCGTGCTTTATATCTTATAATTTCACATTTTCATGTTGTTCACGTACAAAAATTCATTTATACCCCACTGTCTTAACACCTTCAAGTGATTGAATTATTAATCCGAAAACTTCATGTTTTTCAAGTGAAGTCAACTCTGCTTGAATTGCATCTTTCCATTTTGGCCAACTATTTCTCTGTTTACATTCATTGACATATTTTGATTCAAGATCCTTATCTTATTGCATTATTTCAATAGCAACATTATAAGAAAAAATATTATCGACCACAATATCACTTCGATTCCACTTTTTTCTATCGAGACATAACTTATTGAGATCTCTTCATTCTCATTATTTTCAGGTATTTGAACCTCTCTTGTAGTCTCATCATTTTTTATGCTTCGAGGCTTTCCTTGAGCACCATTTTCATATTATGATCAATTTTTCCTCTTTTTTACGAGGATTATTATCATTAGAACTAATTGGTCTACCATGCTTCAGACGTGGTTTAGACTCATTTGCACTAATAGTTTATTTTATCAGAACATCAAATTAAATTGGAGCATTTGCTATTGCACATGAGATTTAGTAACCTTTAAACGGTTACTAAATGCATCTAACAATTAATTTGCAATATTTTGCAGATAAATCATCTTTTCAACCTCTTTTTCACATTGATCTATTCGAGGATCTAAATGAGAAGTGATAATGCATTTCAATCTATCTCTTTTTTCCATTACTTATATTTTTCCTCTAATGTTGGGTATTCATATTCATCAAAATGACAATCATCTAATCTTGTCGTAAATAAATCTCTAGTCATAGGTTCCTAATGGAAGGAGATTCATACCCAACATATATTTTCAACCTTTTTTGGGGATCCATCTTTATGAGATGCGGTGGAGCAATTGGAACACATACCGCACATTCAAAAATTATAGGATGGGAAATATTTGTTTCCTTTCCAAAAGCTAACTGTAATAGGGAGAATTCATGAAAATTGATTGGCCTTATGCGCACAATTGCTACTGCATGCAAAACAGCATGCCCCCATACCGAAAGAGAAAGTTTTATCCTTATTAATAATGGTTTTAATCAATGATTCTAATAGACCATTTTGAGTGTGAACATAAGCAATCAAATTCTCAACTGTTATTCCAATTGACATATAATAATCATTAAAGAACTGAGATGTAAATTCACTAGTAATATCAAGATGAATTGTCTTTATTGCATAATCTGAAAATTATGCTCTTAACCTTATAATTTGAGCTAACAATCTCGCAAAAGGTATGTTGCGAATTGATAATAAGATGTAACATCCTGGGCTATTCTATCCTAGATTAAGTTCAAGAACCAAGAGGAAACCTGAGAAAAAGGTCTGCCCAATGCCCACGAATGGCACCTACGGTCCATATAAGAGCCTAAGGGTCATAGGTGGCCATTTTTAGTTTACCCCAACACTTCAAAATATTTTAATTTCTTCAACCCTTCCTACGAGTGGTGTCTACAGACCATAAGAGTTCCTACGGACCATAAGAGAGGCTCGTGGTGAGGCTCATAGACTCAACATCTCTTGTGTGCAGGACCCTACCTACGAGTTAGTAGGATGGTCCTTAGTCAGTCCTACGACCCATAGAAACGGGTTCATAGGCCCAACATCATATTCTCAAGCAAGTGCCCTAATTTCCTATGACCTCTATCGCTGTGACATATCCTTGGGCCTACGACCCGTAGAATGGTGGTCATAGACCCTTTATGAAATTTCTATAAAGTCCATGATTTGGGCCCCAAATCCTACAAGGAGAACCATACAGTCCATAGGAACCTCTGCGGTTTGTAGGAACTTATACGATCTGTAGGAAGGGGCCCGTAGATGACCTAGTCTATTTTAATGAGGGGCATTCTAATATTTTCTCCATCTTTCTCAAACTAAACCCCACCCATTTTGGGACTAGAATTAGTCCCTTATTAGTACCCAAAGGAGTTTTTCCTCTCATTAATACTTAGAACTTTTGAGAGAAAAAATTGGAGAGAAGAAGAGTTATGGTTTAAAGTTTTCGCGCAAGGTCTTCAAATTTTGACTAGATAATCATTATTCCAGGTATGTAAGGCTATTCAAATGCTGGATTAAGTTCATCCTCGTGTCCTACATGTTTATATAGTCAAGTTAAGCCATGAGTTTGAGTTTCAATTTCGATAAAGTAAATTCATGATGTATCTCTTTAGCTACTTATCGAATTATAGTATGTGTATTATATTATACTTTATGAGTTAATTTTGAGGTTATGGATTTATTCTTGCATTTACATGAACCATAGTTAGATTTTGCATTAAATAATTTATGCATTATTGATGTTAAAAGAATGATTATTGTCATTATTAATTGAGAAAGAGTTGAGTTGAAGAAGCCCCTTGATGTCTACTTTCAAGCATGAGTATTAATATATTTTAAATGTCTATTTTGAGATTGAGTTGAGAAGTTGATGTATTTTTTTAAGATGCATCATTGAGATGAGATGTTACCTATATTTAAGAGAAGATATGAAATAAGAAAAGTTGATGTAAAAGTCCAATGAGACTAGATGAGATGTATTTTGAGTATTTCACTCACTTTATGTATATGAGCATAATAATATTTTGGGAGTAGTATTGAGAAGCGACTTGAATAAGAGTTTAGATAAATCAATCCCCATAAACTATGTAGCCAACGTAGGATAGGATCGTGTCTCTTATTTGGGCGACTCCTCATAGTCCCAAAAGAGGAATTTTTATATGGATCTAATGATGTGATATCCCTACCCTGGTAAGATATCGAACGGTTGTGGAAATGACACCACTTCATTGTATCATCACTAGCTCATAGGTGATGGTTGTCAGTTAGAGAAACTCCCAAAAAGTAAAGTATTATATGTTAATATAGTGAGTTACACTTACCATTGCATATCTTTTAAAGCATTTTTTTATTATATTGCATACCTTATTGATGTTGAGCTATTTTAAGAGTTGAGTTCTTTGAGTTGTCGGTCATTTTACATATCGTACATTTCATGTACTAACATTATTCGACTTGTATCATTTTATAATGCACATACATGTGTTAGAGATCATCAACAGGCGTACAATTAAGGATTTATCTTCTATAGCTTTTGATGAGGTATCTTTGTATTCAGAGGAGCTCCTTCACTTTCAATTTTATTTTATTATGCTAGTTCTTGTGAGATAGTCATGGGCTTGTCTCAACAAATTCTTAATAGTTAGTAGAGGCTTCATATACTGAGTAGAATGGAGTCATTATGAGTCTTTCAGGTGTCTGTTTTAAACTACAACTTTTACTATTGAGTGATGATTTGAGTTATACTTTTAATTGAATTTTTTCAATTACTATTAAAAAATTGATGAGAATGTTTTATAATCACCCACTTGAATTACTCTTTTATTGAATTGAGTCTTCCATTGAGTGAGTTAGCTATGCCAAGGGTTCGCTTGTGACCAATAATAATTTTCGAGTGCCGACCACATCCAGGATGTAGACTCGGAGTGTGACAAAACACATATGTGACCATCTTGTAGATGCTTTTATCAAGCTCATATAATATTTAAATGGTCCTCATGAAGGGTGAATTAACCCACATATGTCACCCCTCTATACATTTCAGAAAAAGGGGATTCAATTATAATGCCCCTCCAGTCATTTTCTTCATTCTCCGATCTTTTTAGCATTTAGAGCTTTCCTGCAGCGACCCCAAGTCATTTATGACTTAATGGCACTAACAATTCGACCGTTCGGTGGTAAGTTTGAGTTTTATGCCCGTTTTCCTGTTTTAGAGCTTTTATAACTTGAAAAGTTGACTTCGTCCATAACTTTAGGAAAATGACCTCAAAACGAAATTTTGACGATTCCAACAGCTTGAAATGGCCAAATTAGGCTAGTAGCATGGTATACATGAGTACCAAGATGATCGATACGAGTTTAGGACCATTTGGCATTTTTGCCTTTGAAATTTGGCCTATAGTTGACTTTGGTCAACATTCTTAGAAGACACGCTCAAATGAAAATCCTAACACCATCGTTAGTTTTGAAATATCGAGTTTAGTCTATAATAATCCTTCTCTTACTTGTTGAGGCTTTCGGTCTAATCCCGAGGCCCGTTGTAGAATTTTAGTCAAAATGGCTGTTAGGTGTGGGACCCATTTTCAGTCGTAACGACCTCGTATAGAAATTTTGACTATGCCATTGAGTCTGGAATATCAAATTTAGTGGGGTAGCATATCTTATTTGGGTGCACGGGGTTCCGAACGAATTCCGAGCACCCCATCAGAGAATTAGAAATGCCAAAGTCTATTTTTCACCAGCTGGGTCTGGTACCGTCGCTAAAGTGACTCCTGTACGCTAAAGCAAGGGCCGCTAAAATGGCCAGGAGGTCGCTAAAGTTACCAGGCCTTCATGGGTGGTTGGCGCTAAAGCGACTAGGTCCTCCATTAAGTGAAGCCCGCCTCTTTGGGGTGATCGCTTAAGTGACGAGAGGGTGTTCACTTAAGCAAAACCTGAGGGTCATTTTAAGGTTCAATTTTCAGTTATTTCTTCAACTTTCAAGATCGATTTCTCTCTCAATTTTGAGGCGATTTGAGTGAATTCAAAGGCTATTTCACATGGGTTTTCGAGGGGAACCCAGTGGTGTGTCCAGAATTAAGAGTAAAGACTTTGTTTAAGGTAAATTTCCCTAAATCCCCCTTATTTTAGTAGTTCTTATGCTAAGTTGATTAGTGTAGTGCCTATGTACTTTGGGCCTAAGGCGCCTTATCATGTGGTAATTGACCTCTTAACTAGGCGTAGCTTTCGTTTGGGCTTATTATGGATAGGATACCCCTCTTTTATGCTAGTGCCTGAGACCCTGGGGCTCGTCGTAGGTTTGTCTTAGCATTGCTGGTTTGGAGTTGAGATGTCTTATTTTGGGGTAAGGCATCGTACCTAGAGATATTTCTCCCCCTTTATGATTTATAGCCATGTCTCAATTGTTTTGATTTATTTAGCGGTAGGCTTATGATGCCATCTTATATATTAACTATTATTGGGCCTGAGGCGGTCTTCGAGGAGCTATTGGATCCCAGATTAGTCCCTTGACTTGTTATGTGCTAGGACATGGTATTTCCTTATGGCTATGTGTATCTTGTTTGGATGACGGTGATACCATGCTTACATTAGAGGCATCTGGTATGTGCTCAGTTTTACTTGGCTATTTGGTATGTCAATGCCCTTTCTTATCCCACCGATGCCCTCGAGTTTACTCTTGCTAGCTAGGCCATTCCCTTGGGAGTTTACTGGCTTTCTTCATCGGCGGTACCATTATAGAGATTTTATTTGTTTATGTAAGACCTGGTTCGAGCCAGGCAGTATACATGATCTTTTTGCATCTCCTATGGTCCCCTCTGCCAATGCACCACTGAACTGGATGAGGGAGTCGCATGGGTACCACCTGGCAGGCCAGGGGCTGGGGTGGGTCTATACATTTGTGGTTGTTGATCTCTGAGAGACATCGATGATGTCACTAGATTTTACTCCTATCACTAGCATATTTTTATGGTGTGGTCCCCTATTTTTATAGGCGCTGGGGGTATGTTTATCATTATTTGTACCATCTTGGGGTATGGTCATCCGGTCGGTTATTGTCTGATTATACTTTCTCTTATCTCTTATTATACTTGTAGCTAGTACCTTTGGTTGTATTGATAGATGGTTTATGTGGAATTTGGTCAGATTATGTAATTCCTGCTGGGCTCAGTCAGAATAGTCGTAGGTGATTATGTGGTTAGACTTGTCAGTTACCACTGTATTTTTATTAGTAGACTCTTATGATGCCTTCTTCCCATTAATAAGTTGTTGGATTGAATTTCAGGTGTGTTCCTTGACTCTCTTTTTTCATAAATATTTCCGGTCTTCTTGTCTTATCTTTCTATCATTATTGTAATAATTCCTGGTTAGTTACTTATGCAGTATTTACTTGATTATATGTTTATTATACTTAATTTTTCTGTGGAGCTATGACGTCCTATGCCTCCTGAGTATCATTTATTTGGTACTCATACTATACTTTTGCTCCCTACAGATCATAGTACGGGTCATCATTATTGATTTGGACTGGTGTAGAACAGTTTCTGACTCAGAGATTTGGTAAGCTCCTGGCATTCAGAGTTGTTGATTTCCATCAATGCCAGATTAGGACTAGTCTTT
Organism: Solanum dulcamara; assembly: GCF_947179165.1. Taxonomy (NCBI): domain Eukaryota; kingdom Viridiplantae; phylum Streptophyta; class Magnoliopsida; order Solanales; family Solanaceae; genus Solanum; species Solanum dulcamara. The sequence continues at coordinate 65,859,660 of NC_077239.1, forward strand.
ACTTGCTTTCAATAACTGTCTATAGTCTTATTGTATTTGTAAAAGCCTTGTACTTCTGTTGTAGTTTAGATGCTTGATTACTAACTGATGTCACGTCTTGGGGTGGTTTCTTATATTTATTTCAGTCATCCTTTTTCTTCTTATTATTACTTACTTTCTTCTTATTTATTCATCTTCCGCTTGATAGCTCGTTGCTTTTGATTCCGGGCTAAGGTTTAAGGGTTACGCTTACCTAGAGGTGGGTATTAGAAGGTGCCATCACGATCTAAGAAATTGGATCGTGACAAGTTGGTATCAGAGCAATAAGTTGACCAGTATCGTTGGTATGAGGGAAATGTCTAGTAGTCCTGCGAATTAGTGCGGAGACGTCCGTATCCTATCCTTCGGGAGGCTATAAGGCATTTTTAGGGAATTCTGTTCTTGACTCCTTATTTTTTGTCCTTATTTGGAATAATCTCTAAATTGATTATTTGGAATCCATTTCTTCTTAGATAGATAGAACGAGTTTCCCGGTGGAATGGTTAGAGCGTCAACAGGTTCTACCAGAGTTTCGGCAGGTGACTCTCAGGATAGAGATGGGTTAGTGGTTCCTTATTAAGGTTCGTCCTCAGTATCGGACTATATCATAGAATTTTTTAAGTAGGATGGGAATAACCCCATATCATCCCCTACGTATCTGGATATGAGCTGGGAGTTCGTAAGGGGATTATCTTTGTCGCTCCGTTTGGCATCAAAGCATCTGATAGTAGCTAGGTCTATCTTTTCCCAGATTGTCAACCACGTGAGGTCAGTAGAGCAGGCATGCTTTGAGGCATATAGAGGTGGTGGTAACAGGCCTCTCCATCAGCATAGTGGTAATAGCATCCCACTTTAGGGCAATTATTAGTTTGGCGAGGGTCATCTTCATTCTCAACCCATCAGGCCCACATTGATAGTACCTCAGGTCCTAAGAGGTTTTAAGGTAGGATTCGGGTTTTACAGTGAATCGAGTATAGGTCAGACCTTCAGGTATTGGATTTTATCCGATCCTGTTTAGGTCCTTTCAGCGGGATGTCATTGGTGGTGGTTTCTATAAGGTTGGCGAGGAAAGTCACTTTGTTAGGGACCATCGCAGGGCTCTGGTACATTTAGCTAGGAAAAGGGATAACTATGGCAGTCAGCCCCGCTAGGGGGCTCTAGTATCGGTCTGAGTCAGGTCCGAGGTGGCCAACCTCCAGCTTTCAGCCAATAGTGATGGCGGTGTTATGACTGCGATTCATCTGACCAGTGGTCCTGGGAGTGCCCCAAGCAAGATTCGATGTTTTAGGCTTCTCATACTCACCAGACTAGAGTTGTTAGGCCTTGTTGTACTTATGGAGAGCTTGTACATCGATCCAAATAGTGTCCCTAGCATGGGACCCATGCACAGTTTGCTCAGCCAGGTCAGTATCAGGGTTTTATGCCACTTCTTATTAAAGGTAGAGTTCAGAGGGCTGATAATGATACTTCATTTGTTCAGGCCGAGGTTAGTCGCAATCCATTCTATGCTTCCATGAGTCGGTCAGAGGCTGAGGATCTAGGTATCGGTGATATCCGCTTGATTTCCTTATTTTTCTTTATATTGTTCATTTGGTGTGATTTTGGGGTTTTTACCCCCATATATGTCTATTTGTCTTATTAGTTATCTCCTGAATTTTGTGGCTGCCTTATTTGGACTTATGTGTGTGTGTTTTAGCCCTATAAATGATTTCTTTTAGTAGTGGATAGACTAGGTCGATCTTTTGTTGGCACAGTGGCAGTGGAGCAACTCCCTGTGCCTTGCCTAGGTGATATCACTTTGAGTTACAGCCGGACTAGTTAGTCTTCCCTCCTGTATCCCTTACCATTGATTTTAATATGGTACCGACCCTTATTGGATAGCTGGTTAGACTTGATATGTTAGTTTTCAGAGTTGTGATACTAGAGGATGTAATTGGCATTAAAGGTTGCCCTATTTATGTGTTTCCCAGTGTCTAGTAGTCGAATAGCTCCTCATATCCTTTTTGCATAGTTAGAGTTGCCTTGTTTAGTATTCTCTCCGACCATTCTAGCTTCTTGGCCTTGATGGCTATCTTCGTTGCTAGGTATTGGCAAGTTTGGTTCTAGGTTGTGGGTTGAGGTTTGCTCTGTTACCCTACCATGTTGGATCCTTTGTGGTAATCCTACTTGGCTGTCTCTTCCTATTTGCCTTAGCCATGTTCTCGATTGCTAATTTTTTGTGTGTTCATTTAATCTTTTGGGATCTATCTCTTTCAAGAGTTTGGGTGTCGGTTATGGTTTATTGAGGAATTAGGGAGTGTGACCTCCCCTCATGCCTTGTTACTGTTTTTATTAGTTCTTTGTGGTGGTGTTGGTGACTCCCAAAGCTTTGTTGGTCAGTCAGAGCTAGAGTAGTGGTTTTTGTTGGTGTCTTCATATATAGCCTAAGTTGGAAGTTGGGGAGTTGGTTAGAAACCTCATCTATATAATCGGGTCAAAGTAATTCGTAGGGTGTGGAACTTTGAATTTGTTCAGGATAGAAGGCTTGATTTTGGCATATTTGGTAGATTGCGGTGGTTGTGAGTAGGGGTAGATGCTTTTGGACTATTACCGATAGGTTGTCCATGTTTGTATGTCGGCTACCGGCTTGGTACCCTTGGACTAGGATGGTTGGCTCAAATTTGAGAAGGCAGTGTAGTTTATGGGCACCTAGTTCCAGTGTTTCGGAGGAGTCTATGATAGGAGGAGGTTAGAGGAGCTAGACTCAGTGCGGCCTTGTCCTTCGCAGGGTAAATTAGTCTTTAGGAGTGAAGTGTTCAGTTTCAAAAGGTGAGTTTTAGTTGGGTTTTTGGATTTGAAAGTTCAGATTGGAATTTTGGGCTTTGTCCAAGCTCAGTTTCCTTGTTTTGGCTGCTGTCATCCCTTTAGGTCCAGTTAAGTTATGTGACTTTCGTATGGCGCAGTTCAGTAAGAAGGTTTCAAATGGTATTGGTAGCACTCAGGATAGGTAAGGACCGGCAGAACGCCCTTGTTAGCTTAGAGGAAGAGATTTGGAAGCATATGAAAAATATCTGGAATTTTGGAATGAGTTGCATCTGCCATGGTCCTGTATTGCTTATATCGGTGGTTTCTATTTAGTTTGGTCGACCTCAGTTGGGACCTGATGTTTTGATCAAGTTCGGGCTAAGTGAGTTAGAGTTAAAGCCCATAAACGGATTTGGAGAAGCTTTGGGAGTTTAAAGGGAATTTAAGGATTTTCCTCTCAGCTCGAGTTCTATGATGGCGTCGTTTGATCCAAGAGGGTTTCTGAGAGTCTAACGGAGTGTGTGGCCCTGTTCCCTCATCCTTTCATGCCTCCAGGCCGCGACTGTACTTTTACTTTCGTGGGTGAAAGTTCATTTAGTAGTAGATGTTGTAACGACCCTCCAGGTCATTTTCTTTATTTTATGATGTTTTCAGCGTTTGGAGCTTTCCGTCACCAACCCCAAGTCATTTATGACTTACTAACACTGACAATTTGGTCGCCCGATCGTTCGTTTGGGTTTTATGTTTGTTTCCATATTTTAGAGCTTTTATAACTTAAAAGGTTAACTTCAATCATAACTTCAGGAAAATGACTCAAAATGAAATTCTGACGATTCCATTAGCTTCAAAATGGCCAAATAAGGCTAGTAGCATAGTCAGCATGAGTACCAAGGAGATCTGTATGAGTTTAGGACCATTTGACCTTTTTGCCATTGAAATTTGGCCTATAGTTGACTTTGGTCAACATTCTTGGAAGACGCGCTCAGATGAAAATTCTAACAGCATGGTTAGATCCATAATAACGAATTTGGTCTAGAACAACCCTTCATTCTCTTCCCGAGGCTTCCAATCTAATTCTGATGCCCGTTATGGAATTTATTTCAAAATGTCCTTGGGTGTGGGATGCACTTTCTATCGTAACGACCTCGTATGGAAATTGTGACTACGCCACTAAGTCTGAAATGTCGAATTTGGTGGGGTAGCATATCTAGTTTGCGTGCATGGGGTTTTGAAGGAATTCCGAGCACCCGTCGGAAAATTAGACATGCCAAAGTCCATTTTGCACCATCTGGGTCTGGTGCTTTCACTAAAGCGACTCCTGGTCGCTAAAGCGAGTGCCGTTAAAGCAGCCAGAAGGTCGCTAAAGTGACCAGACCCTCATGGGCGATTGTCGCTAAAGTGACAAAATGTCACTAAAGAGACTAGTTCCTTGCTTAAGCGAGGCCCGCCTCTTTGGGGTGATTGCTTAAGCGACCAGTGGGTGTCCGCTTAAGCGACACCTGAGGGTCATTTTAAGGTTCAATTTTTAGTTATTTATTTAACTTTGAAGATCGATTTCTCTCTCAATTGTGAGGCAATTTGAGTGGTTCCAAAGACCATTTCGCATGGTTTTTTTTAGGAAAACCCAGTGGTGTGTCCAGTAAAGACTTTGTTTGAGGTAAAATTCCCTATATCCCCCTGATTTTAGTAGTTCTTGGGCTAAGTTGATTAGTGTAGTGCATGTGTATTTTGTAACTATTTTAGTGGTCAAAATGTGTTTCCTTTTGGAACACAAGCTAGGTTTAGCATCTAAGACCTATTCTCGGAGTCAATTTTGTAAGTGATAGAGTAGGTCCCACAATTCTCAATTTTAACTCAGAAATTGGTCTGTCTCCGAATTCATTAATTTTACTATCAAAATAATTGTATTGATGATGTGATTAACATTTTGTTAGTGTGGCGGCAATTGGGGGCGATTCGGAGGATAAGAGCTTTATTATGGTGAATTCGGAGCGTGTGTGATCGACTTCGAGGTAGGATGCGGTCTCCCCCTTGATTGAACTCTATTAGATATCATGCAGTATAATTTACATATGACTTAGGTGAGTATTTGCCGAGATTAGCATTCTCCTCACTCAATCTCGTTCTTTTGTTCCCGAGTGAGCCTTAGGCTAGAATAGTTTTGTGAAGGTGGCGAATTAGCATTTATTATCCTGTTTAGGATCGATATTGATGGCCTTAGGCTAGGTTTGAGACTTAAATGCCTTATCATGTAGTTATTTCCCTCTTAACTAGGCGTGGCTTTTGGTAGGGCTTATTATGGATAGGATACCCCTCTATTATTCTAGTGCCTAAGATATCTGGGGATCGTCGTAGCCATCAGTTTGGCTTAGCGTTGTTGGTTAGGAGCTGAGGTATCTTATTTTGGGGTAAGGCGTCGTACCTAAAGATATTTTCCCCCTTTATGATATGAAGTCATGCCTCGATTATTTTGCTTTGTTTAGCGGTAGTCTTATGATGCCATCTTATCTATTAATTATGTTTGGGCCCGAGGCCATCTCCCTGGAGCGATTGGATCTAAGGTTAGTCCCTTGACTTGTTGTGTGCTAGGACCTGGTATTTTCTTATGGTTGTGTGTATCTTATTTGGATGTTGGTGATAACATGCTTGCATTGTTTGAGTATATTCACTCATTTTGTATAATCACGGTATTTCATTGGTTTTTAACTACTATTTTGAGAAGGATTTGTCACATTTTTTTCTACTTTTAAACTGATTTTAACAGGAGTCGTGCAACCTAGATACTTGGTCACTGGTTTTGGAAACTTATGAGGCATCGGGGACGTGCTCCTTTTTCTACTTGAGCCATTGGAGGCATCTGGGATGCGCTCAGTTTTACTTGGATATTCGGTGCATTGACACCCTTTCTTAGCCCACTGATGCCCCCAGGTTTACTCTTGCTAGCTGGGTCATGCCCCTGGAGTTTACTGGCTGGCTAGCGGCCCCTTTTTAGGGTACTCATGATTGAGGTTACTGGCTTACTGATATTCGGCGCGGTGATACCTTTTCTATATCATTTTGGCTGCTCACTCTCCGGTATCACTACGGAGATTCTATTTGTCTATGTAAGAATTGGTTTAGGACTAGGCAGTGTATAAGGACTTTCTGCATCCCCTATGGTCCCCTCTGGCCAGTGTACCACTGAACTGGATGAGGGAGTCGCATGAGTCCCACCTGGCAGGCCGAGGGCCGAGTTGGGTCTATACACTTGTGGTTGCTGATCTCTGAGAGCCACCGATGATATCACTGGATTTTACAACAAATATGCATTCACTAGCATTGCTTATCACCAGAATACTTTTGTGACATGGTCCCTCAGTTTTATGGGCGTCGAGGGTATATTTTTCATTGTTTGTACCTTTTTGGGGTATGGGCATCCGGTCGGTTATTGTATGATTATACTTGCTCTTATCTCTTATTGTACTTGTAGCTAGTACTTTTGGTTGTATTGATAAATGGTTTACGTGGAATTTGGTTGGTAATTCCTGCTAGGCTCAGTCGGAATAGTTCCTAGGGATTATGTGGTTGGAGTTGTCAGTTAGCACTGTATTTTCATTAGTACACTCCTATGATGCCTTCTTCCCGTTAATAGATTGTTGGCTTGACTATATTTCTTCATATATGTTTCCAGTCTTCTTGTCTTATCTTTCTGTCATTATTGTAATAATTCCTGATTAGTTACTTGTGTAGTATTTACCTGATTATATATTCATTATACTTACTTTTTCTGTGGAGCTTAGTCGGCCTATGCCTACTGAGTACCATTCGTTTTGTACTCATACTACACTTCTGCCCCCTATAGATCAAAGTACGGGTCATCATTGTTGATTTGGACTGGTGCGGAGCAGCTTTTGACTCAGAGATTTGGTGAGCTCCTGGCATTTGGAGTTGTCGATTTCCATCAATGCCAGATTAGGACTAGTCTTTACTTGCTTTCGGTCACTTTCTGTACTCTTATTGTATTTGCAAGAGCCTTGTACTTCTTTTGTAGTTTAGATGCTCGATTACTAAATGATGTCAGGTCTTGGGGTGGTTTCTTGTATTTGTTTCAGTCATCCTCTTTCTTCTTATTTATTCATCTTCTGCTTGATAGCTCATTGCTTTTAGTTTCGGGTTAAGTTTTAAGGGTTAGGCTTACCTGCGAGTGGGTGTTAGCAGGTACTATCACGGCCTAAGAAACTGGGTCCGACATCAATCCCAACCTGATGGTTTAATAATCAATTTCTCTTGGGAACAAACAACACAAGAAAATTCATTAGATTAAAGAATTTTCTGGTTCTTGAAAGTGTGCCCGTGTGAATTCTCTTCAAAATCATTATGATTAATAAATATTTTATTTATCATGACATGTGGTTCAACTATATTAATACTTATGTGGTACAATCCAGAAGAAATTGGAGATAATATTTCATGCACAATTTCTTTTACGCTTTTATTATAGTATAATAAAGGTACTCAATCTTTCTTTCATTAACAGTCTCAATATGATGGTCATTTTGACGAATAACCTTGGAACTTAATAAGTTTTTTTGAGACTTACTACAATACAAAATATTATTATGGCCAATATTATTTCCACAGGTAGTGATAAGGCTGTTTGTTTAGTATCATCAATTATTTTTGTACTATCCGATATTGTATTAACATTAGCCCCTTTCATAATAAAATAAGAGAAATATTTCTTTTCTCTTAATATAGTGTGAGTTGTAGCATTATTCAAAAGGCACACATCATCATTACTCATCTTGAATTCAATTAAAGATTGAGAAATTTTATTTATCTTCATAAAATAAAAGTACATCATAAAAGATATGATAAGTAACAACATTGCAAGAAAATTTAGTTTTTTTGTGCTTTTTTAATAGATAAAAGTAACATCAAAAAATGATAATCAAAAGAATATAAAGACGACAACATATTGTACATCATAAAATAAAATCAAACATCAATTATGATCCCCAAAGAAGTCTTCAACCTCCAAATGAGTAATACCATTGAGGTCATTAAAATTTCATCCTTCAAAGCCAAATTTGCTTCAATATTATCATTGTATATTTGTGAAGGCTTTGCCTCAACATTAGAAGAAGAGGCACTACCTTTATTTGCCTTTTTTTGAAGAAATTTTGATAAAGACTTGACAAAACACTCATATGTCTGACATTCATTTTTTAATGGTCTTTCATGCCACAACGATGATAGTTGCTTTTTGAAGGACTGCTTTGAGAACTCATATTATTCTCCCTTAATATTGACCACTACGATGACGATTATTATGTCGTCTTCTATCATTGTCATATCCACACACATTATTATGGCCTTGATTTTTATTTTATCTTCTTTCAGACTGGTCATGTGCTTCTACCACATTTACTTCCGGTAATAGAGCAATTCCAGTGGGATGAGCTTCATGATTTTTCAACAAAAGGGTATTATGTTGCTAAGGCACAAGAAGACATGAGATTAAATCAGAATATTTTAAACCCCTTTCACAGTATTGCTACTACAACACCAAATTTGAGATGTGAAAAATAGTAAGAATCTTTTTCAACACATCCTCATATGTTATATTTTTTTCAACATATTTTTAATTGGAAAGTTATTTTATATACAACAGAATTATATTCACTTACAGCTTTAAAGTCCTGTAATCGTAAATGTATCCATTCATAACAGGCCCTTGGCAATACCTTTGCCTTAAGATGATCATATATTTCCTTTAAACCAGCTCATAATTCAAGTGGATCCTTCACTATCAAATATTCGGCATTTAATCCTTCATCCAAAAGATGACGAAGACAAATCATAGCCTTCACTTTGTCCTGACTTGATGCTTCATTCTCCTTAGTAATAGTGGTACGAAGACCTTTAGCATCTAGATGAATTTCAGCATCAACTACCATGATAGATAATTTTTGTCGAAAATATCAAGTGTCACGAACTTCAATTTTGAGAAATTTGACATGATGAAACTATCATAAATATATTCAAATTAGATTAAGCTAATAAAATTTTAATCATTAAAAATTGAGAATAACATATGCAATATTTTAATAAGAAAATTATTTTCATTAATTAATAAAATCTACTGCCACCTTATATTATTTAGGTTCAAAAAATTAAAAATATTCAAATGTATACTTTGTGTTTAGAATCTGAAAATAGAAATAGATATATCATTGAAACATACCATATAAGAGATTTCGTTCTGATAACGTGTTATAAATAAAATGACAAACTAAATTAAAAAGAGAGGAGAGAGAACAAGAAAATAATCCATTTTTTTCTTGTGTTTTCTACATCGTCTCCTTATTAACAACAATGACCATTTATAAGCCTAAAAAGAAACAAATATATTGAAAATAAATAATAATAGAAGCAAATTATAGTGATGAATCTCTTTAATATAGTGATAGATTCCATAGACATATAATATTATTTTAGGCGGAATGACTTGGGAGACCCTTGTACTTGGCACCGTTTGTAAGTTGGACTCTTATGCTTACGACTTTGCCAACTGAACCATTAAATTCACTGAAACTCAATATTTTAAACCCTTTTCTTAACCTATGTGTGTGCATGTAGTTCACCCATTTACACGTTGAATTCCACGTCAATTTTGATGACACATAAGAAATTAAATGTTTTAAAAAGTGAAATAAAAAATGAAGGCTACTTTTGCATATTCTGAAAAAATTGAATATTATTTTCTTCATATTTGCTCTCAAATTGAGCACCTAATTCATGTCAAATAGGCAGAATTCTTACCTATTTGACTTGTATTTCACCCTATAGGTTTACAAATACAAACCCAACAAATCTTCATTACAATTTTAAATTTATTTCATAAATTCACAAAACCCATTTATTATTCTTGAAGCTTCATCAAGCTTATCAATGAAGTTTTTCAATTTTTCAATACCCACTATCAACCTTCACATTAACTCATACAAAATTCAAAAAATACTCACGAAATTGAGATTTTGGGTTGGGAATGTGGCAAAACGAAAAGGGCTAGGGGTGGTATTGGTTTGCAGTAAAAGAAGAGAATTTTAAAAAAGTAGTTGGAGGCGAGGCAACAATGCAGGGGCGTTAAGAAGAAAAAGGAGGTGATAATGGTAGGTGGATCCAAAGAAGAAGGAAAGGAGTAGAATGGAGAGAAGAAATTTGGTTGGGTTGGGGGAGGGGGGAGGGGGCAGTGGCGGCAGCGAGTTTAAGCTTTGAAGAAGATGACTTCTTCTTCTTTTTTGGGGGGCGCTTTTCATTTTTTAAAAGAATTTATTTTTTTAATATAAAATATTATTTTTACTTGCTTTAAAATGCGTGGAATCACACATTATTCCAAGTCAGCAATAGTAATGTCACATGTGTTTGGTCAATTGTTAGAGGCGTTTAAAATATTGTATTTCAGTAAGTTTAAGAGTTTAGTTGGTAAAGTTGTAAGTACAAGAATCCAACTTACAAACGAAACCAAGTATAAGAATCTCCCAAGTCATTTTGTCATTATTTTATAACAATTTCTATATATTTTGAAAAGTGGAATAGTACTTTTCCCTAGAAACATGCACTACTCCCCCTATGGCCCTGCCTCGCTACCCCAAAAAGGGAAAAATAATTGAGGCAATTTCTCCCTAGCTTCCACGAGCATTATATCATATCTAGTTCAGTCTACGTGCTTTGCACGTGTGTCTGACGTTAATCAATAAAATTATATATAATAAAAATAAAATTATAAAAATAAATTTGACGTTAAAATAAATGTTATTTCTATCTAGTAAATAAGAAGAATTTCACATAGGAAGATTAAAAAATTGTTTTAAAAAATGTGAACCTCTTTCAATAATATTTTAAATATTTTATTTATTTTATTTACCTTAATTTAAATAAGATTTATATAAGGTAAAAATATTGATTTTATAGTTTTAAAGGTTATTACTTTTAATATATTTCAAATAAGGAAAGATTCAATATGCATTTAGTCAATTTGAAAATGCTAAATATTAGGAGTTCTTACTAATTACAAATAAGTAAAAATATAATAATTATAACTTTAACTAATTTCAAAGTGCTGAATATTAGGATAACAACTAAATAAGAATTATATGTGCTAGTTTAACGATTATTATCATAGTTATATCTAAAGTAATGATTTTTAGTATAATGCGTAACTTAAATATTTGGATCTCAATAGATAAGCCAACAATCATTATAAAACTTTAACTCTGTTAAGTGGAGTGTCCACATATAAGTGGAATGCCCACCACATTTTTATATTAAAGTGGGGCCCACTAAAAGTGGGCATCCCACTAAATTAACACCTATATATACATTGCCATGAATTGGCAATTGACAGTCGTGAAGAAAAAAAAACAAATATTCTGCTTTGCTTCTTCTTCTGTTCTCCTATTTACTCTCTCTTTCACTATTAAATTATTAATTTAGTCTCATTTTACAACACGTTATCAGCACGAGGCTCCGGCTAATTTTTCAAGGTAACAAAAAGTGGTAAGAGTTTTATTTAAATTTATTTTCATAAAATGGCAAATATTTCAAAAATTGAATTTGTTGCTTTGGATATCTCTGGAAAAGATTACTCTTCATGGGCACTAGATGCCGAAATTCATCTTGAATCGATGGGTCTGGCAGACACCATCAAAGATGATAACACGGCATCTAGTCAAGACCGTGCAAAAGCTATGATTTTCCTCCGCCACCATCTTGACGAGGGTCTTAAATTACAATATCTTACATTAAAAGATCCCTTGAAATTGTGGAAAAATTTAAAAGAAAGGTATGACCACCTGAAGTTGGTCATGCTTCCACAAGCACGTTATGACTGGTTAAATCTGAGACTGATGGACTTTAAAAATATAACTGAATATAATTCTGCTTTATTTAGAATTATAGCTCAGTTAACTTTATGCGGAGATGAAATCACGGAACAAGATAAACTTGAAAAAACATACTCCACATTTCCACCCGCGAATATGCTCCTGCAGCAGCAATATCGCGAAAAAGGCTTTACAAAATATTCTGAATTATTATCTCACTTACTTATTGCTGAACGCCATAATGAATTATTAATGAAAAATCATGATAGTCGGCCCGTTGGTTCTTTGCCACTCCCTGAAGTGAATCAGGCAAATTCTAACCAACGAGAAAGAGGCCATGGCCCCAGTCGTGGTCGTGGTCGTGGTCGTAATCAAAGAAGAAATTTTAATCATGATGCTCGGCTGGCATCGAGAAATAACCAGCAATATAAAAGGCAGGGTAAAAAGCCAGAAGCTTTACCGAAGAATAATTCAGAAACAATATGTCATAGATGTGGAGGTGTGGGGCACTGGTCGCGAATTTGCCGGTCATCAAAACGCTTGGTTCAGCTATATCAGGCATCGTTAAAGAGGGCAGAAAATAATCCAGAGACAAATTTTATCTCTGAGGACAATATTGAGCCCATGCATCTGGATGTAGCTGATTTCTTTAATTTTCCAGAAGTAAATATGAATGTTGATAAGCCAGATAATATTTAAACAATTATCTTTGTTGTTGTATTTATTAAATATTATGTTTGTATTTTTCTAGATCCATGTAATAAAATAAAATTTTGTATAATAAATTATGTATTAATTATAATATTTACTTTCTTTCTTTGTGAAGAAAATATGGAAATGCGTCAAATCTTGTTTGGATCAATGATAAATCACGAAGATATTTGTGTAATTGATAGTGGAACAACCCATGCTATATTTAAAGACGAGAAATATTTTTCCAATTTACTTAGAAGAAAAGCTAATGTTACTACAATTTCTGGTAATTCAAAAATGATAGAAGGCTCCGGAAGAGCTACTATAATTCTGTCTAAGGGAACAAAAATTGTTATAGAAGATGCACTATTTTCTTCTAAATCCTCACGAAACTTGTTAAGTTTTAAAGATATCCGCAGAAATGGATATCATGTTGAGACACTAAATGAAATAAATATTGAATATCTTGGTATAACCAAGAGTGTCTCAGGCCAGAAATATATTTTGGAAAAATTACCAACTCTGTCATCTGGCCTATATTATGCAAAAATTAGTGCAATTGAAGCAAATATGATCGTAAACCAGAAGTTTACTGATCCAAATATATTTGTGCTATGGCATAATCGAATAGGTCATCCTGGATCAATAATGATGAGACGAATTCTTGAAAATTCAACTGGACATCCGTTAAAGAACCAGAAGATTCTTACAAATGATGAATTTTCATGTGCTGCTTGTTATCAAGGCAAATTAATTGCCAGACCATCGACCCTGAAGGTTGGCATCGAATCTCCTGGCTTTTTAGAGCGTATACATGGAGATATATGTGGACCTATTCATCCACCTAGTGGATTGTTTAGATATTTTATGGTCCTAATAGATGCATCATCTAGATGGTCTCATGTGTGCTTATTATCATCTCGCAACCTGGCGTTTGCGAAATTATTAGCACAAATAATAAGATTGAGAGCGCAATTCCCAGATTATTCAATTAAGGCCATTCGCCTTGATAATGCTGGAGAATTTACATCCCAAGCATTTAATGATTATTGTTTATCAATTGGGATAAAAATTGAACATCCTGTTGCTCATGTTCATACTCAAAATGGCCTTGCAGAGTCATTTATTAAGCGCCTACAATTAATAGCAAGACCTCTACTAATGAAAACAAAATTGCCAATTACTGTTTGGGGTCATGCTATCTTACATGCAGCAGCACTTGTACGTCTCAGACCGACTCATTATAATAAATACTCCCCGTCACAATTAGTATTTGGTCATGAACCAAATATAGCCCATTTAAGAATTTTTGGTTGTGCGGTATACGTGCTTGTAGCACCACCACAACGTACAAAAATGGGCCCTCAACGAAGGTTGGGCATATATGTTGGGTTTGACTCACCTTCTATAATTCGATACCTTGAACCGTTGACTGGAGATTTATTCACTGCTCGATTTGCAGATTGTCGGTTTGATGAAACAATTTTCCCGCCATTAGGGGGAGAGAAAAAGGAACCCGAAAAAGAAAAAGAAATTGCGTGGAAAGTTTCATCACTATCACATTTTGATCCACGCACCCGCACATGTGAGCAGGAGGTCCAGAAGATCATCCACTTACAGAAAATAGCAAATCAAATGCCAGATGCATTTACTGATTTGAAACGGATAACTAAGTCACATATCCCTGCAGTGAATGTACCTATCCGAATTGATGTCCCAAAAGGATCATCTACAAGTATCATAGCTTCTGAATCTCAAACACGCCAGAAGCGTGGTAGACCGTTGGGTTCAAAGGATAAAAATCCTAGAAAAAGAAGCGTAAGAAATAATAAAGATGATACTACACACGAACTTCCTGAAGAAGGTCAAGGTTTGAGTGATCCTGATATTCCTGAAGAAATCAGTGAACCCGAGACTCGAGTGAATGAAGAACTTTCAATAAGTTCTACCGGTGATGAGATAAATTTAGATCGATCAAAAATTACGGTGGATAATGTTTTTGCATATAATGTTGCAATTAACCTCATGCAAGATAGTGAAAGTCTTGAACCTAAATCCGTCGAAGATTGTCGACGTAGATGTGATTGGCCAGAATGGCAAAAGGCAATTCAATCAGAATTAGACTCACTTGCTAAACGTGAGGTTTTTGGACCTATAGTCCAAACCCCTGAAGGTGTAAAACCAGTTGGTTATAAATGGGTTTTTGTTAGAAAAAGAAATGAGAGAAATGAAATTGTAAGATATAAGGCACGCCTCGTTGCACAAGGATTCTCTCAAAGACCCGGAGTCAACTATGAAGAAACATATTCACCGGTTATGGATGGAATAACATTTCGATATCTCATCAGTTTAGCTGTACACAAAAATCTTGAAATATACTTAATGGATGTGGTTACAGCTTACCTTTATGGTTCACTTGATAATGAAATTTACATGAAAATCCCAGAAGGATTAAAATTGCCTGAAGCATGTAAAAAGTCTCGGAAAGTATACTCAATAAAACTCCAAAGATCATTATATGGTCTGAAACAATCAGGGCGCATGTGGTATAATCGCCTAAGTGAGTACTTAATAAATGAAGGTTATATTAATGATGTTATTTGTCCATGTGTTTTTATTAAGAAAACGGAATCAGAGTTTGTTATACTCGCTGTTTATGTTGATGACATAAATCTCATTGGAACCCCTGAAGAGGTCCAAAAGGCAATTGAATATCTAAAGAAAGAATTTGAAATGAAAGACCTTGGAAAGACAAAACTTTGTCTAGGTCTGCAAATTGAACATTTAGCAGACGGAGTTTTTGTCCATCAATCTGCCTATACTGAGAAAATCTTAAAAAGATTTTACATGGACAAGGCACATCCATTAAGTACTCCAATGGTTGTTCGATCACTTGAAGTAGAAAAAGATCAATTTCGACCTCCAGAAGAGGATGAAGAAATTCTTGGTCCTGAAGTACCATATCTCAGTGCTATTGGTGCACTTATGTATCTTGCTAACGCAACTAGGCCTGATATAACATTTTCTGTTAATTTGCTAGCAAGGTATAGTTCTTCCCCAACGCGAAGGCATTGGAACGGTATCAAACACATTTTGCGATACCTGAAGGGTACGATTGATATGGGTTTGTTTTATACTAACAAAGGTTGCGCAGACCTTATTGGTTATGCAGATGCAGGTTATTTATCAGACCCACATAAAGCCCGATCTCAAACAGGCTATCTATTTACACACGGAGGAACTGCTATATCATGGCGATCTACAAAACAGTCCATTGTTGCTACTTCTTCAAATCATGCTGAAATAATAGCAATTCATGAAGCAAGTAGAGAATGTGTGTGGTTGAGATCGATGATACAGTTCATCAAAGAAAGATGTGGTCTAGAAAATAATGTTAAAATACCCACAATTATATTCGAAGACAATGCCGCGTGTATAGCTCAATTGAAAGGTGGCTTCATAAAAGGAGACAGAACGAAACACATTTCACCAAAATTATTCTTCACACATGATCTTCAGAAGAATGGTGAAATTGATGTACAACAAGTTCGTTCAAGTGATAATCTTGCAGATTTATTCACAAAGGCATTACCAACATCAACTTTTGAGAAGCTAAGGCATAAGGTTGGAATGCGCCGTCTCCAAAATATCAAATGAAGCTTTCATCAGGGGGAGTAAATACGCGCTGCACTCTTTTTTCCTTCACCAAGGTTTTGTCCCATTGGGTTTTCCTGGTAAGGTTTTTAATGAGGCAGCAATCAAGACGTATTATCAGATATGTAGACACAACATCAGAATAACTTAGTATATTATTTCTTGTAAAGTGTTTTTATGTAAACACATTACACGTGGACATCCAAGGGGGAGTGTTAAGTGGAGTGTCCACATATAAGTGGAATGCCCACCACATTTTTATATTAAAGTGGGGCCCACTAAAAGTGGGCATCCCACTAAATTAACACCTATATATACATTGCCATGAATTGGCAATTGACAGTCGTGAAGAAAAAAAAACAAATATTCTGCTTTGCTTCTTCTTCTGTTCTCCTATTTACTCTCTCTTTCACTATTAAATTATTAATTTAGTCTCATTTTACAACAAACTCGATATATTCTATTCTACTTGTGATTTCCTTTTACCGTATTTGTTGAAGTAGCCAACTACGTTTATGCAATTAGACTTTGCTTATATACATATTTTTTAATTAAGAAAATAAAAATAAATATTACCTATGTATAAGACTGGCACAACAAATTTATTGGTTAGATTGACAAATTAGAAGGTTATATATATAGATAGATAGATAGATAGATAACAGATGAAGAGAAAATTAAAATGTATTTAATAAAAAAATGTATAATTTTAGAGTGTTCATAATAAGCAACGGAAGACAAAAGATAATATTATATCTTTACTACGCATCACCAAATTAAAAACACTTTTCTATGATGGAATGAAACATCAATGCATCATCTAGTTTCATTTAATTACTTGAAAACACAATTCGAACAAGTGCTTATTGATAGATATACTAATTATTTCTTAAAATCAACTCTTAAATCATGCTAACAAAAAAATATATATATATTTGAACTTTAGAAACTTCATGACCACAAGCATCCTTGATTTGATTGGAGGCTACCAACTTTAACTTATATAGTACACAATTGTTTGGTACACTTTAATTTGGATTCAACCATAAATACCTCTAGTAATTTTGGCCAAGTAGATAGTTATTTTTTTATTAAATTGCATTAAAATTAAAGTCCTAAATATTAGAAAATTAATTGAATGAATATTTTTATATATTAAAAAATAGTTAAATTACTATGGTGTCTAATATAAAGCCTATGCTAAATTTAAGAAATATCACTCATAAATAAATACATACATATATATTTATTTTATGTTATTTTTGAATCTTATTAAAACTATAACAACATTTTAGTCATTTTCCCCCTACTAAAAATATACATTCATACATATATACATAATTATTTTATGGTATTTTTGAATCTTATTAAAACTATAACACTTTTTTAGTCATTTTCCCCCTACTAATACACGTAGGGATCCTCTCTTTTTCAATTAAATGGTGAGAACATTCAGAAATTCCGCCTGTCAATTAGAATTTAGTATCCTTATTCCTTAGTTTATCTAAGGAAAAATAGAATAAAAAAATTACGTTAATTTGATGCAATTATCTAATAGTTTGAGGAAATAATAATTAGAAATCACTTTCTAATTTTTTTTCATATATTTTAGGAGTCTATATTAATTCTCTTCTTTTACCATATATTTTAAGACTCTTAATATTTTAAGATTTTTATTATAGTTAATAGTTAATAGTAAATATCATTAAAAGAAAAGAAAAATAGTGAAAAAAATAATTTTGTCTAAAGCGAAATCTTTTAATAAAAAGTAAAAAGTCCAATCAACATTTTAAGGATTTTCATGCTTTTAATATTGTATAGATATATAAAATCATAAGTTCCAATAAAATCAATTTTGTTTTTAAATATTCTCAAATTGCATTGAAATTTGGGAGTTGGAGCCAAATCTTGAGACTAATGATTGTAGAAATTCCTCCATCTAAATTGTATAAATATTTTTTGATTTAACTATCCAATATTCAAAATTTATTGGCCATGCTAATTTAGATTCACATTGTGTAAGTCCATGAATAGACTAAAATGCTCCATACAATAAATTTATTTATTTCAGGAACTCAAATTTGAAACCAACTACTAAAGTCTGAATAGTATTATTAGAACAATCGATACATACTTAGAGCCCGTTTGGATTGACTTATAAGTTGCTTTCAGTATTTTTGAGTGTTTGACTAATCAACTTAAAATTATTTTATGCTTAAAATAAGCCCAAAAGAATAATTAAGTCTTTTTGTCTTAGCTTATTTTAAGCAGCTTATAAGCTACTTAAAATAAGTTAAGTCAAACAGACACCTAATCAATTAAGCATCAGAATGTGTAAGTTGTAATGTGAAAAACATGTTAAATGTCATTCTACCATATTTAGCTAACGTTTGGTCATAAAATTTCATATATATATTTGGAAAATCATATTTAGATTGAAGTTTCAATATCTGTTTGACCATAGTTCTGAAAAATGAATTTTCCCTTTTTAAAAAAAACACGAAAAATGATTTATACCCCTAAGTACTAAAGATTATCAAAAATACCCATAAATTTGACACAAAATTATCATTTTTATAATGAACTTCATAATACATTATTCAAAAGTCATTATGCAAATTACAATCATGTCTACACCATAACAAAGCACACCTAAAATAAGGCAAAAGTCATCTGTGGTCCCCTAAAGTTGGCATCAAGTTTCACTTAGACACCTCAACTGACCTTTGTTCATTTTAGACACCTATTGTCGGGTTTCGCCTATGTTATTTTGGCACTTTTTGTTGACTTGGCACATTGTGTGTGTTACACTCATTCCCATCTTCTTCATCTTTCCAAATAAAAATCAGTGAGCTCCACCACCACACCACCGAAAAATTCTTCGCACCATTTTTTACCCCAAAATTCGATAACCTCTCCATTATCAACAACCAAAACAAAAGAAACACACAAAAGCTTTTCATCATCACTTAGAAACACCAAATTTCATAACCCAAACAACCCACCTCAACAAGAAAAATTCATTTCATAAAGAGTATAAATCTTTAACATAAAAAATTGACAAAATTATTAGAATAAAAAAATTTGATATTTTTATCTAATAAAATTGGATAAAATGGAGCCTTTGACATTATTAAAGAATGAATTCACCATCTTTCTTCTTCTTTACATCTTTTTCTCATTCCTACTTTAAATTTGTATTTTTTCTTTTGAATCTATTTTTTTTGTAATAGTGTCAGATCTGCCCATTTCCTCATCTCTTTTCTTCACAATTTCAAACTCTATCTAACCACCTTCAACAAACTTTTTTCTCCATATATATGCCAATATTAATTTGAAAAAGAAAATAGGAAAGAGTTGTGTGTGTGGAGAAGAAAAAGGATATGGGAAAGGGGGTTGTTGCAGTGAGAAATGATAGTAACTCCATTAATGGTTGTTAGAGAGGAGATGGTGAGAAGAAATAGAAAGTGGTTGCTGCAATTGTTTTTGTTTTTTTTTTAATTTTTGAAGTAATTAATTAATATTATGAAATAGGGAGAAGTTAATGCTACATTAGTTATGGGCCCACATATTGGAAAAATTAGGTTATATCTCTTTCTCTCTTTTTCATGATAGTTTGGCTATAAATAGTCATATGTTCTGAAAAAAATACACACAGAGAACAATTCTCTTAACTCTCTTCACTTTCTGTCTTTCTTTCTTGTCTTTTGCTTACTCTTCTTATAATTTTATTACTTTTATAACACGTTATCAGCACGGAGCTCTAATTTTCTCCAGACAAATTAACGTCTATATCAGGTATATCTACAGAAGAAATTTAATTTTAGTTGTCTTTGTTATTTCTAAATTAATTTTTATCTCAGATTTTATCATGTTAAATTTATCAAACCTTGAGTTTGTGGCACTTGACATTACCAGGAGAAATTATTTGTCATGGATCCTTGATGCTGAAATTTACCTTGACGCTAAGGGTCTTGGTGATACTATTAAACAAGAAAATAAAACATCAACCCAAGATAAAGAAAAGGCCATGATTTTTCTCTGTTATCATATTCATGAAGGATTAAAAACTGAATATTTAATTATAAAAAACCCTATTGAATTATGGACTAATTTGAAGGATCGATATCACCACCTAAAACTTATGGTGTTGCCAAAAGCTCGATATGACTGGATACACCTTCGATTTTAAGATTTTAAAACTGTGACAGAGTATAATTCTGCTATTCACAAGGTAAGTTTCATGTTAAAATTATGTGAAAATACTATCACTGATGATGACTTACTTGAGAAAATATCGTGAAAAGGGGTTGAAGAAATATTCTGAATTAATTATATGCCTACTTGTGGTCGACCAGAATAATACTTTGCTGATGAAAAATCATAAAGCACATCCCACTAGATCTGCTCCATTTCCTGAAGTGAATGTTGTAGCAGCACATAATCAGTCTGAATCAAGATAAAATAATTATTCCGACCGGATCCGTGGTCTAGTCGTGGACGTGGGAGAGGAAGTGGTAGAGGATAAAACAATTATCGTCATCATGATGAAAATAAACATGAGAACATTAAAGTTTCTCAAAATAATCCTTCCAGAGGTAAATTCAATATTTGTCACCGATGTGGTATGAAGGGTCATTGGGCACGTGAATATCGTATGCCCGATCATTTTGTGAAACTTTATCAAGCTTCTCTCAAAAGAAGAGATAATAATGTAGAGACGCACTTAAATTTTTGGAATGATGATAATGAAGCAACTCTCTCAAATAAATATGAAGATATTGATACAAATCTTGATTATAAAGATGATAATTTTGAAGGTCTATCAAATATTACTCATTTGAAAGCTGAAGACTTAATGAATATTGACTGAAGAATTGATCATCTAACTGGGATAAATATTATAAAAATAGTTATTATTTTCCTATTATGTTGTCCATCGTTAAAATATTTCTTAAGGCAGTGCAATTTCTTAAAGTTTCTTATATTGTTAGTTTTTCACATTTTTATAATGTATCTTTTTGTTTATGAAGAATATGGAAATTTTCAGTCATCAGTTAGATCCAAAATTAATTATGATGATATGTGTCTTATTGATAGTGCCACAACACATATTATTTTAAGAGATAAGAAATTATTTTCTTATTTGATTATGAAAAAAGCTAATGTTAATGCAATATCTGGTAGTACAAGATTAATTGAAGGATCCAAAAAAGTCAAAGGTATACTTATCGGAGGAACAAATTTAATAATTAATGAAGTATTATATTATAATAAGTCTCAAAGAATCTTATTAAGTTTCAAAGATATTTGTCAAAATGGCTACCATATTGAGACTACAAGGGGTGAAAAGAATGAATATCTTTACATTACTACAATGATGTCAGGTAAGAAGTTTATACTTGAAAAGTTACCTACTTTTTCATCCGGATTATACTTCACAAGTATTAGCATGTTGAAACACATGTCATAGTAAACCAAAGGTTTGCTTAATCAAATAATTTTATTATTTGGCATGACCAGTTGGGTCATCCCGATTCTAATATGATACGCAAAATAATTGAGAGTTCACATGGACACTCTTTGAAGAACCAAAAGATTCTTTAGTTTAAATAATTCTCATGGGTTGCATGTTCTCAAGGCAAATTGATTACTAAACCATCAGTAATCAAAGTGGAAATTGAATCCCCAACATTCCTGGAGCGTATACAGGGTGATATATGTGGCACATTCACCCATCATGTGGATCATTTAAATATTATATGGTTTTAATAGATGCATCTACAAGATGGGCACATGCGTGCTTATTATCAACTCGTAATATGGCATTTGCGAGATTACTTGCTCAAATAATTAAGTTAAAAGCACAATTTCCAAATTATGCAATAAAGATAATTCGCCTTGATAATGCTGGTAAGTTCACATCTCAGGCATTTAATAATTATTGTTTGTCCACTGGATAATAGTTGAGAATCCAGTTGCTCATGTGCATACTCAAAATTGTTTAGTAGAATTATTAATTAATCATTTCCAATTAATTGCTATACCAATGCTTATGAGAACAAGACTTCCCATTTCATTATGGGATCATGCTATTTTGCATGAAGCATGTCTTGTGCGGATCAGACCCACAAGTTATCATCAAATCTCCCCATTATAATTGGTTTTTGGTCACGAGCTGAACATTTCTCATCTTAGAATATTTGGATGTGCGGTATATGTTCTAATTACTACACCATAACGTACAAAGATGGGCCCCCAAAGAAGGTTGGAGATATATGTTGGGTATAAATCTCCTTCTATCATAAAATATTTGAAACCTATGGCTGGAGATTTATTTACTGCAAGATTTGTTGATTGTCATTTTGATGAATCAGTATACCCAATATTAGGGGAAGAAGCAATTGAAAAGGAAATAGATTGGAATGCATTATCACAATCTCATTTAGATCCTTGTGTAAATAAATATGAACTGGAAGTTCAAAAGATAATTCATTTGCAAAATATTGCAAATCAACTACCAGATGCATTCACCAACCGATCAAGAGTTACTAAATCTCATATTTCAGCTGTTAATGCTCCAATTCGAGTTGATGTCCTAGTAGGACAATTAATTAATATAAATAAGTCTAAACTACGCTTAAAACGTGGTAGACCGATCGATTTCAAAGATAAAAATCCGCAAAAAAAGAAAAGAAGCAAACAATCAAGATGGTCATGATATGAAAGAACCTGCTTAAGAAGAGCGAGGAGACATAACAATTGATAAAACCTTGGAAGAGGTTAAGGTGCCTGAAAATGATGAATAAATTTCAATAAATTATGTATCATTAGAAAAAATATGGAATCGAAATAATGTAATTGTTGACAATAATTTTGCTTATAATATTGCTATTGAAATAATGCAACAAAATGGGGATCTTGAACCAAAATCTGTCGATGAATGTAGATAGAAGAATTATTGGCCAAAATGGAAAAATGCAATTCAAGTTGAATTAGCTTTGCTTGAAAAATGCAAAATTTTCGGACCAATAGTCCGAACACCTGAAGGTATAAAATCAGTGGGGTACAAATGGGTCTTTGTGCGAAAACGAAATGAGAAAAATGAAATCGTAAAATATAAAGCAAGACTTGTGGCACAAGAATTTTTGCAAAGATCTGACATTGATTATATGAAAATATATTCTTCTGTGGTGGATGCAATTACTTTCAGGTATCTTATAAATCTAGTAGTTCATGAAAAACTTGGCATGCATCTGATGGATGTCGTTACAGCCTATTTATATGGCTCTCTAGATAACGATATTTTGATGAAAATTCTTGAAGGATTTAAAATGCCTGAAATATATAAAGATTCCTAGAAAACTTGTTCAATAAAACTTCAAAAATCTTTATATGGGCTAAAACAATCAGGCCGAATGTGGTACAATCGTCTTAACGAATATTTGATAAAAGAAGAATATAAAAATGATCCAATTTGCCCTTGTGTCTTTATGAAAAGATCTGGATCTGAATTTGTCATAATAGCCGTATATGTTGATGATTTGAATATTATCAAAACTCCTAAAGAATTTTCAAAGGCAGTAAAATATCTGAAAAAGGAATTTGAAATGAAAGACCTCGAAAAAATAAATTTTTATCTTAATCTACCAATTGAATATTTTGCAAATGAGATATTTGTCCATCAATCAACATATACAAAAAATATTTTAAAGAGATTTTACATAGATAAAACACACCTACTGAGTACCCCAATAGTTGTGAGATCTCTTGATATTAATAAACATCCATTTCGATCTCATGAAAATGATGAAGAGTTTGTTGGTACTGAAATACCATATCTTAGTGTAATTGGGGCATTAATATATTTTGCTAACAATTCTAGACCAGATATAGCTTTCTCTGTAAACTTGTTAGCAAGATTTAGTTCTTTTCCAATGCGAAGACACTGGAATGGAATTAAGCATATATTCAGATACCTCCGAGGGACCACCGATATAAAAAATTTTTACTCAAATAAATTCACGTCAGAATTGATTGGTTATGCAGATGCAGGATATTTGTCTGATCTCCATAAAGGTTGATCGCAGACAGGCTACTTATTTACATGTGGTGGTACAGCTGGCGTTCAACAAAGCAAACTATGGTTGCCACTTCTTCAAATCATGCAGAGATAATAGTCATTCATGAAGTAAGTCGAGAATGTTTTTGGTTAAGATCAATAACTCAACAAATTCAAAATATATGTGACCTCTCTTTGAAAAGAGACATTCCAACAATATTGTATGAAGACAACGCTGCATGTATAACTCAACTGAATGGAGGATACATCAAAGGAGACAAAACAAAATATATTTCACCAAAATTCTTCTTTACTCATGATCTTCAAAAGAAAGGTGAAATAGATGTACATCAAGTTAGTTCAAGTGATAATCTTGTAGATTTATTCACAAAGCTAAGATATAAGATTTGAATACGTCGTCTCCAAAATATCAAATGAAGTTTTCTTCAGGAGGAGTAAAATACGCGTTGTACTCTTTTTTCCTTAACCAAGGTTTTTTTTCACTAGGTTTTTCTAGTAAGGTTTTTAATGAGGTAGTACTCGAGGCATATTACCAGATGTGCGTACTCTTTTTCCTTCACTAGGTTTTTTTCCCCACTGAGTTTTTCCTAGTAAAGTTTTAACGAGGCACAACATCTGTAACAACCCCTAAAATGTTGTATGTCGGTATTTCAATTCTCGACAAAAATAATACAGCCTTTGTATTTTGGGCATAACTTTTCATAGGTTGGTCCAAATTAGGTGATTCAAATTTCTGGGTAATCACAACATCCTTATCTACAACTTTCATGAAGAACATAACTTCAAATTCGGAGTATAAGTAGGTCAAATAAATTAATCTTTGCAAGATATAGTGCTGTGACGGAATTGAGTGTTGATAGAAGAAAATTCATATCTCACTGTAGGTTGCTCCAAATTGGTTGATTCTTAAACGATATGAAACTAGACTTCCATATCTACAATTCTTATGAAGAAACCAAATCCTAATAAGGAATTTATCTTATTCAAACGTAGCTTCGAAAATGAGTATTCTGTTAAAAAGAACTCATCTTACCTACAATGGAAACATCTAGATGCATTTGACATCATGCATGACATAAATTGTCCTCCATTTAACATCATCCATGACATCAATATATTCCATTAAATTTTCAGATTTTTCTTTATAATTATTTTATTTATTGTTAGGTCCCTCTTTCCCACCTATAAATACCCACCTTATTTCCTCATTTTATTCATCAAGCTTTCCTAAGCATTTCTTCTCTCTATATACTTCTTCTCAAATATAGTTTTAGTTTTAGTAGTATAAAAATACTACTCCGGTTATTCTTATACTCCGGATAGTACAAAAAAACGCTCCGGCGAGAAGAAAAGGCTAGGGATCCAAGAGTATTCCAATTCAAAGTAAACCTTCGGATTTAAGGTATGTAAGGCTTTCATAGCATTGGATTGAGTTCGTCCATGCGCCCAATATTTAAATTTATTATAATTGAGTTATAGTTGAGTTTTATTCAAATCTTGAATTCTAGATGAATTAATTCTTCTTCTATTGAGTTTGATATATTTATGCATTAATATTATTATTATTGTTATCTCTCATATTATTGGAATTATTGTTCATGGCTACTTTCCCATGAATTCTAATTGATTTGATGTTCATGAATATTTTTACATATGTTTTGAGTAAAGATGTTGACTTTTTATTATTTTTATTGATGAAAAGAGAGTTATATGAATTAATACTATATATGTATTTTATTGAGTTTTGAAAGAGTAAAAGAGTTGAATTTGAATGAATTTGAGAAAAATGATATTTTGAGCAAGATGTTTTGATGAGATGTAAATGATGTTTTTGGAAGTATAATGATTGATGAACATGAAATGAGATGAGTTTGATGATTTAAATTAAAGTCCAATGAGACTAGATGATGAGTTTAATATGAGCACATATTTTGGGAGTAGTATTGAGCACCGAGTTGGGTAAGAGTTTAATTGACTCAAACCCCAGAACTACGTAGCCAGCGTAGGATGGAGGCTATGCCTCTTAAGTCCCAAAAAGAGGACTTTGATGAATGGATCCAAGATGGTGATGTCCTTTACCCTGGCAAGGTATTGGATGGATGTGGCAACGACATCGCTTCGTTGTATCATCGCTAGCTCATAAGTGATGGTTGTCGGTTAGAGAAACTCCCAACTGAGTAAGCATTGCTTATTACTATTATTTTTATTATTATATTTTAAACTTGCATTACATATTCATGTTGAGATGATGTTGAGTTCTGAGCTGAGTTTTCTTGAGAGGAGTTTCTTGATATCTGTCCTTACCTTCCTGCCATTTTACATACTCGTACATTCCACGTACTGACGTCATTCGACCTGCATCGTTTTATGATGCAGATACAGGTGTTAGAGATCCTCAACAGGCGCATCGTTGAAGATCATTTCTTTTCAGCTATTTGGTGAGTCCTTCTTGTATTCGAAGGAACTCCTTATCCTTTTATTATTGTTGAGTGTGATGTTTCTTTTGAGGTAGCCATGGACATGTCATTGGCACCATCTAAGAGTATTAGAGGCTTCATAGACAGAGTCTGATGATGTAATCGGAGTAGTTCTCCTTAGAAACTACTTCTTCTAAGAATTATATATTTTTCCTTTGATTATGACAATCCCACATTAGTATTATTAAGTCTTCCGCTGATGAACAAATGAGTAATGAGACCAAGTGGTTCTCTCGGAAGCCAGAGATGGTTTCTGAGTGCCGGCCACGCCTAGGGTACCCTCTCGGGGCGTGACAACATCTATGAATATTTAGGATAACCATGTATATTATTTTTTGTAAAGTTTTTAATGAGACATATTACACATAAACATCCAAGGGAGAGTATTATGAAATAGGGAGAAGTGGATGCTCCATTAGTAATGGGGCGCATAAATTGGAAAAATTAGGTTATGTCTCTTTCTCTTTTTCATGATAGTTTGACTATAAATAACCATATGTTCTCTATGAAAAAAAATACACACAGAGAACAATTCTCTTAACTCTCTCCACTTTCTGTCTTTCTTTCTTGTCTTTTGCTTACTCTTCTTATTATTTTATTACTTTTATAACAATTAAAGAGTTTTAAAATAGGCTTTTATAACTCACAATATTTTTTAAATAATTATTTTTGATATGTATGCCATGTGTCTTTGTTTTATTAGTCACTTTGACATATCATCGGTGAGTGTGCTACATTCTCCTTAATTTTTTTGCTGATTGTCAAAAAAGTACCAAAATGACACAGTAAAATCCGACAATAGGTGTCTAAAATGAACAAATGTCAGTTGAGGTGTCTAAGTGAAACTTAATGCCAATTTTAGGGCGCCACCAATGGATTCTGCCTCTAAAATAATTAGCTTCAACGTTTCATGCATTAGAGTACAACATAACTTGGCTCAATCTTTTTTTAAGTTGTTAAATCAATGTACATGAGTTTTTTCAATCATATAAATAGGTATCTTACTAAAATTGGGGTTAACTAAGACACTCCGGTGAAAAACTTTTGTTGGCTTTATCATGTTTTTCCGACACAAATTGTAACTGGATAGTCACAACTGCCTTGTAGTATATATCAATTTCAGGAGTGTGTCTAATGAAGAAAAATGGTACATAAAATTAGCTGGAGTCAGAAGTAAATGATTTTTTCTATAAAATATAAAGCTTGTTTTAAGAATTTAAAAGAACTAACAATTATAATTTGGTCCCAAAACATGTTTTTAGATTTTCAAATTTTTAATTTTTTGTCAGGAAAAAATCAAAAATCAAATAAATTCTATGGTCAACAATTTTTGGCCATTCCAAGTGGGGTTCATGAATGCCAAACTCAAATTTGTTTTTGGTAAACCAGCGGAGCATATCAGCCCAAACCACATGTGAAAAAGCAGCCACTGACATTTCTCAAGCTAGCTGGAATCTTTTTTTTTTTTTTGATAAAAAGCTAGTTGGAATCTTTAAGTCTCCACCACTCCATTTTCTTACTATTCATATCTTCTATTTATGAAAAATAAAATATTATCAAGATCTTTTATTTCTATTATATATAAGAGGACATATATTTATTTCCCAATTGGTCCATAGGGTTTTCAAGAACTTTTGTAATTGAGGTACATCTCTCTTTGTTCTTCTTGCAATTGATTCTTTTCCTTTTGGGTTTATGTCAGTTTATGCCTTAATCTTTTGACTTTGTTATAACATCAGAAAGATTGAATCTTTTTTTTTCCTCTTGAATCAAGAAAATGCTGCTAAGAAGTTCATCAACACCACTTCTTGGATCTTTACAATCAGAGTGTCCCAACAGTCACCACCACCACCAGTCTGATTTAACCCCAAATTACACACCCAATTCCATTCACCATTGTTACAGCAAACTCTCATGTAGCCATGGTGGATATCAGAGTTTCAATAAAAGCTTATACCCTTGTAACTCTCCAATCTCTCCTTCAGTTTATGAGATGAGCAAATTCCCAGCTCATGGTTTTCGAAGAGCTCAATCTGAAGGGAATTTGGAAGGATTAGTAAAAGGCTCAACTGATGAAGTAGTTGATGAATTTAGCCTCTCTAAACCACACAAGATGCTTTCGCGTGACCCCCCAAAATCATTCTTGGAAACCATTCCATCTTTCTCCGTTCACAATTCAAGGGAGCTTCATTCAGACGACAGCGAAGAGGGAGATGAAGATCATGACTTTGAACAGAACAGTTTGGGAACTAATGCTGTAAAAGGGGAAATGAGTTATGTGAGTCGAAATTCAAAGATAGATATAGTTGAAGGCAGAGAAGAGATGTACTTAGCAAGAGGACTTGGAGTTGCTGATATTGGTTACTTTGATGATGGTGGCTGTGGCATCGGAGGAGGAGGAGGAGGACGCGGTGGTTATCGCCCAGTAGCCTTCGATAGGGATGGCGGTGACAGCCAGGGAGTACATATCGAAGAGCATTACAAGAAAATGATTGAAGAGAATCCTGGCAACTCCTTATTCTTGAGGAATTATGCCAACTTTTTATACAAAGTGAGTCTTTATCCTTTTTCTTGTTTTGCTCATTCACAGGCATCCACAATAGCTAACTTTGCTATTCTTCTTTCATGTTGGAGCAGACAAAGAAAGATCTAAAAGGGGCAGAGGAATACTACTCAAGATCTATTTTAGCAGATCCAAGTGATGGTGAAATTCTTTCACAATATGCTAAACTAATATGGGAGCTTCACCGCGATACAGAGAGAGCCACAAGCTATTTCGAAAGAGCAGTCCAAGCAGCCTCTAGTGACAGGTTTGCTTCACACCCACCACCAAGAATATACTGTCTTATAGAAATTCAATTCAAGAACAGGTTGTTATTTAGTTTACAAAACTGACTGCTTTATCTTTTTTGGTGTGTTAACAGTCATATACATGCTGCTTATGCTAATTTCCTCTGGGTGATGGAAGATGAGGAAGATGAGAATGACGAAACACAAGTGCAGCCAATGGTGCATACCGTAGCCACAGCCTCTATAGCTGCTTGACTTGAAAGTACATTATTGTTCATTGAAATATTCGCAGTAGAGTTAGTAGAAGCTTAGTAAGCAATTAGGAAGAACCTGTAATTTTGCATCTTAGTTAGTAATAAAATTGATGCACAGGACTTCTCTTTTCTCATACGTTTGTGATTGAAGGACTAACCCTTGAATATCAATGAAATGCAAGTGTAACCAATGGTGCATACCATATACACAGCCTCTATAACTGCCTGACTTGAAAGTACATTATCGATCATTGAAATATTCACAGCAAAGTTAGTAGAAGCTTTACAAGTAATTAGGAAGAGCCTGTAATTTAGGTAGTACTGAAACTGATGCACAAGACTTCTCTTTTCTCCTATTGTTGTGATTGCTTGAGTAACACCAAGAACAGCAAAACAGGCGGTAAGCGAACCATTTCCAAGTTATCTAATTGGCTCAACCAACGAACTAAGCAAGCAAGAACATAGAACTTGTAATCTGTAAGACTAGGATACAGAGATATAAGGCAATTTGAAGTTGAAATTGAAACTACTTTAAAGGTACATACTACCTCCATGAGAAAACAGTACTGCTGATTGGCCTCCTTTGCTCAATGTAGACTTGGCTTCCAGCCAACTGTGCTACTGATGCCTGAGAACAGGGAAAGAGATTGCATGTTATACTTATATAGTGGCTGAGATAACAAAGTAATGTCTGATATGAGATTATGGCATTAGTTCATGGCAGTACACCTGCAATTACAACTATCACTTAAGACAACTAATTGCTTCATATTGTATCAGGAAACATTTCAAAATGGTTCCAATTTCTAATATCCACTGATAGCAAGTTCCACAACTATAAAAATACATGATCATTGATATTCACGTGACCAGAAACATATCATACATGGACCTTACAAAATGTAATTGTACTAGAAAGCAAGCCAGCAATAAGATAGAATGAACAATCTTTTGAGTATCATACAGGACAGAAGGCAAACACTAAGATAAGATCAACTTTTTTTTGATAGCTGAGAAATCCTTGAGAGCTAGTGGTGCATGGTTCGGAATTTGGTGGATAATGGGCCCGCCTTGCTACTCGTTTTGTGTCTAAAACTGTGGACTTTTCTGCTTTCTTTTGGGGTTGGGGGGAGGGGACGGGGGGAGGTAGAAGAATTTGGGGAGGGAGGAAAATTCATGTTGTCATTTAGAATGTCCAAGAAAAATCTTCAAAACCTCGAGAGCAAGGTAGAGGAACAGGTCAATTAGTCTATATGATTCAATGCATCGAAGAGATATTAGCTAAAGTTAGAAACTAGCTAGGAATAAAGGTGGAAAAAAGATGATGAGCTTGGAAAATTCTATTACAGCTACAGGTCATCCATCATTCATATGCATTTTCATCGGGTACTCTCCTACTGGTATAACTTTGACTCTTCATTTGAAATTTGATATGTTCTCTTGATTTACTGTTAAGTGCTAAACTTTCCCCATAAGGATGTTGATTTAGCAAGCTGGACAGTCAATACATTGAAAGCCGTTGGAGAATGCTAGGTGCATGTTGAATCCGTGTCTAAACCAGTATGTTGTTGCAGAGTATCTATGTTTCAACTAGATGCTTAGGAGTTTCTTATTAGATAAATTACTGATTAAGATCAAAGTTATCAAAAGATTTGATATTCATTCACTTTAAGATAAAGGAAATTTATTTACTCCTAGGTAAAGAGACAAATGCAGATCATGTCAAAGCGTTTACTCTTGTATTTGTCAAGCCTGTTTTTGAAATTGCTTTTCATGAGTCGAGGGTCCATCTGAAACAACCTCTCTACCTTACTCAAAGTACGGGTAAGGTCTGCGTACACCCACCCTCTCCTGACCCCACTTGTGGGCTCTCACTGGGTATGTTGTTGTCATAAATTGCAAATAGGTGGAAATGCTAACTATAGAAGCATAACTAGTTTATGAAGTTTCTCCAACAGAACCTTCTGCAGCAGGTTCCGGATCTTGCACAGCTTCCACCACATTATTGGGCAAAGCAGAGTGCTCCTCATAACAAGTCTTCCATTCACTGCAGTTGAAACTGTCACCTGCCACTCAAGATGCAAAATCTCTGCATCTTCAAAGTAACTCACATCGTTCTACTATCTTCAAGTTCTGACATGCTTTCCTCCAGCTCACCTTTTACCATAGCAAATAGCACATAGTGAAGGCACAATGGCAGTTGCTCTAAGAAACCAGCCAATACAACATATGTCCATGTCATCATATACAATGCTTGAATTTAAACGCTACCTTTCCAATACTGGACAGTCATATACTAAACAACAATCAATTTAATATCAAATACTCTTGAATTCACTATGCTGATTGTACTCAACATCTTAGGTAGGGTATATGTAAGAGCTGAAAAATAGATATGCACATCCATGCTCTCATAATGGTTGAGGTGATAAAAGTACATACCAATTAGGACAGCCACATGTGCATGCCTTAGAATTTGATGTCAATGTTGATCTCTAACTCAGAATACTGATTGTAATTTAGAGATTGCATATACGTACAAGTATGACTCGGAAACTTGTGTTCGTTCATGAAATAAAGGAGTGCTGCAAATACCTTTAAGGTGTTTTAACTCAGATTGAAGCACTGAATGAGTTTGACTACAAGCTTCAATTGCATCAGTGTTGCTTCCAATAAAGTGTACCAATCAGTTGAATGATAGCATCAGAAAATCTCAACGATGGCAAATAGTCAGATTTAACCTGATTCAAGCATCACACTTATACATAGTAAAAAAAATAATCCCGAGGACAACTAAAACTTGCAAAGAAATCATCATACTATACTAGAAGGGGAAACCAAAAGTAAAAAGTTGAAACATTAAAATGCCCATATAAAATTGAATGACTTTCGTACCCTTCAATCGAAAACATTACTCTTAACATATTTTTGTACAAAAAGTTAAACAAGTCGCAAATACTTATGAAAGACACTTCGATAATTACAGTCTAAATGTAATAATCTGAAATTTAATGCAAATGAAGAGACTACTACAGTTCCAATCTCATCCTTGTGTTGAATCAATAGCAGTAACAAAGATCCATGTTCATGTTTGTTTCATCTCTTTCATGTGGGAAGTGAAGTGCTTACTCGTTTGATGCATATTTCATTTGCCTTATAATTCTTAATTTCTTTCTAAGGATGTCATCTTGTGACCATTTCTCAGACTACTTAACAATGATTAAATGATTGTGAAGAGGTTCATCATTAGCCAGCTTCTTGCTCCATTACGGCTTACAAGTTTTGTTCAACAAAAATAAATGTAATCATCTTATTCCCATGCATATTAGTTGCGATAAGTGCAGGTAAAATGAGTCCTACATTGGTAGGAGTCAGATCTGCATACATTTTACCCTCCCCAGACCCCACGATGTGGGATTTCACTGGGTGGTTGTTGTTGAAGTGCAGGTAAAATGATCTGAACTTTTTTTGTACATCTTAGTATACTTCTTGTGTCCTGATGACTTGTGATCACTAAGTCATGAGTACGATAAAGATAAAAAAAAGATTGTTGATTCTAGAAAAGTTATTAAGGTCTTAACCACAAGTTTTGTAATAATTGAAATGGAATATACACTCAACGCACGTATCCAATAACTAGCCAGAGAATAAAGAGGAGAGAAAAGTGGGACAACATCAAGGCCTTTCCAGGTAACAACCCTCTGTTGGCTTTACTTCCAAAATATGGGTGACATTTCCGGTTTTAATTTGTTGAGCATGAGTAGCATCTTCCAAGATTTCATCAACTAAAGAGTAGAGGAATGACACAAATCAATAGCTTCTATGATATTCACAATAGATCTGGCGTTCACACTGTTAGCATGATGGATAAATCATAGAATATTTTGTATAATCTATATTTAGTGTAGAATATTGTGTTGTATGACCTATATTTAGTATAGAATATTGTGTAGCATTAGTTGTAGAATATATACAAGAGATATTCTTGATGCTACATTCAAAGGCATATTCAGGATTTCAAGAACATGGGAGCACCATTATTTTCAAAATAGATATTCAATTTAATCACATAAATTTACGGTGACAATAAGTTGACGAGCAACCTTTATATAGTAATATATTAGCAAAAAACATCATTCACCTACAATTTTCCTTGACGAGTTTTCATATTTTGAAAAGGGTCAATAATGGCATCATTACTTTCATTTTAAATATACTACGCTCTATATAGCATACTAAACAATCATTCAAAAAGATCTTCATCCATCCTATTACGCAAACCATTCTTTATGTACTTCATTGGTGAGAATGCTCTTTCCACGCTTGCGGTAGCAACAGAAATAATCAAAGTTAACTTCACAAGTAAATACACAAGTGACCAAGTTTGATCTAGTTTTGTCTCTATCATCACTCTTGCAAGATCCTTGATTTCCTTCAAGTTGAGAAACTTGCTATCACACTTTTGAGCATAGACAATAAAATCATCGAGTTGAAAATTGAGTTCCTGAAGCTCTTTATCACCAAACTCACTTGGATAGTACTCGGCTAGTTTCATTATCCTATCCTTGTGGAAATTAGAAAATGAATCAACCGGACTCAAACTAGCCATACCGAGGAGTAAGTCACTATATCAAAACGATTATTAAGCTCTTGAAGTGCCAAATCAATGACGGCATAAAACACTTCCACATGAAAGTGATGCAAATATGAAATCTCAGACCTCTTACGCTTTGACTTTCCATTAGTGTAGTATTCATCCATTTTGGGAATTGAAATATTATGTTTACCACAAAATAAGAAACCTGATCCATCATAGAGTCCCATTCATCCTCTCTCATCATTTGTAATCTTTTCTTTGAAAGGTCAAGAAATCCCATAGCATTAACGATATCTTGGTCTTTCTTCTGTAAAATTTTATTCAACTCAATTATCAATAGAAACACTTTAAACATCAAGTGCAACATAAAGACAAACTCAAATTCATGAATCTAGCTCAAAAAAATTTCCGCTGGAAATCTATCAAAATGATATGAACAATCACATTTCATATCCTTAAGCACATTAACAGTTGAAGAATAAAGAATCATGAAATTGTCCAAGGTTTTAAAATGAGACCCCCAACGAGTATCACCCGGTCGTTAGAGGCCATGTTCTTGATTCAAACCTTGCCCTGTTTGAACTTCTCCAAATTTAAGCATCTCTTCCAACTTATCTTGCTTGATGTTGTCGAAGTGAATCCCTGCGCTTAAATGAAGCTCCAATAGTATTCAAAATATTAGTGAGAACATAAAAAAATTATCCACATCCGAATTCTTTTTGGAAAGGCCTACAAGTGCCAATTGCAATCGGTGAGCAAAACAGTGAATAGAATATGTAGATGAAGTATCTTGTAAAATCAAAGACTTGAAACCATTTATTTCCCCTTGAATATTACTAGCCCCATCATAACCTTGCCCACGTATTTTGAATGTACATAACGAGTGATCCAAAAGCAAAGAATAATTTGCTTTTTAATGATTGAGAAGATGTATAATTTACGTGCACAAGACCCAAGAATCGCTCTATCACTATTTCACTTTTGTTGACATATCTCAAAATTAGAGCCATAATCACCATTCAAGTCTTCAATGATAGCCGTTGTTGTTTCTTTAGCACAAGCCTCCACAATGTATTTTTGAATTGTTGGAAAAATCGTCATATCAAAATGTCTATCCCCATACCATTTCAAAAGTTCAAGAAAAGCACCTTTGTATTTGAAAGTCTTCAATGATAGCCGTTGTTGTTTCTTTAGCACAAGCCTCCACAATGTATTTTTGAATTGTTGGAAAAATCGTCATATCAAAATGTCTATCCCCATACCATTTCAAAAGTTCAAGAAAAGCACCTTTGTATTTGAAATCTTTACTTTCATCATGTCCACAAAATGGAAATCTCGATCTTAAGAGAAATCATGCCACATCAATTGAGGCATTTAAGCGCATCCGATAATCACTTCTTGCCTTTTCACTTTGCTCGTCAAAAGAAAATTGGATCGATTGGCATTGGTTTATCAAATCTTGCATCCTATTGAAACATTTATGATGGATACTATTTACCTTACCAACATGTTTTTTTGAATCTTTCTAAAGCTTTGTTCCAACACCTAAAACCATCTCTTGTAAATGCATCCCCGACATTTCCACGGCTTTCAAGTTCATTCTTGAACAAATAACAACACAACCAAAATGCCGCATTTGCTTTAATGCTATATTCCAACCATTGTGATTTTCTCTTAAACCAAGTTGGACTAAATAGACACATTTTATCTCCAAACTTAGTTTTAGGGAAGATATAATCAATAGGTTGACAAGACAATTTTTGAATGTAATACCTCCTTACCACATCTCAAATATTAGGATCATAGGCCGAAATAGATATTTGGTCTTTGGGATCTGCTTCAAGAGATTCAAAATCAAGCACATTATCCACATTTGAAAGTGGAAAAGAATTTGTATATCTTTGAACTTCCGAAACTATTTGTGAACTCACAAAGGGTTGAATAGAGCTAGAACTTGGTTGACCATCTTTTGGTTTTGGCAACTTGAAGAGAAATTTATCCATTTCAATGGAAGAATTATTTTACCTACAAAATTAAATGTTCACACTTCTTTCAATCTTATCAAAATGAAGTAATTTAAAAAAAAATATTAGAACAAGTAACAAGTTCACTAATAAAAGAATTACAATTATTAAATAACTATTTAGAAATTGAGAAGTTCTTATGAACTTAAAAAAATCAAGCAATCATATAATATCACCACTTCATAAATCAAGAAAAAAGGTATAAAAAAAGACTGAAGTACATTTATAAATAAAATTGGAAAAAAACCTTAGATAATATACCTTGTTAGCTGTTCTTATTTTGCAGCTACTTGACCATGAACAACACAATGGAGCCAAAACAAGAACAATATGATGTCTTTCCCTCTTTTTTTCACTTTAGTTTAGGGCTTTGAAAAGTCAAAAGAAAAGGTTTTTAAAAAAAGAAGAAAAAAACGTGTGAAGAAGGAAAAGAGGAAAAATAAAGTAAAAAGTATATATCTACTTTATCAACACTTTTAGCTTAGGGTCTAGGGATAGTTGACTGCAGGCCTTAAAACAGGGATAGTTGAACCTCTCTTTATTTATAAATTAAAATAAATTATTAAAAGTGACACTTATAAGTTGTATTAATTAAAAATATTAATGTGGACAAAAGGATTCGAACTCCAAAACTATGAGTCATGCACCCTTAAATTGTACATACTTACCAATACACTAAAGTGTTCACTTGACCTTGGATTCATCTATACAAATTTAAGAACTTAATCAGAAAAATAGCAATGCTATACATGGGTTAGGGAGGGGAGGATGGGTGCATGTGAACCCACTCCCCTCCATGTGCATACGCCCCTGGCTACATTTACTGTAGAATATTTAGTTGTAGAATATTATGCACATTAATTTGTAGGATTTACATAGGTAGAATATTTCTTCTTGTGTATAAATAGTGATGTATTCTTATGTATTTGAATCAATGAATTGATATAATCATTCTTCAGTTTCTCTCGTATTTTCTCTGTTCTTGACATGGTATCAGAGCCTTTTCTTCTTTGATTCATAGAGACTTTGATCTATGTCAACTTTTAACTTTTTTTTTGAAAGTTTTATTTTTTTTTGTTGTTCTTCAACTATTAGTCCTAAAAACTTAGAGCTCTTGGTCTTTGGTTGTTCTAGACATTTTATTCATATCATCGTGTTTTTTATTTCGCTATTCAAAAACATGACTTCACATCACTTTGAGTCATTCAATAGTCGTTTCATTGGAAAAAATTACTCTACTTGGAAATTTCAGTTTCAATAATTTGTCACTGCAAAAGAATTATATGGCCATATAAGTGGAAGTGATCCTGCACCTACTGATCCTATAAAATTAGGTTATTGGAAGGTCAAAGATGCTCGTGTGATGACATGGATTTTAGGGTCAATCAACCCTCTCATTATCCTTAATCTCAGGCCATACAAGACTGTAAAGGCCATATGGGATTATTTACAAGAAGGTTTACAATCAAGACAATAGCGCAAGACGCTTTTAGCTAGAGCATGAAATTGCTAATTACTCTCAATGATGTCTTTTTGTTTAGGATGTTTTTCTGGATTTCAGAACTTATGGGCTGAATTCATTGATATTTTTATGCTAAAATACTTGTTGAATCTCTTTCTATAATTTAAGCAGTCTCTTTTGAACAAAGTAAATATGACTTATCTATTTCTTCGAAAAACATCTACCGATTGTGTTCTTCTTTTGGTATATGTAGATGACATTATTATCACAAGAACTGATTCTTCATTAATTTCTAACCTCTAGGATCAACTTAAGGATTATTTCCATATAAAAGATCTTGGTACTTACTCTTACATATTTTTGGGAATTGGAAGTTCATTATGATTCTTTAGGTGTGTTCTTAAACCAACACAAATATACTCAGGACTTGATTACTTTGGCTGGTCTTCAAGAATCTTCCTCTGTAAATAATCCATTAGAATTGAACGTGAAGTATCGTCATGATGAATGATATCTTCTTCCCGATCTAACTTTGTTTCGACAATTAGCTGAGAGTCTAAATTATCTTACTATTACTCGACCTATATCTCTTTAGAAGTTTAACAAGTCAGTCAATTTATTCAGGCTCCTCACCATCTACATTTGGTGGCTGTTCATCGCATCATTCGATATCTCTTAGGAACATCTGCCAGTGGACTATTCTTTCCTAGTTTTTTCTTATTCTGCTTAATGGGTTTTGTGATTCTAATTGGGCTGGCTGTCTCGATACTCGCCGCTCCATCAAAGGTTGGTGCATGTCGCTAGGAGATTCTTTGATATCTTGAAAGAGCAAGAAGCAAGATCGTGTTTCAAAATCTTCAATGGAGTCTGAATATCAAGCAATGTCTATATCTTGCTTCGGGATTATTTGGCTTCATGGTTTATTGAAATAAATTGGATTTCCTCAATCTAGTCCTACTCCTCTTCAAGATGACAACACAAGTGCCGGTCAAATTACTACAACTCCGGTTTATCATGAGAGAACCAAGCATATTGAAGTGGATTATCATTTTATCAGAGAAGTTGTAGATGAAAAAAGTTATTACCCTTCCACATGTATCTAGTGATCTTCAGATAGCTGATGTGTTTGCAAAATCAATGGAACGACAATGCCATTAATTTCTAGTAGGCAAATTGATGCATTTTGATCCACTGACATCAATTCGAGGGGGGGGGGGATGTTAGCATGATGGATAGATCATAGAATATCTTGTATGATCTACATTTAGTGTAGAATATTGCACTGTATGATATACATTTAGGATAGAATGTTGTGTAGCATTAGTTATAAAAATATATGCAAGAGATATTCTTGATGCTACATTTAGTGTAGAATATTTCCTCTTGTGTATAAATAGTGATGCATTCGTATGTATTTGAATCAATGAATTAAGACAATTATTCTTCATTTTCTCTCGTATTTTCTCTGTTCTTGACACATACTACTTGGAACAACATTGGTTTTCAACAGCTAACACCGCAATATATCCTCCACAGGATATGATGGAATTGAATGGTATGCTTGTACAAATCAATGAATTACTATTACTAGTGTAGGATCCATCCCATGCAATTTTAGTCAACAATAGTTGCTACATCTTCAATTAATGCAAGCAATTGTCAAAAATAATATTGCAACAAATGTTGAATTTGAATCATTGGCAGTAATATTTTGAATGAACGATGCAATTTGTAGTTAAAAATTGCAACCAACCAATCGGTTTGATTGACTCAACTTGTTGGAAATATCTTTATAAATAGAGAACCCCTTCTTCATCATAAATACACCAATTCACAGAGAAATAAAAATATTTAGAGGTTGTGAGGTTTTCATAGACTATGAATAATAAAATAGTATGTGAAGAAAAATAGAGTGTGAGCGATATTTTAGTAAGGTGGTAAATCAAAAGAGTGTTATTCCTTTTGAGTGTGTAGTAGTCATTTTGATTATTGTACTTGTGACTGCACGGTGTAAAATTTCTTCTATAGTGATATCATATGCTCCTCTTGGCCCATGGGTTTTCCCTTATTTAAAAGGGTTTCCACGTAAAATTCTTGGTGTCATTATTTTTCTATTTTATTTCATTATTTTGACCAAATATATTTTTGTGTTTTTCTGCATTTTTCTCAACAAATTGGTATCAGAGCAAAGTTTTATATGAGTATGCTCTGTAGTTGCAGAACAGTCTGAACTTTCATATCAGAAAAGATTTACTTTGGTTTGCAATAGCTATAAATTTTTGAGAAAAACAACGGAAGCCAACATAAGTAAAATAGTTACTTTGAATGGTGTTAATTATGCCATTTGGACGAAAAAATGGAAGATTTATTTTATGTCAATAATTTTTTTCAACCATTCTTTACTACTGTAAAACCTGATAATAAAACAAATAAAGAGTAAAATCTCTTGCAGAGGCAGATTTATGGATTTATTAGGCAATGAGTTGACGATAATGTGTTGAACCATATTTTTGGGGAGATACATGCTCATGGAGAATCAAACTATTAAAGATATTGACAAAGCGAAGAAGCTAGAATCTTCAAGTTTAGATGGCGTAGTCCATCTTGATCAAGTTCCTCATACAAGTATGCATGATGTTAGTGGGCTTGATGATCATGGTGATGCCCATAATCATGTTCCAGATGAACATGTTGATGTTGATGATAACAATGGTGTTGTTATTGATGATTCTCTTGTGCATGAAGTTGTGGATGAATCAAATATTCCTCTTAAGAGGTCCACAAGATAACGCATTCCCTCATCTCCTTATTCACCTAATGAGTATGTGCTACTCACTGACAAGGGTGAACCTGAGTATTAAGAGGAGGCCATTAAAGATGAATATAAGGATCAATGGATTGAACCTATGCAAGATGAGATGAAATCTTTGCATGAGAACCACACTTATGAGTTAGTGAATTTTCCTAGGGGAATGATAGCTTTGAAGAACAAATGAATGTTCAAAGTTAAAGTTGAAGAACACAGCTTGAAGGCTAGATTGGTTGTTAAGGGATTTAGTCAAAGAAATGGTATCAACTTTGATGAAATATTTTCTCCTGTCATGAAAATGTCCTCCATTCGTACAATTCTTGATTTGGCTGCTAGACTTAGTTTAGAAATTGAGAAGATGGATGTGAAGACGACTTTTCTTCATAGTGACCTAGAAGAGGAGATTTATATGGAACAACCCGAGGGCTTCAAAGTAAATAGTAAAGAAAATTTTATGCACAAACTCAAAAAGAGTCTCTATGGGATAAAACAAGCTCCTAGACAGTGGTACAAGAAGTTTGAATTTGTTATGGGGGAGCAAGGCTACAAGAAGACTTTCTCAGATCACTGTGTGTTCGTACAAAAAAAAATTGACAATGATTTTATCATCCTCTTGCTATGTGTGGATGATATAGGCAAGAATATTTCCAAGATTGACGAGTTGAAGAAAGAGTTGTGTAAGTCTTTTGCCATGAAAGACTTGGGTCATGCCAAATAAGTTTTGGGCATGAGGATTACTCGTCTAAGACATGAAGTGAAGATTTATCTATCACAAGAGAAGTACATTGAACGTGTACTGGAGCATTTCAACATGAAGAATGCTAAGCCTATTAGTACAACTCTTGCTAGTCATAGGAAGTTGTGCAAGAAGATGTGTCCTACAGCTCGAGATGAAAAAGAGAGCATGGCCAAAGTTCCATATTCTTTCATCGTCGGACCTTTAATGTATGCAATGGTATTCACTAGACTTGATATTGCTCACGTAGTTGGTGTTGTCAGTATATTCTGGACAATCCAGGAAAACAACATTGGGAAGTTGTAAAGTGGATACTCATGTATCTGAGAGGAGAGGAAGTTCAGATGAATGCTTATATTTTGGAGGATCAAATCCAATCTTGAAGGGCTATACAAATGCTGATATGGCAGGTGATCTTGATAACAAAAAAATCACTACTGGATATTTGTTTACTTTTTTTAGGGGAGCTATATCATGATAGTCAAAGTTCCAGAAGTGTGTTGCACTATCTAAAACTGAAGCTGAGTATATTGCGTCTATTGAAGATGGCAAGGAGATGTTATGGCTCAAGCAATTTCTTCAAGAGGTTGGCTTGCATTAGAAGGAGTATGTCTTCTATTGTGATAGTCAAAGTGCAATAGATTTGAGCAAGAAATCTATGTACCATGAAAGGACAAAACACATAGATGTAAGATATCACTGGATTCGAGAAAAGATAGAAGACGAATTTATGCAGGTTGAAAAGATCTCTACAAATGAGAATCCTGTAGATATGCTGACCAAGGTGTTAACAAGGGACAAGTTCGATTTGTGCAAATAACTTGTTGGCATGAACTCTCTCTGAGAAGATGAAGATACCTCCTTCTGGTGCATGGGACTGGAGTGGGAGAATTGTGGAGTCCATCCCATGCAATTTTAGTCAATAATAGTTGCTACATCTTCAATTACTGCAAGCAATTGTCAAAAGCAATATTGCAGCAAAATGTTGAATTTGAATCATTAGTAGCAAATTTTTGAATGAGCGGTGCAATTTGCAGTTGCAAATTGCAATCAACCAATCCTTTTGATTGGCTCAACTTGTTGGAAATCTCTCTATAAATAGAGAACCCCTTCTTCATCATAAACACATCAATTCAGAGAGAAATAAAACTATTTAGAGAGCTTTGAGGTTTCCATAGACTATATATAATAAAATAGTATGTGAAGAAAAATAGAGTGTGAGCGATATTTTAGTAAGGTGGTTAATCAAAAGAATGTTATTCCTTTTAAGTGTGTAGTAGTCATTCTGAGTATTGTACTTGTAACTACATGGTGTAAAATTTCTTATTATAGTGATATCAGGTGCTCCTCTTGGCGCGTGATTTTTTCCTTATTTAAAAAGGTTTCCACGTAACATTTTGGTGTCATTATTTTTCTATTTTATTTCATTATTTTGACCAAATATATTTTTGTGTTTGCCCACGTTTTTCCCAACAACTAGTCGCTAGATGCAAAAGAGCTTGTCTTTTCTCATCGAGGTTTAAAGATAACACAGGAAACCCAAAGTCACATCCTATACTTCTAGCAGACAACCTCAAGAATAATCAGATGATACAAGCTTTGCAAAACAATTTGATCTGCTCCACTGCGTGCTCCAAGAAGAGTCAGATCATCATCTAGCTACATGGAACTATATAGAATACCATAAAAAACGACGCAAATCACAACTTAGGCCATTCAGACACCACACTGTTAAGACAAGTAAAGAAGGTGCCTGATTCCAGATCATATTTAATGTAACCAAAAAGTCATCATAAGAAGCTTGTCTGTCCCGTAATTCTTTCATTTTGGCTTCGTGGTCATGCAATTTATGTTGTTGTGCATCTCTGCTAAACTAGTTTTTTTGTTTTATACTGGAGATATGCAGCATCAGCCTACCATAAAAAGGAATCTCAAACTATCATTCTTTTTGAAGA
Organism: Solanum dulcamara; assembly: GCF_947179165.1. Lineage (NCBI taxonomy): Eukaryota > Viridiplantae > Streptophyta > Magnoliopsida > Solanales > Solanaceae > Solanum > Solanum dulcamara. Next base: position 65,902,863 of record NC_077239.1, read on the forward strand.
GTACTTCCACACATTCTTGAAACGCATCGTATAACTTCAATTCATCTACATCTAACAAAGACAACATACTTTCTCAATCACATCCTTAGCAAATTTAAATATCATGTAACTTTGTGCATCAATAGTTATTTATTTTCTTCAGCAGAAGCAAGAGGAAAACATTGTACATAAGGTTAGAAAAAGATGATAAGAAAGAAGATTTAGATTGGTAAATTCCATCAACAGAAAGCCATATCTATATATAACAGAGAAGATGTAATTTTCACAAAGCCAAATGCAACCATTGTATGAACTTACTCGACGTGGTAGACAGTAAGTTGTTATTTCGCATAAAGCATCATCCTGATGGTTCTGTTGACATGAATAAAGCTCATCTAGTTGCTTGAGGATTACTGAACAACCTGCCTCGACCTCCATTCCACCTTCAGTCCAGTGGTTAAACCCACTACAGTACGATTGGTCTTCTCCATGCAACTCAACGTATCTGGCCCCTTCATCAGCTAGATGTAAATAATGTGTTTCTGCAGGGACATCTTGGGAAGGAGGTTTATATGTGAGAACCACCTGCATTTGAAGACTCTTCTTTCCCTCATTATGTCTGCAAACTAAAGAAGGCGATTTATGGCCTTAAGCAGGCGCCTCAGGCTTGTTATAGAGAACTCAAAAACTATCGGATATCAACAGGTTTCTATAAGTGCAAGTCTGATTGTACTCCTCCCTGTCTGATATTTTTCATAACTCTGGCTTTACAACATATGTGCTCATTTATGTCGAAGACATTATAATTACTGGCAATCACATTTCTGGTGTTTGTCATATTATTTATGGTCTGTCCAATTGTTTCTCTATTAAGGACTTTGGTGTACTGCATTACTTCTGGGAGTTGAGGTCCTTCGCACCACCAATGGTGTTTGTTGTCTCAGCAAAACTATATTATGATCTATGGCATGATGCTCATATGCAGGACAACAAAGGTGTGCCTACACCGATGTGCTCCACCACCATTTTTATTGCTTCATAGAATGATTCTTCTGTTGATATTCCAAATATTGGCAACTCATCAACAAGCTTCAAAACCTATTCTTTACACGGCCAGATATTGCATTTACTGTTAACAAACTTGCTCAGTTTATGCATTGTCCTAACAAAATCACTGGAAGGTGGTTAAACGCTTGCTCAGGTACCTTTAATAGACCTTCCTCCTATGGTATTCGAGTGACTAAGAGCGATATTCAAGGCTGGTTGCTTATTCTGACTGGGTTGAAGACCCTTCTGACTGCACCTCTAATACTGGTTGCGTGGTTTATCTTGGCAGCACTCTTATTTCTTGGTTCTCCAAGAAGCAGCACTCAGTTTCACGTTGTTCTACAGAGGCTGAATATCGTGTTGTAGCAGCTACTGTTGCAGAATCTATTGGCTTATCAATCTCTGTGAGGAACTTCAGTTTCTTCTCACTGGAATTCCAAAAATGATGTGTGACAATGTTATTGCAACCTACATCTGCCAGAACCCTGTGTCTCACAGTAAAATGAAACATATTGCGATTGATTTTTCATCATTGCATTCGGGAACAAGTGCAGATTGACACACTTGAAGTGAAGCATTTAGACTGTGCCGATCAGGTTGCTGACATACTCACTACAAAAAATAAAAGATTTTGCGGCAACTATTTAAGGACAATATTAAAATTGTTACTATATTTGTTAGGACCGAAATAATCAAGTGTCATGTAAAAGCTAGCAAAGCAAACATTGAAAACCCATAGAGTAAGAAAATAAACGAGATATATACCAAAATAGACACAACAATTTAATATAGAGTCATAAAACTTTTTCTACAAGAAAAAGGACTAGCCAAATATGAAAACTTTGTGTTTTACTTTTAGGAAAAAGAAAACTCAATTATTCTAGGAAAATCAGGACAAACATCCAACAATATTATATTTAATGAAAATAATATAATATGAGTATTTATAACTAGCACTCTATATAAATGTCACTAAAGAATTTAGCGACGGTAGATGCAATGACATTATCTCAATTGCCGCTAAAGTTGTTGCGAATATAAAATTGCCGCTAAAAGGAATATTTGTTGCCGCTAAAAGGACCAAGAGGTGCTTATTTCGAATGGGTTTTCAACAAGTTGGGTGTTGTCAATATCACCACCAACTTGCGGGGGCGTACCAAAATCGGCCTACTATAACTGCTACTATGGCTGCACTGTCTATAAGTTGATTACGGGGATACCACTGTGAGAATCAGATTCAGGAAGCAAAGAAGATGCAGATTATAATGATGTGTTATAACCAAAGTTTCAGAATTCGAAATTGTCGAACGAAGCTCAAGATTTTTGGCAAAGGTGTCTTGTCAAGAATACCAGTTCGCGTTGGACTGCTGACATGCTTTTGAACTATTCTTTTCTACTAAATTCATCCAAAGTAGCCGACACTGCAAAGACAAGGAAGAAGCAAAGTGGTTGCATGTACCTTCTACACAAATCACTCTGGAATTCAAGCACGACAATCATAAATACGTGATTCAATTGCAGAATCTAAAGGAAGTAAAGAATGAAACCTATGGAAGGCTATTGGGTAGTGACAATAGATCGATCCATAATAGAAAATTGATTTATATGTAAAAGAAGTGTGTGTGGGTGTGATCCCTCTTTAGGATTTGTTTGGGGTACGTATGCAGCTTGTGACCAAGATGATCTCAGGTGCAGCCCTTTATTAGTTTAATAAAAAAATTGAATAGTTGATCAACATTCCTTACAAAAAAAGGCGAGTTTTTATATAGTTGAGAGGCATCAGTTTCGCAACACATGCTTGTTGGGGGAGGAAGCACCACAACTAAAATTTGATATGACAATTAATATGAAAATAAATTGGACACGAGAATTTTACGTGAAAACCCCTCTAATAGATAGAGGGGAAAACCACGGGGTAGAAGGATCTCACTATTAAAATATGGAGTACACTGCTCTCAAATACAAGGAGAAAACAACAATTAACACCTCTCTCTTGTAAAAGAAACAACTACTAAAGAGGACACTCAAGACTACAATATTTATCTTGGTGTATAACTTTCTTTGTATTCTTACTCTCTCTTTCTGGGATGAATTAAATGAGGGCAAGAGGCCCTCTATTTATAGGAAATAAAAAGGCATAAAAAAAAATTCTACGCGTTTTGCTGTCAATTTTTTCTACGCGTTTTGCTGGTTTGCTTTTTCAAAAGTTTGCTTTTGCTTTTGAAGATTTGACTTCTGCAAGCCACCATTGTTGACTATATTTCATTCTCCCACTTGAAGATTTAATTGAGAATTAATTAAGTCTTCACACCATCCTCTCTACCCAATTACTGCAATGTTACGTTTCTGCTAGGCCAATAGAAGATCGACACCGTATAAATTTGTTACTATTGAACGGCTTTGTAAACATATCTGCTAGGTTGTCATTAGTGTGAATTTTCTGAATATCCACACTGTCTTCTTCCATCTTCTCACGAACAAAGTGATACTGAACTCGTATGTGCTTTGTCCTTGAATGAAATGCCGGATTCTTTGCAAGATGCAAAGCGCTCTGACTGTCAAAAAATAGAGCAACCTTCTCTTATTTGTGCCGGAGCTCCTCCAGTAACATCTGCATCCATATTGCCTCTTTGCTAGCTTGTTTCTACATATTCTACTTCCGTCGTAGATGTAGCCACGATAGATTGCAGTTTTAAAACCCAGCTTACAACTCCTCCAGCAAGAGTAAACACATAACCTGTGGTGGAATTGCTTTTATCAAGATCACCTGCATAATCTGAATCAACATAACCTTTAACATTAAAGTTTGATCATTCATAAAACATTGCAACATCTGAGGTACCCTTAATGTATCTTAGGATCCTCTTAACACTATTCCAATGCTCTCTACCAGGATTAGCCATGTATCGACTGATCACTCCCACTGCTTGTGCAATGTCAGGTCTTGTACATACGATGACGAACATTAAACTTCCCACTGTTAATGCATACGGTACTCGAGATATCTCCATCATCTCTTCTTCATTGCTAGGACTCATACTTGAGGATAACTTGAAATTAATAGGAAGTGGGGTAGAAATTGACTTACAGTCTTGCATCTTGAAGCGTTTCAAGATTTTCTTCAAGTAGTTCTTTTGAGAAAGCCAAATCTTCCTATTATTTCTGTCTCGGTGAATTTGCATTCCTAGAATCTTGTTTGCTGGTTCCAAGTCCTTCATTTCAAACTCCCTAGCCAACTGTGCCTTTAAATTTGTGAGATGATCTTTGTTGGGGCCTGCTACCAACATATCATCAACATACAACAGCAAAATAACAAAATCTTTATCACCAAATCTCTTGTAATAAACACAGGGATTTGAACTATTTCTATTGTATCCAAGGCTTAAAATGAAGGAATCAAATCTCTTATACTAACATCTCGGCGCCTGTTTGAGACCATATAGAGATTTGTTCAACCTACAAACCAAGTTCTCTTTTTTCTATTCTTCAAAACCTTCTGGTTGGAGCATGTAGATTTCTTCTTCAAGCTCTCCATGAAGAAATGCAGTTTTGACATCTAACTGCTCCAAGTACAATTAAATGTAGCACACATCGCCAAGACCACTCAAATTATTATGAGTCGAACCATTGGATAAAATATCTCATTGAAGTCTATACCTTCTTTCTGAGCAAATCCTTTTACCACCAATCTTGCACGATACTTCTCCACTTGATCATTACCATTGCGTTTGATCTTGTAGACCCATTTATTTCCAATGGCCTTCCTTCCTTGTGGTAATTGAACAAGATCCCATTTTTATTTTTATGAAGAGCTTCAATTTTTTCTTGCATTGCTGCCACCCACAAAGATGATTCTTGGGCTTTCATAGCCTCGTGAAAAGTTGAAGGCTCTCCATCTTCTGTTAGTAGACAGTATGCAATATTACTCTCCATAGAATAATCTAATTGTCAAGCTGGTTCTCTTCTTTCCCTAGTTGACCTTCAAACTTCTGGAGTTTTGATCTCAGCTTGCTCTTGTTCTTCGTGCTCTGGTGCTGCTTCAGAAAAAATTGAAACTTCTTCTATTTCTTCAACTTCAACTGTAGTAGTCTCTGATTTTTCTTTTAAAGTGCTACCTTATTTTGCTTGTATCTTGTTTTCAACAAATACAACATCCCCGCTGATTACCACCTTGTGGGCTGTGGGATCCTACAAGCGATACCCTTTGACTCCATCAGCATACCTTAAGAAAATGCATTCCCTGGATTTTGGATCCAACTTCGATTTTTCTTGGGTGTTGTACATAACATAAGCAGGACTTTCGAATATATGTAAGCGAGAATAATCAGCTGGTTTTCCTGTCCATATATCCATTGGCTTTTTAAGATCAATTGCGGTTGATGGTGACCGATTGATCACATAGCATACGGTTTTGACTGCTTCTGCCCAGAATGGTTTTTCCAACCCTGCAGTTGCCAACATAGCTCTTATCCGTTCCAATAAAGTTCTGTTCATCCGCTCTGCTACTCCATTTTGTTGTGGAGTATATGCCACCATGAACTGCCGTTTAATACCTTCTTGTTTATAGAAGTTATTAAATTCATCACTAGTATATTCTCCTCCATTATCTATCCTTAAACACTTAATCTTTTTCTCAGATTCAAGTTCCACCCGCACTTTGAACTCTTTGAAAACTGGAAAAACATCTGTCTTTCTTTTGATTGGATACACCCAAATTCTTCTAGAGTAATTGTCGATGAATGACACAAAATATTTTGCTCCTCCTAGAGACTTCACAGGTGCTTGCCAGACATCAGAGTGGATCAGATCTAATATTTCCTTGCTTTTAGAAGAGGAACTGCTAAACTTCAGTCTAATTTGCTAAATGGTAACACAATGCTCACAAAAGGGTAGTGAAACCTTTTTGAGCCCCGGAAGAAGCTTTTGCTCAACAAGAATCTTCAAACCTCGTTCCGACATATAGTCAAGTTTACGATGCCATATCATCGTTGATTCTTCAAATGAACTTGTTGATATGGTTGATGCTTCTCCTTCTTGGTGTATTTCACCTTTAAGCACATATAGGTTTGCAACAAGTTTTTCTGCTTTCATCACTACAAGCGCTCCTTTTGATATTTTCATGACTCCACCATGAGTCTTATATGAACATCCATTATCATCTAATTATCCCAAAGACAATAGATTCTTCCACAAGTCCTTTACATGTCGTACCTCCTGGATGGTGCATATCATACAATCATACATTTTTATTTTGATGGAACCAATACTAATAAAATCCAAAGCATGATCATCTCCCATGAACACAGACCCTCCTGAGATAAGATTATATTGATGGAACCATTCTCTCCGGAAAATCATGTGCTATGTTGCTCCTGTGTTCATGATCTAGACATCAGTGAAACGTTTTCTGCCTTTATTATTTGATATTGCTTCACTACATAAAATTTCGCCATCATCCGAGGTACATGCAACATTCCCTTGAGTATTTGATGGCTTAGGGTGTTCACTCTTCTTTTTGAACCGACAATCTTTCTTGAAGTGTCCTTTCTTGCCACAATTGTAGCACTTGATATTCTTCTTACTTCTTAATTGAGACCTGCCATAAGTGTGACTCTCACTGGGGCTAGGTTCCGTTGGTCTTCCTCTCACCATCATCAAAGCTTCAACTTGCTGTGAACTTGCTTGTCTATCTTCTTTATTTTTGCACCGATTTTCTTCTTCCAAGACAGCGACTGTAATTTCATCAAAAACTAGACTGTCTGTATTGTTCATCCGGTTGATGATGAGTTGATCATACGAGTCACGCAGACTTTGAAGTAGAAGCTCCGCACGTTCAGTCCCTTCTATTTTGCAACCTATTGTTGTAAGTTGCGAAAATAAAGTATTCAAAGTATTGATGTGTTCAGTAACTTACATGGACTCTGTTATTCGAAGAGCATACAATATTCTTTTTAAGAAGATTTTATTATGCAAAGACTTGGCCTTTTACAACCCCGTAAGAGTATCACATATTTCCTTTGTCGTCCGCTTTTTAGCCATACTAGACTACACTTGATCAGCCAGTGCCAAGTGTAGATTAGCAACTGCATTGCTATCTATATCATTTCACTTGCTGTCATCAGTAAAGTCTGTGGGCCTACCTTCAATTGCACCTAAGCAATTATCTTTTTTCAATATCGCTCTTATTTTTATTTTCCACAATGAGAAATTAGTCTCATTGAATTTCTCAACGTCAAACTTTGTTGTACGCGACATTGTTATTTGTTTCACACCCTTCTAGATTGTTTATGAATATTTTTGCTAACAATCGTGACAAATTGTATCGTCACCAAAATTTACTATTCATATAAATAGTACTATTCATCGAATTTTACTATTCACGAAAATTTACTATTCACAAATAGTACCTTCGCATAAAATAGATAGAATAAATGAGGGCTCTGATACCAGTGTTGGGGGGAGGGAGCACCACAACTAAAGTTTAATATGACAATTAATATGCAAATAAATTGGACACGAGAATTTTATGTGGAAATCCCTCTAACAAATAGAGAGGAAAAACCACGGGGTATAAGGATCTCACTATTAAAATATGGAGTACACTGCTCTCAAATACAAGGAGAACAATAATTAATACTTCTTTCTTGTAAAAGGAATAACTACTAAAGAGAACACTCAAGACTACAATATTTATCTTGGTGTATAACTTTCTTTGTATTCTTACTCTCTCTTTATGGGATGAATACTCTTTCTTTCTAAGATGAATTAAATGAGGGAAAAAGGCCCTCTATTTATAGGAAATAAAACGCGTAAAAAACATTCTACGCGTTTTGTTGTCAATTTTTTCTACGGGTTTTGCTGGTTTGCTTTTTCAAAGGTTTGCTTTTTCAAAAGTTTGTTTTTGCTTTTGAAGATTTGACTTCTGTAAGCCACCATTGTTGACTATCTTTCAATGCTTTAGTAAATAATCTCTGTTGCAGATTCATGATTATTACTTTTAATTTCAGAATTATCTTTCTGTGATTTGAAAGATAAATAAAATATGAAAAAAGTTGATGAGAGAAGAAGTTGCATGACCACTTGAATTGCATATCAAAGTTTCAGAATGTCTAACGCATATAATTTGTCAACTTCATTAGCAGTAAAAGCCAGAGAGACATTATATATGATCAAGAGCTTCTTTGATTATCTCTAGTAAATGAGAGAGTACTTTTAGTGTCCTGTGGAAAGGTTGGCACCAAATTTCATATCAGGTAAAATTTTGTCTTTGCCACCAAAAAGACATTGTGACAAAAGTCCAAGAAAGAACAAATAATACCTCATTCAAGTTTCTGATTCTTACAAGATATTTGTACAAGACAAACGTAGAGAGATAATGGGTGCAGAAGCCAAGCGAGAATTTTTAGTTTATGGGTTTTGTATCACAAATTGGTTTTATTTATTGGGTTCTGGATTAATTATTTATATAGATTAAATTATTTTTTATATACAAATATAAAGTTTGAAGTGGAGCCTTGGCGTAACTGGTAAAGTTGTTGCCATGTGACCAGGAGTTCACGAGTTCAAACCTTGGAAACAACCTCTGGCAAAAATACAAGATATGGCTGCATACAATAGACCCTTGTGGTCGGGCCCTTTCTCGGACCCTGCGCATAATGGGAGCTTAAGTGCACCGGGCTGTCCTTATACAAATATAAAGTTTGAGGCAAAGTTAGTGGATTCTGTTGAGAATGATAATAGCAGTACAAAATTAGATCCATGAAATAGCTCTTAATATGTGTTCCTAATTACAGTTATAACTTTGTAACTACCTTTCCAGTTTTTAGTTAGTAGTTAGGATTAATAGTGAGTCAGGATTTTGTTAGTTATTTCAACTATATATAGGACTTCCACATTGTAATTCAGCTATGAAGTGAATAAAAAATATTTAACTACTTCTCTAAATCTATGGTTTCTTGCTTTATCTTCTTCTTCTAATTCTCATAAATCTACATGGTATCAGAGCTTCTCTCAATTGGTATTACTAGTTGAGCAATTCGATCAAATTCCACTATGATTGATAGTAAGCTGATAGTATTCTAAAGAAATATTGAAGATTCAAGAATGTCAACCAGCACAAATACTTTGAAAGGCCAGAATACATAATCAAGAACTGGAATTCCATGAATTGACTACAATCATCCTCTTTTCCTTCATTCATCTGATGTAAGTGGTGCTCAAATTATCTCTTTCCAATTAACGAGTGCAGAAAATTATTTTGTCTGGTATAGGTCGATGAAGATAGTATTGTTAGGAAGGAATAAATTTGTATGGTCGATGGAACATGTTTTGGAAGATCTAGCTAAAAGATATAATAAGATAGATGGGTCAAAAACTTTCAACTTGCATAAAGAAATAGCCACTATAACTCAAGAAACTAGTTCTGAATCTGTGTACTTCTCAAAACTAAAAGGATTGTGGGAATAATTTGAGGCTATGATGCCTGCCCCATCTTGTGAATGTGATCAAGTTCAGAGAGTGTGTGGTACATCTATAAAAACTCAAGGTATTTCAGTTTTTGATAGGGTTAAATGACTCCTACTTACAAGCAAGGTCTCAAATTTTGTTGATGAGTCCACTTCCAAGTGTCAATTATGCTGAGGGAGGAAACACTACAACTAAAGTTTGATATGATAATAAATAATGAAAATATATTGGATACAAGAATTTTATGTGAAAACCCATCAAACAAATATAGAGAAAAAATCACGGGGTAGAAGGATCTTACTATGATAATATGGAGTACATTGCTCTCAAATACAAGGAGAAAACAACAATTAACACTTTTCTCTTGTAAAAGGAACAACTCACTAAAGAGGACACTCAAGACTACAATATTTATCTTGGTGTATAACTTTCTTTGTGTTCTTACTTTTTTGGATTGTATTTTTTTTGGATAATCTAAATCAAGGCAAGAGACCCTCTATTTATAGGAAACTAGAAACGCGTAAAATCTATGTATTGCACCTCCCTTTTTGACTAAGCGTTCAAAAAAATATTTTGTTCCCTTTTTGACTACGTGTTCAAAATGCATTCTGTTCCCTTTTTATCTACACATTCAAAATGCGTTTTGTAGTATTTGACTATCTTGCACTCTCCCACTTGAAGATTTAATTGAGAATCAATTAAGTCTTCACATCATCCTTTCTACCCAATTACTGCAATGTTATATTTCTGTCAGGCCAACAGAAGATCAACACCATATAAACTTGTTACTATTGATCGACTTCGTAAACATATCTACTAGGTTGTCATTAGTGTGAATTTTCTGAATATCCACACTGCCTTCTTTCACCTTCTCACGAACAAAGTGACACTGAACTCGTATATGCTTTGTCTTTGAATGAAATGTTGGATTCTTTGCAAGATGCAAAGCGCTCTGACTTTCACAAAACAGAGCAACTTTCTCTTGTTTGTGCCTGAGCTCCTCCAGTAACATCTACATCCATGTTGCCTTTTTACTAGCTTGTGTAGCTACTACATATTCTGCTTTCATCATAGATATAGCCACGATAGATTACAGTTTTAAAACCCAGCTTACAGCTCCTTTAGCAAGGTAAACACATAACCTGTGGTGGAATTGCTTTTATCAAGATGACTTGCATAATCTGAATCAACATAACCTTTAATAGTAAAGTCTGATCCTCCATAACATATTGCAACATCTGAGATGCCCTTGACATATATCAAGATCCTCTTAATAGTATTTCAATGCTCTCTACTACGATTATCCATATATCGACTAACCACTCCCACTGCTTGTGCAATGTCAGGTCTTGTACATACTATGACAAACATTAAACTTCCCACTGCTGATGCATACGGTACTCGAGACATCTCCATCATCTCTTCTTCATTGCTAGGACTCATACTTGAGGATAACTTGAAATTAATGGGAAGTGAGGTAGAAATTGACTTACAGTCTTGCATCTTGAAGCGTCTCAAGATTTTCTTCAAGTAGTTCTTTTGAGAAAGCCAAATCTTCCTATTATTTCTGTCTCAGTGAATTTGCATTCCTAGAATCTTGTTTGCTGGTTCCAAGTCCTTCATTTCAAACTCCCTAGCCAACTGTAGCTTTAAATTTGTGAGATGATCTTTGTTGGGGCCTGCTACCAACATATCATCAACATACAACAGCAAAATAACAAAATCTTTATCACCAAATCTCTTATAATAAACACAAGGATTTGAACTATGTCTATTATATCCAAGGCTTATAATGAAGGAATCAAATCTCTTATACCAACATTTCGGTGCCTGTTTGAGACCATATAGAGATTTATTCAACCTACAAACCAAGTTCTCTTTTTCCTGTTCTTCAAAACCTTCTATTGGAGCATGTAAATTTCTTCTTCAAGCTCTCCATGAATAAATGCAGTTTTGACATCTAACTGCTCCAAGTACAAGTCAAATGTAGCACACATCATCATGACCACTCGAATTATTGTGAGTCGAACCACTAGAGAAAATATCTCATTGAAGTCTATACATTCTTTCTGAGCAAATCCTTTTACCACCAATCTTGCACGATACTTCTCTACTTGATCATTACCATTGCGTTTGATCTGGTAAACCCATGTCCTTCCTTCCTTGTGGTAATTGAAAAAAATCCCATGTTTTATTTTTATGAAGATCTTTAATTTCTTATCGCATTGCTTCTATCCACAGAGATGATTCTTGGCCTTTCATAGCCTCGTGAAAAGTTAAAGGCTCTCTATCCTTTGTTAATAGATAGTATGCAATATTGCCCTCCATAGAATAATCTAAGTGCCAAGCTGGTTCTTTTCTCTCCCTAGTTGACCGTCGAACTTGTGGAGTTTTGATCTCAGCTTACTCTTATTCTTCATGCTATGGTGCTGCCTCAGAAGAAACTGGAGCTTATTCTATTTCTTCAACTTCAACTATAGTAGTCTTTGATATTTCTTTCCAAGTGCTACCTTTTTTTGCTTGTATTTTGTTTTCAATAAATACAACATTCCTACTGATTAACACCTTGCGGGTAGTGGGATCCCACAAGCGACACCTCTTGACTCCATCAGCATACCCTAAGAAAATACATTTCCTGGATTTCGGATCCAACTTTGATTTTTCTTTGTTGTTGTGCATAACATAAGTAGGACTTCCAATATATGTAAGCGAGAATAATCAGCTGATTTTCCTTTCCACATCTCCATTGGCGTTTTCAGATCAATTGCGGTTGATGGTGATCGATTGATCACATAATAGGCATTTTTGACTGCTTCTGCCCAGAATGGGTTTTCCAATCCCGTAGTTGCCAACATAGCTCTTGTCCATTCCAACAAAGTTCTATTCATCCATTCTGCTACTCCATTTTGTTGTAGTGTATATGCCACTATGAACTGCCTTTTATCACCTTCTTATTTACAGAAGTTATCAAATTCATCACCAGTGTATTCTCCTCCATTATCTATCCTCAAACACTTGATCTTTTTCTCAGATTCAAGTTCCACCCGCACTTTGAACTCTTTGAAAATCAGAAAAACATCTACCTTTCTTTTGATTAGATGCACCCAACTCCTCTTGGAGTAATTGTTGATGAATGAAACAAAATATTTTGCTCCTCCTAGGGACTTCACCGGTGCTTTCCAGACATTAAAATGGACCAGATCTAATATTTCCTTGTTTTTAATAGAGGAACTGCTAAACTTCAGTGTATGTTGTTTACCGGTAACACAATGCTCACAAAAGGATAGTGAAACCTTTTTGAACCCTGAAAGAAGCTTTTGCTAAGATAGAATCTTCAAACCTCATTCCGACATATGGCCAAGTTTACGATGCCACGTCATTGTTGATTCTTTAAATGAACTTGTTGACGCGGTTGATGCTTTTGCTTCTTGGTGTGTTTCACCTTTAAGCACATATAGATTTACAGCAAGTTTTTCTGTTTTTATCACTACAAGTGCTCCTTTTGATATTTTCATGACTCCACCATGAGTCTTATATGAACATTTATTATCATCTAATTGTCCCAAAGACAATAAATTCTTTCTCAAGTCTTTTATATATCGTACCTCCTGGATGGTGTGTACCGTTCTATCATACATCTTTATTTTGATGAACCCAATTCCAATAACATCCAAAGCATGATCATCTCCCATGAACACAGACCCTCCTGAGATAGGATTATATTGATGGAACCATTCTCTCCGAGAAGTCATGTGCCATGTTGCTCTTGTGTCCATGATCCAAACATCAGTGAAACATTTTCTGCCTCCATTATTTGATATTACTTCACTACATAAAATATTTCCATCATCTGAGGTACTTGCAACATTCCCTTGAGCATTTGATAACTTAGGATGTTCACTCTTCTTCTTGAACCAACAATCTTTTTTAAAGTGCCCTTTCTTACCACAGTTGTAACAGTTGATATTCTTCTTACTTCTTGATTGAGATGTACCATGATTGTGACCCCCACTGGGGACACGTTCCGTTGGTCTTTCTCTCACCATCATCAAAGCTTCAGTTTGCTGCAAACTTGCTAGTCTGTCTTCCTTATTTTTGTGCCGATTTTCTTCTTCTAAGACAGCGACTGTAATTTTATCGAAAACTAGACTATCCGTATTGTTTGTCAGGTTGATGATGAGTTGATCATACGAGTCAGGCAGACTTTGAAGTAGAAGCTTCGCACATTCAGTCCCCTTTATTTTGCAACCCATTGTTGTAAGTTGCGAAAATAGAGTATTCAAAGTATTGATGTGTTCAGTAACCGACATGGACTCTGTTATTCGAAGAGTATACAATCTTCTTTTTAAGAAGATTTTATTATGCAAAGACTTGGCCTCATACAATCCCGTAAGAGTATCTCATATTTCCTTTGCCGTCCGTTTTTCAGCCACACTAGACAACACTTGATCAGCTAGTGCCAAGTGTAGATCAGCAACTGCGTTGCTGTCTATATCATTCCACTTGCTATCATCAGTAAAGTCTGTGGGCCTACCTTCAATTGCAGCTAAGCAATTGTCTTTTCTCAATATCGCTTTTATTTTCATTTTCCACAATGAGAAATTAGTCTCATTGAATTTCTCAACGTCAAACTTTGTTATACTCGACAATGTCATTTGCTTCACACCCTTGTAAAATTATTTCTGAATATTTTTGCGAACAATCGTGACAAACTGTACCATCACTGAAATTTACTATTCATGTAAATAGTACTATTCACGTGAATAGTACTTTTCACCAAATTTTATTATTCATAAAAATTTACTATTTACAGATAGTACCTTCGCAAAAAATAGATAGAATAACTGAGGGCTCTGATACCACTGTTGGGGGAAGGAAGCACTACAACTAAAGTATGATATAATTATAAATAATGAAAATAAATTGGACACGAGAACTTTACGTGGAAACCCCTCAAACAGATAGAGGGAAAAAACCACAGGGTAGAAGGATCTTACTATGATAATATGAGAGTACACTGCACTCAAATACAAGGAGAAAACAATAATTAATATTTTTCTCTTGTAAAAAGAACAACTCACTAAAGAGGACTCTCAAGACTACAATATTTATCTTGGTGTATAACTTTCTTTGTGTTCTTACTCTTTTGGATTGTATTTTTTTTGGATAATCTAAATAAGGGCAAGAAACCCTCTATTTATAGGAAACTAGAAACACGTAAAACTGCGTATTTGACCTCCTTTTTTGACTACGCGTTCAAAACTCATTTTGTTCACTTTTTTACTATGCGTTGAAAATGCATTTTGTTGTATTTGACTATCTTGCAAATCAAGCATACTCTATGATCATGTCTAATGAGAGTTAGAAATCTGTAGTGGCTACAGTAGGAATATTAGGACCTAATCTTAGTGCTGGCCAACATCCTTATGAGATAGTTATTTACTCGAGAAATGGTGGCAATCAGAAGTTTAAGAAAGGTGGAAATTTGTATTGTGACTACTACAAGCTCAAGAATCATACTAGACAAAATTGTTACAAGTTAGTGGGGGTATCCTCAAGATTCTAGGTTCAAGAAAAAAGGGCCTAACACTGCATTTAATGCAGTGGTGGAAAACATAGGATATCAAGATCACTTTACTCGCAAAAACTTGGTTTTAGAGCATCCTGCTCAGGTTACTACATATGAATGACAATCATCATCAAATGTACAGACAAATCAACTAAAATCATGTCATCTATCAAAGGAGCAATATCAACAGTTGCTTCAGTTTCTGAATAGAGCTCCAGAACCAGTTAATTCAGCTACTGTAGTAGGTAATGTGTTAGGTATGGATACATGTCTAAACTCTACTATTGATACAAATACCACTCCTGTGTGGATAATTGAGACAGGTGCTACCAACCACATGGTAGCAGACCTGAATATGTTGGACAAATCTACTGTCCACAAACATGATAAACCAAAGAAGGTGCATCTTCCAAATGGAGATATTTCCTTGGTTGAGTTCATTGGTTCAAGTGTTTTACCTAACAAAAATGTCATTATTGGAGTCTTCCACCTACCTCAATTCAACTTTAATTTATTGTCAGTGTCAAATCTCACCAGGGAACTACAATGTTCTGCTACTTTTTCCCCTGACTTTTGTATATTTTAGGATCTCCCACGTGGGAGGGTGAAGATGATTGATAAAGAAGATAATGGTGTCTACATACTGTCCAACAATACAAGTTCAAGAGATATCAATGTTGCAGCTAGTTGTTCTATTCCATTACTAAAAATAGATTCAACACTAGACGTGTGGCATAAGAGATGTGGTCATGTATCTAGTTCAGTTTTAAAGAAATTATTGTCCTCAGGCTTAAATAGCATAACTGAAACACTAGATAAATGCACTATCTGTCCTTGTGCTAAGCAAATTAGGATACCTTTTCCAGTTAGCACTTCTAAAAGTTCTGCTTGTTTTGACTTGCTTCAC
Organism: Solanum dulcamara; assembly: GCF_947179165.1. Taxonomy (NCBI): domain Eukaryota; kingdom Viridiplantae; phylum Streptophyta; class Magnoliopsida; order Solanales; family Solanaceae; genus Solanum; species Solanum dulcamara. Next base: position 65,918,831 of record NC_077239.1, read on the forward strand.
AAGAATAATGACTTGTGAAACACCTAAAGAAGCATGAGAGAAGCTAAAAGAGGAGTTCGATGGAAGTGACAGAGTGAAGGCTGTCAAACTCTTAACTCTCAAAAGAGAATTTGAGATGTTAAGGATGAAAAAAAGAGATACTGTGAAAGAGTATTCTGCCAAACTTGTGGAAATTGTAAACAAAATAAGGTTGTTTGGTGAAACCTTTCCATATTCAAAGGTGATGAAGAAGATGATGATAAGCTTACCAGCAAGGTTCGAGTCCAAGATTTCAGTAATAGAGGAATCTTGTGATTTGAAGACTTTATCGGTTGCAGAACTGATCAGCAAGTTGCAAGTCCAAGAACAAAGATCAAGTTCTATCTAATTCTATAAGAGATGGAGAAGTAGGAGAAGTGGCATTTCAGGTACAACATAAAGGCAAGCACCCTGTGAAGGACAATAGAAGGATGGAAGGAGGTAAAGTAGAAAAGGGAAAACCATGAAAGGAATCTTCAAAGAAAGGGAAGTTTCCACCTTGCAGCCACTATAAAAGAACCAATCATCAAGAAAAAGACTGCTGGTTCAAAGGAAAGCCATCCATTCAGTATAGATTCTATAGAAAGATGGGTCATATTGAGAAAAATTGCAGGGTCAAGTAGAATCAACCACAACAACATCATGCATAGCAGGCAAATTTTGTTGAAGAGTCAGAAAAAGAAGAATAAAGCTTGTTTATGGCTTCTCACGAAGAAAACACAAGCAACAAATCCTCATGGTTCATAGATAGTGGATGCACGAGTCATATGTCACACAATAAGCTCTTGTTTCACACACTTGACAAGTCGTTCAAAGCTAAAGTTAGGATGAGAAATGGTGAAACAGTTGATGCACATGGAAAGGGTTCAGTTGCCTTTCAAACTACACAAGGTACAAAGTTTATACATGATGTGTTGTATGTTCCTTGTTTAGCATGTAACTTGTTAAGTGTGGATCAAATGATGTCGAAAGGTTGTTTCTTATTTTTTTAGGGTAAACATTGTTTGTTTTTTGACTCTAAAGATAGTTTGATTGTTAAAGTAGAAATGGTGGATAAATCTTTTCCTTTAGATGGGAAGTTTGATAGTGCAAATTTTGCAAGTATGGATGAGGCATGGTTGTGGCACAAATGATATGGGTATTTTAACTATGCTACTTTAAAGTCTATGTCTGAGAAAGACTTGCCTAAAGAGTTACCTGAGATCTCACTGTCTAAAGAAGTTTGTGAGGCATATCAGATGGGTAAGGTACACAGGAAATCATTTCCTTAAAGTGCTACCTGGTTGTGGCACAAATGATATGGGTATTTTAACTATGCTACTTTAAAGTCTATGTCTGAGAAAGACTTGCCTAAAGAGTTACCTGAGATCTCACTGTCTAAAGAAGTTTGTGAGGCATATCAGATGGGTAAGGTACACAGGAAATCATTTCCTTAAAGTGCTACCTGGAGGGCAACTAAAAAACTTGAACTAGTTCACACTGATGTGTGTGGACCTATGCAGACATCATCTTTAGGGAAAAATAAATATTTTATTCTCTTTATTGATGACTTAACAAGGATGACTTGGGTGTATTTTTTGAGTAACAAGTCTCAAGTATTTTTAGTTTTAAAGAAATTTAAAGCTTTTGTTGAAAGACAAAATGGTTGTAAGCTGAAGTCTTTGAGATCGGACAATGGTGGTGAATATACTTCAAATGAGTTCAATAAATATTGTGAACATATGGAAATTGATCACAAGTTGACAATAAGTTATTCACCCGAACAAAATGGAGTTTCGGAGAGAAAGAACAGGACTGTTGTTGAAATGGCTAGATATTTGTTGCTTGAAAAGAAACTACCGCAAAGCTTTTTAGGCAGAAGCTATTTATACTTCAGTATATTTGTTAAATAGGCTTCCAACTAAAGTTGTGGATGAAAAAACTCCTATTGAGGCTTGGAGTGGAAAAAAACCATCTGCCAAGCACTTAAAAATCTTTGGTTCGATTTGCTATTCTTATGTTCCTTCAGTCAAAAGAAGAAAACTTGAACCGAAAGGTGAATTGGGGATCTTTATTGGTTATTCATCGCAAGTCAAAGGTTATAGAGTTTTCAGCTTGCAAACAAAAAATATTTCCATCAGAAGAGATATTGTAGTAGATGAGCATGTTTATTGGAACTGGGATAAGGAGCAAATTGAGAAACATAATATAGATTTTCAGAACTTGCGTCCGCTGCCTGAAATCCAATTATTTGGCTCTGAAAATCTGGAAAAAGATGAAGAATCATATGGGGAATCCTCACTTGATTTGCCCATTTTGAAAATAAAGTCCCTTTCTAAGATATATGAAATATGTAATGTTGCAATCTCGGAACCAAATAGCTATCAAGAAACATTAAGACATGAAGTTTAGATTGAAGCTATGAAGGAGGAGATTGGTATGATAGAGAAGAATGACACTTGGAAGCTAGTTGATAAACCCAAAGACAGAAATGTAATAGGGGTGAAATGGGTGAAATGTTCAGTTTATAAATACAAGGCAAGGCTTGTTATGAAAGGTTATGCGCAAATTGCAGGTCTGGATTATGGAGACACATTTGCACCAGTTGTATGACATGATACAATAATGCTTCTATTTGCTTTGGCAGCTCAATCAAATTGGAAGTTGTATCATTTGGATGTGAAATCAGCATTCTTAAATGGACAGCTGTAGGAAGAGATTTATATCGACCAACCAAAAGGATTTCAAGTTGTAGGAATGGAGGATAAAATCTACAAGCTACATAAGGCATTATATGCATTAAAGCAGGCTCCTCGATCCTGGTGCAGTAAAACTGATTCTCATCTTATTTATTGTGGCTTCAAGGGAAGTGAAAATGAAGCCACTTTATATGTGAAAAAGGCTAAAGGAGGCTATGTGCTTGTGATATCATTCTATGTTGATGATCTTCTGTTAACAGGAAGCAATGAAGCTATGATGAATCAATTCAAGCAAGAAATGGAGACCAAGTGTGAAATATCAGATTTGGGTGAAATGAATTACTTTCTGGGAATGGATATTCATCAAGCTACAGATGGAATCTTCATTTCACAGAGAAAAGATGCATGGGATATTCTTAAAAGATTCAAGATGGAGAGATACAAGCCTCTATCGAGTCCACTAGTTCACAATGAAAAGATTTCGAAGTTTGAAGGAGGTGATAGGGCTGATCGTGCAGTTTATAGAAGTCTAATAGGTAGTTTGCTGTTTTTGACAGCAACAAGACCTGATCTCATATTTGAAGAAAGTCTTCTGTCCAAGTCAAGTTCATCTTGGTATTGCTAAGCGAACATTGAGGTATATCAAGGGAGCTGCTGATTTTGGTATTTGGTTTAAAAAGGAAGAGCAAGGGAAATTGATGGTTATTCAGATAGTGATTGGGAAGGAAGCATTGATGATATGAAAATCACTTCTGGATATGCTTTTACACTTGGTTCAGGCATGTTTTCATGGAATTCAAAGAAGCAAGAGGTGGTAGCTCAATCTTCTGCAGAACCTGAATACATCGCTGCTGCTGGTGCAACTAATCAAGCTCTATGGTTAAGAAAGATTCTATGTGATCTGGAGCAAAATGACATTGAAGCTACTGTCATTAAGGTTGACAACAAGTCCGCAATATCTATGGCCAAAGATCCAGTGCAAAATAGTCGTAGCAAGCATATAAATGTGAAGTTTCACGCTATCAGGAAAGTAGAGAAGGATGGCAAAGTTAAACTTGTTCATTGCAGCTCAGATCAACAGATTGCAGACATCATGACCAAGGCTCTTCCTAGGGAAATTTGAAGTTCTAAGGACTAAGCTGGGAGTATCCAAGAAAAATCTCAAGGAGGAGTGTTAGAAAATGAGATTTTCTAGATAGTTTAGTCTAATAGTGTTCTCTTTTAAATATTATGTTTGGTTTGTAAAGGAAAGGTAATCTTTGTTTTATGGAATATATTTTGTAAGTGGTTGGATAGGTATGGTATCTACTACTTTTTGAAAAGTTTATATAGATGTATGTGTAAGTCTTTTGTAATACCCTATATGAATGAAATAAACATTATGTTGAATCTTATCTTTTCTTAAAAGTTTAAAAGTCTAACTTGATGTTAATCAAAAAGGTTGCTTATTACATGATCTAACTTCTATTACTTTTTTTGTACACAGAGATGTGATATTCAAAGAAGATATATTTCCTTTCAAGACACAAGAACAACAGCACACACCTATATTTAGATTCACCAATTTAAATGATGGACAACCTACTTACACTACTGACTTACCACATTATTTTTCCATTCCTGATCAAGCTCAGGAACCAGGTTTAGCTGATGTGATATCAGAAGAACCTGTTAATTCTACACAAGTGACGGAACAGGTTCTGGCAAATGTTCTAATAGGGTTACAAGAAGAAAACAAAAGATTTGCAAGGGGTAAAAGACCACCACTATGGATGAAAGACTTTGTATCTCTCTATGCTCAGCAGATACCATACTCCTTAGATAAATATCTATCATATGACAAGGTAAATCATTCCTATAAAGCATATCTATCTAAATTACCTTCCTCTACAGAACCAAAAAGTTACAAGGAAGTTGTTACTGATCCCAAATGGGTTGAGGCAATACAGTCTGAGATTGATGCACTACAAACTAATCATACATGGAAGTGGTCACTCTTTCAAACGGTAAAATGCCTCTAGATTGCAAATAAATCTATAAGATCAAGTATAAAAGTAAAGGTGAAATAGAAAGGTATACGGCAAAGCTAGTAGCTAAAAGTTATAGCTAAAAGGAGGGCATTGATTACCAGGAGACATTCAGTCCAGTAGGAATGATGAAAACTGTAAGAACTATTAGGACCATTGTTGCACAAAGGCAATGACATTTCCATCAAATGAATGTGTTTAATGCTTTTCTACAAGGGGACTTACCTAATGAAATATATATGGATCTTCCTTAAGGATTTAAGAGTCAGGGGGAGAATAAAGTGTGTAGACTCATAAATTCCTCTATGGTCTAAAGCAAGCACCAAGATAATAGAATGCAAAGCTATCCCAGACTTTACTAAATTTTGAGTTTAACCAAAGTGAATATGATCACTCTTTGTTCATCAAAAGGACAACAACTTGTTCTCATTTATGTGGATGATATGTTGATTACAGGAAGCAACCTAAAGTTGATTAAAGAAACAAAAGATCAGCGAAAACAAACCTTTAAGATGATTGACTTGGGAGAGCTGAGGTACTTCTTAGGGATAAAATTTGCTAGTGCAAAACAAGGTATTCTAATGCATCAAAGGAAGTATACACTCGAATTAATCTCTGAAACTAGTTTAAGTGCAGTTAAATCAGTTGAAACTCCAATTGATACTAACACTAAATTGACTACCAAGCTATATGATGAGGAGATCTACAAGTCAACAGGGGCACAAGTGACAGAAGATGATCCATTAACAGATCAGGGAGCCTATCAAAGAATAGTAGGCAAGATACTTTACTTAACCATGACAAGACCTGACATCTCCTATGGAGTTCAAACATTGAATCAGTTCCTACAATAACCTAAGAAATCTTATATGACAGCAGCCTAAAGAATTGTGAAATATGTGAAAAATCAACCAGGACAAGGTGTTCTACTATCTAGCTGCTAAAGAATACCATCACTGCATATTGTGATGCAATTTAGGCCTCTTGTCCCCTAACAAGAAGATCAGTAACTGGTTACTTTGGCAGTATGGAGGGTCATTGGTTTTATGGAAATTAAAGAAATAGAAAATTATTTCTAGAAGTTCAGCTGAAGTTGAGTACAGAAGTATTGCAATCACTGTAACAGAAATTATATGGATACAAGGTCTGGCGAAGGAGCTTAGCATTGAAATTTCACTAGCTATCAACATACATACTGACAGCAATGCTGCTACACAACTTGCTGCCAATCCAGTTCATCACGAGAGAACCAAACACATAGAGACTGATTGTCACTTTATAAGAGAAAAGATCACACAAGGTCTAGTGACTACAAAGTACCTTCCTACACAAGATCAGCCTGCAGACCTACTCACTAAAGGACTCACAAAAAATAAAAATGCAACTTCAGCATCTCAGTTCATGCTAGGAGTTCTCAATATCTTTTCACTTCCCAGTTTGAGGGGGAGTATTGAGAATGATAAGAGCATTGCAGAATTAGAGCCATGAAACTGTTGGGATATATACTATTAACCATGGAATATATACTATTAACCATGAGTTTAGATATAATATTTATTATAGAACAATTGTTTATTTAATTTTAATAAAAGTTTTAATAGATCATATATTCGTTTATATGTCCATTTACTTATATAGTAGATGATTTAGTGTATAGAGTTTTAACTTATACATAGAGGATTAAATCATCGGTTCTTATAAGTATAAAGTTTTTTGTTCACAATCTAAGATGGAAATTGGACAAGACATCGGTATGATTGTAGCACAAGATTATATGTAATTTATCTTGATTATGGAAACAGTATAGTTCTAACTTCTTGTGCTAGTACATTTTGTATGAATTGAACGGGCCCGAGTAGAGATAGTTGTTTTAGACTGACTGACCAAAATATATTCTCTAAACTATTAAATGTACTTATATTCTCAATCTTGATATAACTATTATGATCTGTATATATCAATTATCATTTTGATTTATTAAAAGGCAAGATTCTAAGATGAGTCAACATGCCTAGTAGATTGGATGATAATAATATATATTGGTGAAATAATAAGTTAGTTGATGGAATCTATGTCTTGATGTCACGACTCAAGCCTAGGGCCTAGACGTGACATAGCGAATGAGGAATCCGAAGGTACCTCAAACAAGTCTCTTAGCATTTTTTTAGCCTTTCATAGGTAATGATGATAAATAAACAAGCGGAAATCATAATAGTAAAGCTTCAACTTACATATGTCCAACAATACCTCTAACTTTTAGATTTAACGGGGCTAAGACAAGTCCCTAGCTCACCCTTAATCATAATAGAAGAAATGTCATAGTAAAATATCCAATATATCATAAGCTAGAAAGATAAAGGAGTATTGTTCCAGAAACATGGGAACTCACCAAAAGTAGTCTTCAATGGAATCTCAACTAGCCACGTGGAGGAGAACGAGGAGGAGCACTAGTCCCTACATGGTGATATCATGTAGGCAAAAGAGTATGCGTTAGTACTTTGAATGTACTAAGTATGTAAGGATGCATGAACATTGAGGAAACATTAAAACATTTATGTAATATGGAACATAATGTAATTAATGCATAATAAATCATATAGATATCCTTTAAAATATTCATTTTGTGGAAAAATAACCATAACCGACATTTAAGACCATGCGAGCTATTACATGGAATCCAACATAACCCCCTACGTTGGCCGGGGAGACTACTTTCCAGGTAGAACTCCGTCAACTTCATTCATTTCTTTAACTTTAACTTTAAGGGCTTTCATGGATCCATTAGCCTAAGCCTACAAGGGCTCCTATGTTGGCACATAGTTAATGAGACAAGGGGTTGCTACTAGGATTTCCTTACCGAATCACACCTCAATGCCCCATTCGGTGCTAAGTCAATCCTACGGAATAATTTAATACTTCAAAATATTCATAGCATATAACTTGAGAATTCAAACATCATATTTGGTAGAATAGCTCATTAAAACATTTGGTAATTCAAATATGCAAGAATTGTCCTTATTGCATAAAGAATTCATTATTCATATCATTTCATCATTCTTTCATTTCATAAGACTCTCTTTGGATCATAGATATTGCTTTCATAAACATTCATTTGGAGTCAAGACTTTCAAGTCAAACATTATTAAAAACATAGTAAAACTAGGTGGGTTCAAATTACTTCAACTTGCAAACATGTATGTAAATAAATATACATAAATACTTTGAAATCCATTAATTAAAAATCATGTTTTAAACAACTCACTATGAATTTCAAGAACCTTTAAATAGATAAATAGAGGAATTACTTGCAAACCATCAATCCATACATATGAAATTATGTTGCATCTAAATAGACCAATAATCATTAGTTTAACCATGATTCATACTATTAAGTAAAAATAAGAATTACCATAAGAAAATATTACTTGAAATCAAGAAACTTAATTGAAAGAGTTTTTGGACTACATGAGTGGAAGAACTCATGGATAAAAACCCACATAACTTAGAGTAAAGCTTAAAGAAAATAAATATAATTTATCATATAATAAAAATAATTTAGACATGAGAGTGGAAGGAATACTCTCATTGAAGCCTTAAATATCTGGAATCTGAAGCTTTAGTCGGAACTGAAAGACTTAATGAACACTCTTGAGTCCTAGCTTTTCTCCTCGCGGAATGTTTTGTGTACTACCCGGAGTATATGAATTACCGAAATAGTATTTCTTTACTACTAAGAACTAAAACTATATTTGAGAATGTGTAAAGAAATGTATAGAGAGAAGACTTGCTTGAGAAAGTTTGATGAATAAAATGAGAAAATAAGGTGGGTATTTATAGGTGGAAAAGAGGGACCTAACAATAAATAAAATAATTATAAAGAAAAATCTGAAAATTTAATGGAATATATTGATGTCATGGGTGATATCAAATGGAGGACTATTGATGTCATGAGTGATGTCAAATGTATCTAGATCTTTCCATGGTAGGTGAAATGAGTTATCTTTGACAGAATACTCCTTTTCGAAGCTGCGTTTGAACAAGATAAATTCCTTATTAGAATTTGGTGTCTTCATAAGAATTGTAGATATAGAAGTCTAGTTTCATGCTGTTCAAGAATCAACCAATTTGGAGTATCCTACAGTGAGATATGAATTTTATTCTATAAATACTCTATTTCGTCACAGCACACTGTCTTACAATAATTAATTTATTTGACCTACTTAACCTCCGAAACTTTCCACAAAGGTTGTAGGTAATGATGTTGTGATTACTCAGAAATTTTAATCACCTAATTTGGACTATTCTATGAAAAGTTATGCCCAAAATACAGAGGCTGTATCATTTTTAAGCGAGAATTGAAACATCGTATACAACGTTTTTAGGGGATATTACACTTGATATAGAGATTGATGATATGTTTTTTTGAGAAGCTTATAAGTTTTCATTGTGTCAAACCTTGCAAGTGGATTTATGAATTCGATATATGAAATAAGTTAAGTAGTGCTCTAAAGAAAATTAATCTTTAAATTAAATTCGTCAGTAATTTAATTTATTGATTAGTATCTGTAATCTTAACATGAGGAATTACAGAAGTGTTTAGTGGGAAATTTCAAAATATAAATGAAGGAGTGCAATTACGAATTTCTAGTGGAATAATTTGTAATTTATTATGGTAAGAATAACATAAAATTAATTATTTGAATTATTTCCATAATAGGTAGCCTCAATTAATTCTGTGGTCCCTACAGTGCCGATATTTAACTAGAACTCAGAATCCTATTTTCTTCTCCTTTTTGGATTGGGAAAAATTCTATATAAATAGGGGTTCTCCTAACCTAGAATAGATGTAGCATTTTCTATACAATACTTGCCCACCCAATTATTGAGAGAGTTCGGCTGTGAACTTGGGATCACTGTAGAAGACCGCAGAACTGCAGTCTAATGTGTTCTAGCATGATCGTATGTGTTCTAGCATAAACGTATATGTTGTCTATTATTCATGTAAACAGTATGTTTCTGGTATTTGTTCCTAATTACAGTTATAACTCTGTAACTGTCTTTCCAGTTTTCAGTTAGTAGTTAAGATTAATAGTGAGCCGGTTAGGATCAGTCCACTCTGTTAGTTATCTCAACTATATATAGGACTTACACATTGTAATTCAGATATGAAGTGAATAACAAATATTCAACTACTTCTCCAAATTCTTCTCCTCTTCTTCATTTCTATGGTTTCATTCTTCATCATCTTCTTCTTCTAATTCTAAAAAATCTACAGATTTTGCGGAACCATTAGATGCTGGCTTCCCGCCGCTGAATGGGTGTATTTGGTATGAAGGAAAATGTTTGAAAAACAAGTAGGTTTCTTGCTTATTTTGTAGTGTTTGATGGTAAATAAAAAATATTATTTCAAAAACATTTATATGTAATCTAACAAAACACTACTAGGCTGGGATGGGTTGGAGTGGACATTCGGGGGTGGCAGATGATGGAATAGTCAAAAGGAGGGGTTGGGGGAATTGGATAGGTGGCGAAGGATAGAATAATATTTTTATTTATGTACCAAACATCAACAAATAAATAAAAAATTCACTTATTTCTTTAAAAAAATAGTTTCTTTATATCAAACACACCCTGTATCTTCTCTCTAGAAGCAAAAGCAGAAAATAATTTTTAATTAAATAAAAATACCTAATCACTAATTTTATTTACCATACTTACCTTATAAATTCTCAAAGAGAAACAACCGCGAAAATATTATTGCTTCTCCCTCTCCGGTCTCCACCAGGACTTTTTTCCCATTGTTTTCCATACTTTTTTGTTTTTACAAATTTTACTGCATCTCAAACAAGTTAGAGATATTTTTATGAATCATATTTAATTTAAGTATCTAATAGAAATAACTAAAACCATTTTTTTCTTTTAGAAAATATAATTGTAGCTTAAAAAAATAATTAAAAATAATGTTTTCATTTCAGATAAATTAATTGTAAATTAAGTTTGTACATGTCCTTTCCGTAATTTAACGTTTATAAATATTTTTAATTTTTTTTTATCAAATACAATTTGTTTCTAAAATTTTTAAAAAAGTGACTCTCCAATAAATATTGACTAAAATAAAACTATTTCTCTCCCAAAGTACTCTAATCGTGAAAATTATTTTAACAAAGAGGCTTCTCAAAATAAACAATTTAAGAATTTTGGCTTAACCAGATCTTTAATTTGAGATTTTTAATGGTTAAGACTTGTTAATTCAACAATCTTTCTTTTTCTTGATTTGGTGGTTGGTAACAACAGGTCAAGGTCATGGATTTGCTGCACGTTACATCACAAATTAATTAGTTTGATCATTTTAGTAAAATATATTGTTACCACGTAACCTCATTTGACTTTTGCTTAAACATATCGTCAAGTTTATGATATTACCTTATATAAAAAGAAAATTTTGTACTCCAAGGCTAAAACCCACAACAAGAAAGAGAAAAAAAAAAGTTAAACAGAGATAGGATCCAATGTTATACTTTCTTCGTCTCATTTTATGTGTTAATATTTGATTTAACAAGATATTTAAAAAAAGAAAGATTTTGATTTAAAACAATCCTTATATATTTGTGTGTGTAAATCATTTCATTAAGGATAAAAGATGAATTTTAAAATCAATTTTTTTAGAAAAAATTACGTAAATACACAACTTATTTTACCATATTCTCTTTAATTCCCTACCATTTGAAAAAATCACAAAAATCCATACTCTCTCATATTTTCTGATACATTACTGTATGCGATGAATCGGTCATACGTGATGTATCAGGACATCGGATACATCACTTTACGCGATGTATCGGTCGGATATATCAAGACGTCGAATACAATATTTTATGCGATGTATCGGTCGGAAACATCATCAGGAAGTATGTGATGTATCTTAATTCAATCAAATTTAAGAAATTTTCGTAATTTAGAAAAGAATAGGAATAGCATGTAATTAGCTCTTAACAAAATGTGATTTGTATACTCCCTACTTATTTTTAATTATAGTAATATGACTTTTTTTTTTACACCGACTAAAAAAGAAATGTAAACTGGGACGGAGAGAGTATATTAGAGTATGTATAAATAGGCAATGGAGTATCCTTCATATATAACAATTTCCATCACAAGAGAGAAAAAATTTAAGAAAAGATGGGAAAAAGCAAAGTGTTGATAGTGGGGGGAACAGGTTACCTTGGGAAGAGATTGGTTAAAGCTAGTTTAGCAAATGGACATGACACATACATTTTGCAACGTCCACAAATAGGAGCTGATATTGACAAACTTCAAATGCTTATTTCTTTTAAAATGCAGGGAGCTCACCTTGTAACTGCTTCTTTCAACAATCACCGGAGCCTCGTGGATGCGGTTAAACTCGTCGACGTTGTAATCTGTGCTATCTCTGGCGTCCATATTCGTAGCCACCATATCTTGATTCAACTCAAGCTTGTGGATGCCATCAAAGAAGCTGGAAATACCAAGGTAGAGTTTAATTATGTAATTATCTTAAACGTTTTATGCAATTCTGTTATTTTATTTTATTTTATGACTTTCTTGAAGCAATTATTTTGAGCCATTTGGATAACTTTTGAAAAAAATAAATAAATCAAATTTTTATACGTATTTAGTTTTCCAAAACTGACTTTTTTTACCTAATTTCTAATAGTTGAATGACCTTCTCGATAATTAAGCTGATCACTATACAGAGATTTTTGCCATCTGAGTTTGGAACGGATCCAGCAAGAATGGAAAATGCAATGGAGCCAGGTAGAGTCACATTTGATGATAAAATGATGGTAAGGAAAGCAATTGAAGAAGCTGGCATTCCTTTCACTTATGTCTCTGCTAATTGCTTTGCTGGTTACTTCCTTGGTGGCCTTTGTCAAATTGGTCACATCCTTCCTTCAACAGACTCTGTTGTCCTTCTTGGAGATGGCAACCAAAAAGGTAATTCTCTCTAAAAGATTTTTTTGCACTAACAAATCACTCCAAGGATATTTATAGGTAAGCTTCTTTAATATTAAAATTTAAGATTAACTATTATCCACTATCAGTGGAATTTTTTATTTTTTTTTAACACGGTCAGAGTCTTTTAAGGCTTACAACAGGTAAGGGTTCTTGATTATATTTATCTTTTAATATTAGATAATAATTAAAAAAAATATTATAAGGTAACTTAAACTCTAATAGAAAGGCTTTCCATTCTTGGTTTCATCCTCAATTTTAGAGTATTTGTCTAGAGTACAATACACCATTGAAACAACCACCAACACCATTTGAAGAAATCTTAAACCTAATAGTTTTTATTCATTTTTTTTTTGTGATTTAGAGATGTATAAGAGAAATTTGATTCTATTTACATAGTGATATATATTTTTTTGAGTATAAGTTTAATTATGTATAGAAGAACTCAAAATTTTCATCGGACAGAGAGATATGTACAATAACAGAATTTTCAAGAAACTGATCTGAGAAGATGAGACTGAATTCTACAATCGTATAAATTTCCTTACATCAACAATGAACTTCTTGAGGCAATATTAATTATAAACTTGAAAAGATGATACATAGTTCCTTCAATTTATGATGAATGAATGTCTTAACTTTTCATTTTGAGTTTTGACATTTATTGGAGAAGATCAGAAGCTGAGGAGCTTAGGTGAGAGAAAAGACCGGGATATAAGGAGTGAGAAGATCAGTAGAGAGAGAGAGAGGAGACTAGTGTTAATAAAATAAAAATAAAATGAAAGGAAAATAACCAGCTATTAACAGTCAAAAGACTAACAATGTATAAAAAGCTGGTTCCACTGAAAGTGTATATTAGTTGATCTCACTAATGTAAAAAATTCTTTATACTGATGATAAATGTAACTTAAATTCATATGAAAATTATTTGTAGTTTTAGGGCAAGCAACATTTTTTCTTTTTGAATAACCAAAGGTGAAACAACCTTGTTAAGCTGAGTTACCTGACAACTTTAGTTGCTTAGCCTTTTATAAAACAACTTTGTTGAGATGAGTTATTCGACAACTTGATAGAAAGTTGCAGCTACACAAAAAGTGAGAAAACTTTTGATTTTATAAGTTATTTTATTTTAGTTCTTTTTCCCAAAGGTTATAAGAAATATAATTTTAATTAAGAAAGAAATCAGAATGAGTTGCTTAGCCTTTATAAATTTTTTATTTTGTAATTAGATCTCTTTGTTTAATTTTGCAGCAATTTATGTGGACGAAGATGATATAGCAACTTATACCATAAAGGCCATAGATGACCCAAGGACACTCAATAAAACGCTTTACCTTAGGCCTCCTAAAAACATACTTTCTCAAAGAGAGGTTGTTCAAATTTGGGAAAAGCTAATTGGCAAAGAGCTCAAAAAATCAACTCTTTCCAAAGAAGAATTTTTGGCTCCCATGAAGGGTAAGATCTATTTTATTTAAGAAAAACATGTACTCCCTTTGTCTCAATTAATTTGATAGCATTTTTCAATTTAACGAACTATCAAAACTTAATCAAACTTTTTTTTTTTTGGAAACATAAAAATAGAGCTTGAGTATGCAGAACAAGTTGGATTGTGTCACTATTATCATGTATGCTATGAAGGATGCCTTACAAATTTTGAAATAGGAGAAGAAGGAGAAGAGGCATCAAGACTCTATCCAGATGTTAAGTACACTACCGTGGAATGCTACATGAAGCGTTATGTATAACCCTAATAAGCATGATATATATGTGTGTGTGTCTTGTAATTCTTGGCTTTGGCTTTGTAAGAAATTAACTTATATGATTATTTTCAAATATATTGCATGTGCTACCATTCCTTGAATATTCAATCCATCCATATTTTGTTTGAGATTGATATTTGGAGACAGAGAGGCAACTCTCTTGTGATTATTGAAGGGAGGGGACTCGACTTTAAATAGAGTCCCATTCGCCTCCTGGTTCCATGTTCCACGTTTCACACACACAAATACTTGTCAAAAATAAAAAATCAATTGTAGTACTAGTCTGGGTTGGCTCTTATTGTGCAACAATCAGCTTAGCTTACTGTGCGCGAAAATGCATGCCTCGAGATATTAGAATCTGGTTGTCCTTAGTTGGATCGCTAGCTGCCAGTAAGATTAGGGAAATGTAGGACCTTGATTTGGCTGGCTGCCCCAAGAGAGCTTATTGTTACCCCAATTATTGTTTCGGGGAAACAAATTTTCTTTGTGCGATATATTGAGAAGATCAGTTAGGGTCTATTTAAGTTAGAAGGGTAAAACTGTAACGTCCCCTTTCCTAATGTTAGTAACAGTTGTTAAAGATTAGTTATAACTAATCTTAGTCAGTTATAATGAGCTAGAATCAGCTGATCAATTAATTGTATATATACACCCTCATTTGTACACAATCAGTACTACAGACATACTATCTTTATCTCAATTAACTCTTCTCCCTCTTCTTCTCCTCACTGATTTCTATCTTCTTCTTTCTGGAGCAACTCCATAAACATGAATGGAGATTGCTAACTTCTACATGGTATCAGAGCAGAGCAGTAAAGATCTGCTAAGCTTCTGCATTCAACTTGCTCTTATCTGCTGAATAAATCACACAAGCCAATTTCATCGATTGACCAATTTTCTTCTCAAAGATTTTGGTTTCTTTCTAAGTTCTGAAAACAGAAGTTCTCATTCTCTGAGTCAAAGTTGGAATTTTTGGAATTAGCTTCAGTTTTATGTCAACAATAGAGTCTGAAAACACAATTGGAAATGCAAATGTAGTCAATCCATTGTAGTCCACTAACACTCAAGCGAGGAATGGAGCTGGTCAAGTCTTGGACCATAATCTGTTGGGAAAGAAGCACACCGACTAATTTCCGTCAAGGACTGCCTTCAAGCAGAAAATAATAATAGAGAAATTTAAAGAAAATAATAACAACACAAGATTTAATGTGAAAATTCAATGCGGAAAAAACCACGAACCACCCAGAAATGTTTCTCACACACCCAAATACCTAAAATACTATACCCAAGAGAACCTTCCCTATATCTCTCAATGGTAAAAAAAATAGTATACCATGTATTTTATACATTTTGATATTTGCTGTATTTTTGGTGTATTCTAAACCAAAGAGCTAAACTCCTTTTATAAGTACAAAAACAAAAAAACATTTCTTCTCCATCCGATGTGGGAGTAGCCATTTTTGACTTTTTCCCCCTCCTTTTTCAAACCTACCAACAAATCTCCACCTTTGAAAAAGAAGGAGAAAAAATACCAATCATTGGCCCTTTACAGTTGTCTAGCTACACATAATAGAATCAGTTCCTCACCTGACTCAAAAACCGACCAACCATGCGCAACAACAACCTTCACATTGTCTGCTACTGACAATCATAATTCTAATATCAAGAATTTTCATTCCCCCACCATAAAGAGTATATTAACTTAGATTGAAGAACCAATCCAAGAATTTCCACTTAAATCACTTTCCAATTTCAAGAATTTCAATTTCGGCTCATGTCGAAAAACTTGCTAATAACATATGGTGCAACCCTCTTGTTGATTTCTTGAGAGTTCATTAGCCATCGACATCTTTTCCACCACACATCTTGCATCACCTATCAACCAATGCTCATATGCAAACTTGTGGACCAGTTACCATTTAAACATCCTCTTCCATAGCAATTTTAAAGGTAGCATTCATGACATGAGGATTTTCATCTTTCTTACAAAAGAATATCACCCCCCTTGGAGACAACATTGGCAGCATTTTCTTTGGAGCTTCCAGCCGAACTAGCCCCATTATTTGGACATTTACTCTTAACATGTCCCAGTTGACCACAATCCTAGCAAATGATCTTTTTCTTGGAGCCTTTATTTTGCTTTCATTTTCCTTTAACAATAAGAACTGAATTTTCTTGAGATTTTTCATCTCCATTCTTCAATCTTTTTTCTTTGGAAATTAATTTGCTAGTCACTTTCGAGAAAATCACAGTTTCCTTCCTATACATTAAAATGGGTTGCATGAGCCTATAACAAGATGGAAGAGACCAGATGAGTCGAGGTGTCTTGTCTTCATCATCAATTTTCACTCCAATTGATTCTAATTTAGAAACAATCTCATTCAAGACACTCAGATGATCAGAAATAGTTGTACCTTCATCTATTTGCAATTTATGAAATTGTTCCTTCAAATATAATCTATCTGAAATACTTTTGGTTTGGTACGATTCTTCAAGTTACTCCCACAACTCCTTTGTTGTAGACAATTCAATCACATTAGCAAGAATATTTTTAGCTAAACACAAACGAATCTGACTTACCGCTTTCATGTCTAGCTCTTCCCACTCTCCATCACTAATTTTGGATTTTTTTGAGTCTCCACTGTTTTCAGATTTTTCTGAACCCTTGTCATCTTTTCCGCTAGTTGGTCTCCCTTTCAACGCCTTATGTAATCCAGATTGAATTAACACATCCTTGACTTGCACTTGCCACAAGCCAAAATTAATTCTTCCATCAAATTTCTCAATGTCAATTTTTATCCCCATCTTGCTTATGAGTACAACTAGATGGACAATAGTACTGAAAAAGTATCCACTAAATTAGTTCGCAGAAAAGAGAGGTGGATCACAACGTATATACTTAAGTACCAATTCTTTCCTTAGACAAAACTTCTTTAGATTGTACTTATTCCACTATTACCAAAAATACAAGTACCCCAAAGCAACTCTACCAGAATAGAAAAATCCACCAGAATCAGACTTCACTTGCTACTCCACCAGGACGAAACTTCTACTTGAAAATAATAATTCTAATTCAGAAATTTTTTCTGATGTGGAAGATCAGAAAAAGCTGCAACCACAGAGTATCCTAAAATTTCAAAAAGAATTATTTCATATCAAAGACTCAATAATTCTAATTTAGAAATTTTTTCTGATTTGGAAGATCAGACAAAACTGCAACCACAGAGCATACTAAAATTTCTAAAGAATTATTCCACACCTAAGGTTCTGATACCACTTGTTGAAAAAAAAAACCGACTAATTTCCGTCTCTTTCGGATCGCCTTCAAGCAGAAAATAATATCAGAGAAATTTAAAGAAAATAACAACAACACAAAATTTAATGTGGAAATCCAATGCAGAAAAAACCACGGATCACCCATAAAAATATTCACTATATGAAAATTATTACAATCATATAATATACAATATTTTTCTCACACACCCAAATACCTAAAATACTATACCCAAAAGAACCTTTCCTAAATCTTTTAATGGTAAAAAAAATACTATATCATGTATTTTATATATTTTGATATTTGGTATATTTTTGATGTGTTCTAAACCAAGTAGCTAATCTCCTTTTATAAATACAAAAACAAAACAAAAAACATTTCTTGTCCATCCAATGGGGGGATAAGTCATTTTTGACTTTTTTCCTCCTTTTACAAACCTACCAACATAATCACCCCTTGCATCTTCATTTTGGTGATGTAAGTCGCATTTCACTGATTTCTTTATAGTTGACTGATTTTGAAAATTACTCTTTATGGAGTAAATACATGTGAATTGTTCTTTTAGGGAGAAATAAACTAGGGTTTGTAGATGGATCTTGGACAAAAGAGAGCTTTAGTCAAGAATTGGGATATCAATGGAAAAGGTGTAACACCATAGTTCAATCTTGGTTGTTGAATACTATTTCCACTAATCTGTTAAGGGGTGTGGTATATGCTGTTAGTGCTCATGAAGTTTGGGAGGATCTAAAAGAAAAATTTGACAAGGTAGATGGGTCTATGTTGAATATTTGTTTTAGAACTGTTTAAGTTTTTACTGCAGTAATTTTAATAAGATGGACCTAGTTAACTAGTTAGTTTTTTTAATTAGGAGTTGAATTCTCTTTGAATTTTGAATAAATAGTATTTTATAAACTTTAGGAGTTTGATATTTTCAGCAAATCTTTTTGCTTATTTTTAGGTTTAGAAGTTAGTAGTTTTGTTATAAATTATATTTTTACATTGCAGTCAAAATATATCAGTCTTTCAACTTTAGTTTATAAGTTTTCTTTCTTGTTTTTCATTCTTTTAATATTTTTATTCGTTTTCTGCAAATTCTTCTTTTTAAAACCAACAATTGATATCTAGGGCCATTTTTCTTAACGGACCTATGAGTGAAGAGATGATTCTGAAAATAGTTTTTCACGAATGGCTCCATCTGTTTTGATGGTGAAAATTATCAATTATGGGCGGTAAAAATGAAAACTTACTTGGAGGCTCTTGATCTTTGGGAAGCTGTGGAAGGGGATTATTTAATTAATCCACTACCAAATAATCCCACTATAGCTCAAATCAAGAGTCACAAGGAAAAGAAAACCATGAAGTCTAAGGCGAAGGCAACTTTGTTTGCTTCTGTTTCAATAACTATCTTCACAAGAATTATGTCTCTCACATCACCAAAAGAAATTTGGGATTATCCGAAGAAAGAATATACTGGAGATGAAAGAATTCGAGGAATGCAAGTATTGAATTTAATAAGGGAGTTCGAGTTACAGAGAATGAAAGACTCCGAGACAGATTGCTTGTCATAGTTAACAAGGTAAGATTACTAGGCACTGAATTTAAAGATTCAAGAATTGTTGAAAAAATTCTTGTTACAGTGCCTGAAAGATATGAAGCATGTATGACTAATTAGAAAATACACATGATCTGTCCAAGATTACCTTGGCAGAATTGTTAAATTCTTTTCAGGCACAAGAGAAAAGAAGACTTATGAGGCAAGATGGTATAGTTGAAGGAGCCTTAGCAGCCAGCCATAAAACTCAAAATAGGGTAAAAATTTCAAAAATTATCCACCTTGTGAGCACGGTGAAAAAATGGGTCATCCACTATACAGATGTTGGAAAAGGCCAGATGCAAAGTGTAGCAAGTGCAACTATCTTGGCCATGAAACAATTATTTGCAAAAATAAATTTGAGAACCATGAAGTAGATGCATGTGTGGTCAATGAAGAAGAAGAAGACCATCTTTTTGTTGCAACATGTATCTCAAGTAAGGTTTCAACAAATTTCTGGTTGATTGATAGTGGTTGCACTAACCACATGACTTATGACAAGAGTTTGTTTGAAGAAATAAAGCCTACTGAAATATTCAAAGTTAGGATCGAAAATGGTGATCAGATTCTTGTTGAAGGAAAAGGAACTGTTGTCATCAAAACAAGTTCAGGTAATAAGAAAATTTCAGATGTTCTTTATGTACCTGATATTGATCAAAACTTGTTGAGTATTTGTCAGTTGATAGAAAAAGGATACAAAGTATCTTTTGAGGATAAGCATTGCTTCATCATTGATGGTGTTGGAAAAGAAGTTTTAAACATTCAGAGGAGAGGTAAACATTTTTTATTTGATCCAATGAAAGATGTTTCTGTAGAACATGAAAAAGATCATAGGATGGAAAAGTTAGAAGATGATCCTCAAATTGAAAAAGCACAAGGAAAATGTGAACCTGCTAGGTTCAAAGGAGCTTTTAATGTTCCTAAAGAAATTGAAGCAATGAAAGAGTTATCTATGTTTCAGAAAAATAAAATAGGTAAGTTTAAATTCAAGATGCAAACGAAGCAGGAAGACATGCCAAAAAGATTTAGTACTCAAAGGTTGCATTCAAAACGAGAAGTGAATTTAGTTCACTACAAGCCCAAAGATAAATCTGCAGATTTATTCAGAAGATCACTTTCGGTTACCGAGTGTGAAGATCCCAAGATAGAAGATCACTCTCAGGGACCTCAAGGTTCAGGACATAATGGCATTATGGTACAGACAGGGGCATGTGCTTTCACTCAAAGCCAGTATGATCAAATTGTCCAGTTACTCAATCAGACTCAATTGAATACCAATACAAGTGCAGGACCTTCTGTAAATGTTGCGGGTAAAGAGTCAGGTATATCAAAATATAAGGCTTTTCTTTTGCCAAAAATCCTTAAACAATGGATTATTGACACAGGTTCCACAAATCATATGGTGTCTGATAAGGATATGTTATAAAGAGTCAATAAGGGAAAATACAGACTCCAAGGGGGTCCAGTTACCTAATGGAGATGGTGCTCAGATAACTCATATTGGTTCAAGCTCCATCTCTAATTAGAGTCCCTTGAACAATGTAATTTACAACCACAGTTTAAGTATAATCTTATGTGAGTCTTCAAGGCAACTAAAGAACTGAATCTTGTAGCTTCCTTTTATCCTAACTTTTTTTTTTCAGGATATCTCAAATGGGGAGGTGAAGGTGATTGGTAAAGAGAGTGATGGCCTATATCGTTGCTCAATCAAACTACTGGGAAAATAAGAAGAGTCAGTTTATTTGCTCAATGATTAGTGTCTGTCAATGAAGCTGATGTAACCTTGGGATATAAAAGATTAGGACATGTCTCTAGTGCTATCCTAAGTACCATGTTATCTATTAAAA
This sequence comes from Solanum dulcamara, assembly GCF_947179165.1. Lineage (NCBI taxonomy): Eukaryota > Viridiplantae > Streptophyta > Magnoliopsida > Solanales > Solanaceae > Solanum > Solanum dulcamara. The sequence goes on from NC_077239.1 coordinate 65,940,018, forward strand.
ATCAAAATTTAGTTGATATAGTCAAAAGGAGTGATATCTGTCCATGTGCCAAACAGTGCAAATTACCTTTTCCTAGCAGTTCTATTAAGACTGTTGGTAGTTTTGATCTTATAAACATGGATGTATGGGTCTCTACAAAGTACAAACTTTTGATGGAAATAAATATTTTTTTGACTATAGTAGATGATTACACAAGAATGAAATGGATTTATTTGTTGAAACTGAAATCTGATGTATGTACTGTAGTTTCTATCTTTTTGCAGTATGTTAAAATTCAGTTCAATAAAACAGTGAAGGTCATAAGATCTGATAATGATGCTGAGTTTGTGAATGATATATGTAGTAGCCTATTTGGACAATTAGGTATAATACACCAAAGATCTTGTTCATACACACCACAACAAAATGGTGTAGGAGAAAGGAAACATAGACATATTCTAGAAGTAAAAAGTGATATTAGATTTCAAGCCAACATTCCTCTTTAAGTTCTGGGGACACTGTGTAAAAGCATCTGTATATCTAATTAATAGGTTACACTCATCAATGATAAACATGTCCCCTTATGAGAAGTTGTATAATGCTATAACTTTTCTAGGCCATCTAAGAGTTCTTGGATGTCTTTGCTATGCTAAAAATCTAGCAGAAACTAAAAAATTACAATCTAGAGCCAGAACTGGAGTATTAATGGGATACTCAGAAGTTCAGAAAGGCTATATTCTTTATGATCTTACTAACAAATATTTCTTTGTCAACAGAGATGTCTCATTTAGAGAGTCTGAATTTCCTTTCAAGGAGTTTAACAAAGACAACCCAGTGTTTGTTCATAATATAGTGCCTCAAATGGAGAGTCACTCTGCAGATATTCCTGACAGTTAGATGAGGAACACTGAAGATGATCATCACACTACTCAAAACACATCCTATGTTGGGTCAAATGATGTGCCTAGTACTACTTTGAATCCTCCCACAACTGCAGTGACTACTAGTGTACCTATAAGAAAGTCAACAAGAGGGACTCAACCTCCTACATGGTTGAAAGATTTTGTGTCACAGTCTGCAGGAAAACTCTTTCTATCCTATATCTAACTATGTATCCTATAATCATCTTTCAACTAACTATAGTACAATTATCACAGCTTTCTCATCTACAACAGAACCAAAGTCATATACTGAAGCATCTAAAGATCGAGGCTGGGTTGAAGCAATGAAGTTGGAAATTAAGGCATTGCAGGATAATCACACATGGGACATTGTAAGTCTGCCCGAGTGAAAAAGAGCTATTGGCTGCAAATGGGTCTACAAAGTGAAGTATAAAACCACTGGTGAGGTTGAGAGACTGAAAGAAAGACTAGTTTTTAAGGGTACAGTCAGAAAGAGGGCATAGATTACTAGGAAACTTTCTCTCCAGTAGTAAAGATGGTCATAGTCAGGTCAATACTGTCTATTGCAGCAGTTAGGAGTTGGCACATGCATCAAATGGATGTATATAATGCCTTCCTACAGGGAAATCTCACTGATGAAATTTACATGGAACTGCCTCAGGGATTTTTGAGTCAGGGGGAGAATAAGGCATGCAAACTTATAAAATTTCTCTATTGCCTCAAACAAGCCCCAAGGCAGTGGAATGCCAAGCTAAGAGAAGCACTAGTGAAGTTTCAGTTCCTACAGAGCCAATATGATCACTCATTATTCATTAAGAAGTCAGACAAAGGTACTACTATAGTACTCATCTATGTAGATGATATGCTCATTACAGGTGATCAACTGGAACTTATAGAAGACACCAAAAAGAACTTACATCAAGCCTTTCAGATGAAGGACTTAGCAGAACTAAAATATTTTTTGGGAATTGAATTTGCGATCAAAACAAGGAATCCTCGTGCACCAAAGAAAGTATGACTTAGAGTTGATATCTGAACTTGGATTATCAGGTGTTAAACCAGCAGTTACTCCCATTGATACTAGTGTGAAACATACATCTAGAGAGTATGATGAGTGTGTTGGTGGAAAGGATCTCACAAGTGTTGAATTACTAACTGATCAAGGACCATTTCAAAGACTTATTGGCAAGCTCCTACATCTAACTGTCACAAGACCTGATATTGCCTATAGAGTACAATTACTACGTCAATACCTACAACAACCCAAAAGGTCTCACATGAAGGCAGATCAAAGGATAGTTAGATATATCAAAAACCAAACTGGTCAGGGCTTACTACTATCAAGCAAAGCAAGCCTACAAAAAGAAGGTCTCTTACTGGTTTTTTAGTAAAGATTGGAGAACCAATGTGTTCTGGAAATCAAAGAAACAAACCACAATTTCAAGAAGTTCTGCTGAATCTGAATATAGGAATTTGGCTTCAACTGTGGCAGAATTAACTTGGTTACTAGGCATGCTCAAAGAAATTGGATTCAAGGTGCTATTACCAGCAACAATCTACTGTGATAGTAAAGCAACACTTCAAATAGCTGCAACTCCAGTGTTTCACGAGAGGACCAAACACATTGAGATAGATTGCCACTTTACAAGGGAGAAGTTGCAACAAGGATTGGTGAAAACTGAATATCAACACTATAGAACAACCTGCTGACATTCTTACCAAAGGACTAAACAGAGTTCAACATGTTTACCTTAGTTCCAAGCTAGGTCTTCTTAATATCTTCTCCCCCACCTAGCTTGAGGGGGAGTATTGAGAAGATCAGTTAGGGTCTATTTAAGTTAGAAGGGTAAAACTATAACTTTCCCTTTCCTAATGTTGTTTTTTTTGGTTAAATTTTGATATTTTATTGATGAAGTAATGAGTATAAACACCACCTTATACCACCTCGGGCAAAATCCATTTCCTACATTGTCCAATTGACTAGGAAAGAAATAAACAAACAACCAAAAATAAAATATCTAATACTTTGAACCTCCCTGTCCCCTCTATCCCTTTACTAGAGTTACTCTCAAATAGGGACATTTTAGTTTATTACTGTTAATGATCTTTCTTCCTGCTACTTCCAAACTACTGAAATCTTGGTACTTGCACCCTCCTGTATCGATTGCAATATTTGTCAAGTAGTCTGCTGGTTGATTTTCTTCCCTGTGAATGTGCTGGAATGTATGTTTTTTGTTCTGTAAGAATGTTTTGATTTCTGTCACCATCTCTGTGATTATCCAGGAACATGACCATTTTCCCTTTAGAATCTTGTACAATAGCATAGAGTCTGTTTGAATGATTATATTATTGTGTTGTTCCTTTCCCTTTCCTAATGTTAGTTACAATTGTTAAGGATTAGTTATAACTAATCTTAGTCAGTTATAATGAGCTAGAATCAACTGATCAATTAAGTGTATATATACACCCTCATTTGTACACAATCAGGACTACAGAAATACTAATCTTTCTGTCAATTAACTCTTCTCCCTCCTCTTCTCCTCTCTGATTTGTATCTTCTTCTTTCTGGAGCAACTCCATAAACCTTAATGGAGATTGCTAACTTCTACAAGATACGAGAACTGAACTTGCAAATTCTCCTGGTACAATATTCGCTCATCGTGTCAATTCAATCATTTTTTCCTGCTCAGCAAACTGTACACTAATGAAAGTTTGGGTTCAAAAAGTTGACTGGAAATGCATGATAGATGATATTCTCTATCATTTCGGATTACAAAATACATATTCCTTCATGTAATTAACCAGTTACCATCGTTCCGATCATCAGGATAACACTTAGTAGTCTCATAGCACAAACTCTTCCTTTGATCACAACTAATGATCAAACACTCTCTTTGCATTATTCACTTGCCATCCATGTCCCAATTTGTTCATCCACAGTCCTGCAAATCTCCCTTTTTTCTTCTGCATTGGTGTAATAAATTAAAGTAGCGGTAAATCCTAGTGTTCCCATTATCTTGTCCTCCACAGTGGCACCCATAGCCAAAAGTTACCTAAGGAACTTGTTTTTAAGCATCATGCTCGGTAATAAAACCATCGTCACACAATGGTTCTAAATGTCAAGTGTTATGTACCTTTAATTTGTTATTTTTGGAAGTTCACTATTCACTCTTCTTTTGGGAAATTTTTGGAGGCACATTATATTTCTCTAAATGTAGTTATTGCATCATTATAGAGCTCACTAACTAATATTATTGAATACATATATAAATAATAAAATATTACATTAAAATCAAAGTTTTAGCAAATTAAGAATTTAAATTATAATGAATGATAATGATGACTAACAACAATGATTGACAATATATGGTGATGCCTGATGATGGTAATTGTAATGACCCTCCAGGTTATTTCCTTCATTTTTTGATCTTTTCAGTGTTTAGAGATTTCTTGTAGCGACCCCAAGTTATTTATGACTTGCTGGCACTGACAGTTCAGTCACCTAATCGTTTGTTTGAGTTTTATGCCCGTTTTCCAATTTAGGAGCTCTTGGAGTTTGAACGGTTAACTTTGGTCAAAATTTTGGAAAAATAACCTCAGAATGAAATTCTGACTGTTTCTTAGCTTCGAAATGGACAAATTAGGCTAGTAGCATGATCGACATGAGTATCGAGGCATTGGTGTGAGTTTGAGGCTATTTGGCGCTTTAGCCTATGAAATTTGGCCTAAGGTTGACTTTGATCAACATTCTTGAAAAACACGCTCGGATTGAAATTTTATTAGCGCGGTTAGCTCTAGAATGTTGAGTTTGGTCTAGAACAACCTTTCATGCAGTCCCCGAGGCTACTAGTGTCATTCTGAGCCTCCTTATGGATTTTTGGATTAAAATGGCATTTGGGTGTGAGACCTACTTTTTATCGAGATTACCTTAGATGGAAATTTTGAGTGCATTATTGAGTTTGAAACGTCGAATTTGGTGGGGTAGCATAGTTCATTTGCGTGCACGGGATTCTGAATGAATTTTGGGCACCCATCAGAGATTTTGGACCTTGCCAAAAACTGATGTTGCAGTAAAATCTGGTGTAGGTCCATTTTCTCTTCGCGTTCGCGGGCAAGATCCCACGTTCGAGAAATCCAAGAGGTATGGCCTCCACGTTCGTAAGGCTCTGACCGCATCCGCAGAGGCTTGGTAGCTTCTTCTCAGCATTCACGAAACTCTGAGTCCCCCTTCACCACGATCGTGGGCCAGTTTGGCCACAATCGCGAAGGTCAATTTTGCCTAGTCTTTTAGTTAAAAGATAGACACAACTCATCCTTGTCCTATTTAGTGTTTTTGTAATTTCTTGAGCTTTCAACCAAAACTTTAGGTAAATATCCTCGAAATGCGATCCTGATAATTCCATTTGCTCTGTAACGTCGAGTTTTATCTAGAAGGACCTTTGATTCAAGTTTTGAGGCTTCCAATGTGAGTTTGACCCGTCATACGAGATGTTTGTGAAAGTTTGGCAAATGGTTGACTTCGGTCAATGTTGTAGATACAATCTTTTTTCGAAATTTGACAATTTCATTGAGTCTGAAATGTCAAATTTAGTAGGGTAGCTTATGTGGTTTATTTATATCAAGTCACGAACGAATACAAGGTTCGTTCAGAGACTTCCAAAAATTGTAAAATCTAGTTTTGGTTGTGTTGACCTTTAGCGGCAAAAACATAGGCTTTAGCAATGGGAAATGGCTTTTAATGATGAGATTGCTAAGTTATAAATCTCAAATTTTCACCCTTCTACCTAAATTTTAAAATGCAATGGTGTGAGCTCTAGACCTTAATTTTAATTAATTCAAGTTGCATATTGTCTATAATTGGCGTGGCTACGTATTGGAGTGATCGAAGTACGGAGGACTTCGGATTGAGGTAATGTTTGCCCGAAAAGGACTACCCAAGCTCTTTTATGGTGATTTTTGGATAATTTTTGCATGGGTTGATTTCTTCCTTTCAGAGCATCGAATTGTGTCCCATTTTTAGACACAGCCTTAGCATGTAGATTAGGACCTTTTGATGGAGTCAATTTCGTAATTTCCAACACAAGTCTCACAATCTTATTTTAGACCTAATTTGACTTCGTCTCTAGTTATTGTGAATTTGGTGTGTAAACGTCCATAATGACGGTGTGATAGATATTTTTATAGCGTGACAGTGATCAAAGGTGATTCAGAAGTGAAATGCTTTATTTCAGCAGATTTGAAGCTCGTATGATTGGCTTCGAGGTATGCTACAGTCTATTTTCTTGATTGAGCTTTATTAGATTATGTTTAGTATGAATTGTATATGATATAAAGATTGTTCTCCTCAAGTATTAGAATTAATTCCTTCTACTCTATTTACCTGGTTCCTGATTGAGCCTTAAACTAGCATAGTCTCCTGGAATCCTTACTTTAGGCTAGATGCCTTTCTTGTGGTATGACTTAGCGTGATTATCTTTATTAGGATTGATATAAGATAGGTTTGAGCCTTAGATGTCTTGTATTGTGTTGTATCGCCCTTGTAGTTGTGTGTGTTGTTCCCTGTAGGGCTTGTGTTGAGCTGATCGTCGTAGCCATATATTGGATTTTGTTATACTCGGTTGTGATCAGGAATGGCATGATCTTGGGGTAAGGCATCGATCCTTGAGTTATTTCACCCCCTATTTAATTCACAACAACTTCATGATTCCTTCGCTTGTTGATAAGCGGTAGGCCTATTGTATTTTATTGAGTTTTTGTTATATTGTTTGGTCTAAGGCCGTGTTTGAGGAGCAGTTGGATCCCAGGTTAATTCTCTCATTTTTGTGGCGTGGAAGTGTTTTTCACGCCCTGGAAGGGTACCCTAGATATGAACGGCACTCAGAAACCATTACTTGCTACCAAGCGAATCACTTGACCTAATCACACATTCGTTCATTCATTCAATTAGCGGAAGACTTAAAATAAAGAGGTAATTAAGTGTGCAATTCCAATCAACAATCTAGCTCAAGAAAGAAAGGCCATGGGCCAATAAATCGAACTCCAATCTATGTCGTTAAATAGTCTCACAAGAACAATTCAAGAAAATAAAATACTCAATCAACCCATTATTATCTATTCTATGATGCCTCTATCACTACTATCTAATTGGTGCCAATGACAGGTTCATGGTTACCTCAAATCAAAATGAAAAGACTAAACTCGACACAAGAATAACATAAGTGGTATCCTTCGAATGTTGGAGAGGACTCACCAATAAGCTAAGTGTGAACAAATCATCAACGATGCTCCTATTGATGATCTCTTAAACCTGTCTCTGCATTATGAAATGATGCAAGTCCAAATAGACGTCGGTATGTGGAATGTACGAGTATGTAATATGGCATAATTAAATATGCGTCAAGATAGAATAATATAGGTTCAAATATCTCATGTCAGAAAGATAAGAGAGACTCAATCAAGGTGTCATAAGTCTAAAGTAAGAATACAATTTAGACAGAGACCAATCATATACAATCCAATCCAATCCAATCATGTACAATCTAATTCAATCAAATCATTTACAATTCGATTCAATCCAATCATATACAATCTGATCCAATCTAATCATATATAATCCGATTCAATCCAATCACATACAGTCCAATCTAATCCAATCATATACCATCAACTCCAATCCAATCACATATCTTCAACTCAACGAATAAAGTCAAAGGACTCAACTCAATAGACATGTGAATTAGAATTTAGAAATGTTTTACACATCAACTCGATCATCTACAATACCAATCAAATTGATCACATCATACTCAATCAACCCAATAATAAACTCAAAGGACTCGGCTCAACAGGTATGCAAATCAGAATTTAAAAATGTCTCTCAAATCGACTCAATCATCTACAATCTCAATCAAATCAATTATATCAAGCACAATCCACTCAATTTGGGAGTTTCTCTAACCGACAACCATCACTTATGAGCCAGTGATGTACAATAATCTGACGTTGTTTCCACATCCGTCCATACTTTGTCAGGGTATGAACAAATCAACCAATCATGGATACATCAATCAATCAAGTCCTATCATTTCAGGACAATGAAATAGGGAAACATTCGACTTTAACGATCCAATCCCTTCCTACGTTGGCTACTTAGTTCATGGGATTCAAGTATGAACTATACTCATACCCAATTCGGTGCTCAACACTTCTCCCAAGACTCAATATGCTCATATATATCAGGTGAGTAAAATAATCAAAATACTCATTTAGTCTCTTTTGGACTTAATTCAAATCAACTCATTTAGTCTTATTGGACTCCTTTCAAAACTCAATCAATTTGGTCTCATTGGACCTTCTTTCAAAACTCAATCAATTTCAATCATCACTTCATTCAATTAGGCAATCCTTTCAAAACTCATTCATGACTCATCAGGACTCCAAGTCAACAATCATTAATGTTTTCATTTAATACATGCTTTCAACTCAATCATGCAGTAAATATTAAATGCATTTAAAACATAATTTTCACTCCTCAAGTCAAACTCAAAATAGACGTTTTAATGTAAAAACGCTTAACTCGTTTATACTCAAAATACTCATGCTCAAACTCTTTCTAAATCAAAGATGAAAATAACCATTTTAAAACTCAAAATAGTACATAAATAATTTATGCAAAAACGTTCACAAATCATTACTAAAACTCCTTCTCAAACAATCATTTATACTCAAAGTACTCATAAGACTCCAATCAAATCGAATTATGCAAACCATATCATGTAGTCACATTACACTCCAATTCATTACATAAATATCATCATCAATATTACATCTTCATCAACCATTTCACTTTTTAAAGATGAACATTATTTACATCATCATCAAACATCTTACCCTAAAATCCTCATTTAACTCTATGTTCAATTTTATCAAACTCATTAAAATATGCATTATCTCACTTTGAAAACATTATTTACATGAAAACCATCAATCTCAACATCAAGATAAATTATGACAAAAAAATAAAATCTCATCTTGGATTCGTATGAATGAATACATGAATCCATACTCTCAACAAAACTCAACTCAAGAACATCATTAATACATATGAATTTATATATAAAACTCAATAGAAATTATAGATAACTCAAGAACTCAACTCATGGAACATCAAACTCAACTCAACTCAAATCAATGAAGATGTAGGGCACATGGATGAACTCAGTCCAATGTTATGAGTAGTCTTACATACCTGACTTCAAGAACAAATAAAGGAATTGATGACCTTACTTGAAGAACTTGAATCCTAACTCTTCTTCTCTTCTCCAATTCTTGCTCTCAATGTTCTTGGATGTTTTTGGAGAGAAAACTCCTTAGAAACTGATATGGGGGCAGAATTTAGCCCTAAAATGTAGAGGGGAAAGGTGGGAAAAATACCAAAAAGCCCCTTTCAAAAATATGAAAGCTTGCAGAGGTTGAAGCAAAAATTGGACGCGGACTTGGCGCGAACCTCTCTAGTTAACTGGACATAACTTGTTACTCCAAACTCCAAAAATTCTAATCTTAATGGAGTTGGAAAGAAGACTCAAAAACCTGTAATTTTATAGGTCATGGGATACTCAATTCATTATATTTTAGGAGATATAGTCATTTGAAGTTGACTCTTCTACGGTCTCATACGAAAACTTAGTCGATAGAAATTCTTTGGTCTTGACTTAATTTTAGAGATCCATTATGATCCTAAACCACATCTAATACTCTTCAAATACTTAGAAATTGATCCTAACTCATATATACAATTAAAAGTCATTCAGTTCGAGTCTATACGTATATGAAAAATGGCTCGAGTCTTGACAGAAAATAATTGGGGTGTTACATGTTTGTATCTTATAATGATCTCGTTTGCCTTGTTTAGATGTTGGTGATGGCATGCATTGCATTGTTTTTTCTTTCTCTCATGTTTTGTGGTACGATCTTGGCTCATGCATTAGTTCATCATTATCATTCACAAAAAAGACTATTTTTGCACTATTGTTATTTTAAATTGGTTTTAATGAGAGTCCTACCACCTGGATAAATTTGTTAAACTATTTTCAATATTTATGAGGCATTGAGGACATACTCTTTTTCTACTTGAAACATTATAGTCATCTGGATATGTTCAACTTTTACTTGACTACACAATGTATTTTTGTCACGCCCCAAGAGGGTACCCTAGACATGTCCGACACTCAAAGACCACTTCTTGTCTTCAAGCGAACCACTTGGTCCAATAACACCTTCATTCAATCATATTCTATTAGTGTAAGACTCAACTCACAAGAATACTACTCATAATAAGGCTAAAGGCCAACCATCTATCCAGTCAACAACTAGTAAGAAAGAAACTAGTCAAAATGAAACAAATCAACATCATCAACACTCTAGTCTATGAAGCCTCTATCAACAATCTAAGAGGTGCTAATAACAGGTTCATGGCTACCACAAATTAAATAAAGAAAATCTAACTCAAAATTGAAAAGATAACTGCGGTATCCTTCAGAAACAGATAGGATTCACCAACTAGATGGAATAGACTAGATCATCGCCTGTTGATGGTCTCTAGTACCTGTCTCTGCATCATGAAATAATGCAGGCCCAAATGGACGTCAGTACATGAAATGTACGAGTATGTAAAATGACAAAATGAAACATGCATCAAGGTACAATCAAATCAACTCAGAAGAAGGAACAACTCAATCAAGATGTCCTAAGTCTAAACAAGAATATGATTTAGACAAGACCAATCATATACAATCCAATTCAATCTATTCCAATTCGACTCAGAGTACTATAAATACCTATATGGGAGTTTCTCGCTTATCCGACAACTATCACTTATAAGCCACTGATAGTACAATAAACCAATGCTATTGCCATATCCGTTCATACCTTGATAGGGTAGTAACGAATCAACAATCATAGATCCATAACCAATCAAGTCCTATCATGTCAGGACAGTAATTTGGGAAACATCCAACTTTAACGGTTCAATCCTCTCCTACATTGGCGATGTAGTTATTGAGTTTGAGTTATTACTTACTCTTACCCAATTCAGTATTTGATACTCCTCCCAAGACTCAAGTTCATAAGATAATCAATCCGAATCAAACCAAATAAATAAGTCTCTTTTGGATACTTACAATTCATTCATTCTATCAAATCAATTCCTTCAACCAATCAATTTCCCAATCATTTTCAACCATGTAATTAAAATATATTTTAGACATTCATTTATGACAACATTCAGGACTATCAATTTGTTGATATTATCATTACTATCATCATACTCATGTTTCAATCACAATCGTAAATACACAATTCAAGGCTCTAGACTCAATCTTAAGATGTATATAATTCAATATCAATCAACATACTTCTAGGGCTTAAGTAAAACAAGTAGTTCAATTCATGTGTTCAAGGAATTAATTCGTAGAAAAATAATATTCCATCAATAATCATTAAAACATGTATATTTTTAAGACAAGAACTTCTCAAGGAATACAATCATGGAGGCTCAATCCGTACACATTCCATCTATCATAATCATGGGCACATGGAGGAACAAAATCTATGTTTTAGCTCATCCTTACATATCTGGACTCGAAGAACAATCAAAAACTCAGAGACCTCGCTTAAAAAACTTGAACCCTAGTCTTTCTCCTCTTATAAAATCCTCGCTTTCAAATAATCCAGGTGTTATTGAGGGTATTAGGCGTACTAGTTACTGATAAAGGACTTAATTTAGTCCTAAAATGTCAAGATTTTAGTCTAAGATAGGTAGGAAAAAACTAATCTACAAAAACCTAAAATTAGTCGCCTACGAGTCGTCATTACGACTCGTAGAAATGTCTATGGGTCGTCGTCTTCCATTGTGAAATTGGGTTGGTAAATATTGGGGTCTAGGACTCGTGTCTACGAGTAGTCAAAGACTTGATGAGTCGTGAACTCCCCTCGTCCTGTAGGTTTCTCATAAGCCTGCAATAATGAGTCTCTGAAGTTTCCCTACGGGTCATTTCTATGACTCGTAGGAACTTCGACGAGTCATCAACTTCCCTTGTAGATGTGACCTTCCAGTTCAGAAATTTGACCAAGCGTTAGGTGCTTCTAAGAGTCATTTCTACGGCTCGTAGTCATCTCTACGGATCATCCTGTCAACTCGTAGTCAAGGTACTAAGGCTTGTATTTTTAAAATTTAGGCAAAGGCTCTATGACTCATTCCTATGACTCATAGGAATGATTACGGCTCATAATGGTAGCTCGTAGGGAGGCTTCTCTAAATCAAAATGTCACTAAGTGTTGGGGAGGTCTACGAACTGTTCCTACAACTCATAGAATAACCTACGAATCGTAGACATCCCTCGTAGTCCATTATTCAATCCAATTCATCAATCTTTCTCATAGTTCCCGAACTAAGTCTAGGCTAGAATAACACGGGGTGTAACAGTTGTCTCCTTTTCCTATATTGGTTTGGCTACTCATTCTTTCGGTACCATGATAGAGATGAATTCTCACCGTTGATTTGGATTTCATGTAGGGCAATTTTTGGACTTCAGAGACTGGGGTGAGCTTTTGGCATTCAGAGTTATCGATTTTCATCTATTTTGGCTAGGCTAGTCTTTATGTGTTATTGGAGACATTCTATATTATATTGTTATTATAAAAGCCTTTTACTCATATATTTATTATATGCTCGATTACTGACTGATGTCAGGCCAAGGTAGGTCTATACACTTGGTTGCTAATGGTTCAATTAGTTCTACTGCCTACCTTGCATTCGTATGCATTGCCTATCACCAGTATAACTGATTGTTATTTGGCATCCTCTGATTTATGGGGGTTGGTTGGGTTATGTTTGCTGCTTGTACCTTTTGGACTTATGGGACTTTAGTTGGTTATTATTTGATTATAATTGTGTTATATTGTATTGCTCTGATGGTTATTTGTGTGGCTTATACTTGGCTTGATGTTGGTACTCCTTGTTAGGTTGAGTTGGATTGGTCTTTAGGCTATTTTGTTGTTTAATGGTGATTGTCGTCTGTATGTCCTTGCTTAGTTGAATCTTTTAGTACTTCCTTGGTACGAGTGGGTTGTTGGGCTTGGGCTTTCAAGTATGTTATTTGACTAAGTTTCTTTACTCTGTGTGTGTTTGTCACGCCCCGGGAGGGTACCCTAGGCGTGGCCGGCACTCGAAGGACATTTCTGACCTCCGAGCGATCTAGTTCAGTCACACATTCATTCAATCACATTCTCTTAGCGGAAAACTCAATCAACGAAATACTATTCACAATATGGGGGCCGAAGGCCAAACATTTCAAGCCATCAATACAATATAATAAGACTCCTCAAAATAATAGTTCAACCTCCCCACACTCCAGTCTATGAAGCCTCTATCAAAGTCTAAGAGGTGCCAATGACAAGTCCATGGCTACCAACAATCAAAATAAAGGAAATGACAACAAAACTGTACAAAAAGGCTCAACATCCTCCGGAAACTAGGAGGACTCACCAACTAGCTGAGAGTGTATGTGGATATTCAACGGAGCACCGGTTGATGATCTCTAGTACCTGTCTCTGCATCATGAAACGATGCAGGCCAAATGGCGTCAGTACATAGAATGTACGAGTATGTAAAATGGCCGAATACAACGAACATCAAGGAAGAATCAATCAACTCGGAAGTTCAACTCAAGAGGAATAACAACTCAATCAAATGTCCTAAGTCTAAACAAGAATATGATTTAGATGGGACCAATCACATACAATTCAACTCAATCTGACTCAGAGTACTATCAAAACCTATTTGGGAGTTTCTCTTAACCGACAACCATCACTTATGAGCCAGTGAAAATACAACAAACCGACGTTGTTGCCGCATCCGTTCATACTTTGCCAGGGTATGAACGAATCAACCAATCATGGATCCAATCCAACCAGGTCCTATAATGTCAGGACAAATCTCTCGGGGAAGCATCCAATTTTAACGGTTCCATCCCCCCTACGTTTGGCGACGTAGTTATTAGGTTCGAGTATGGACTATACTCCTGCCCAATTCGGTGCTCGATATTCCTCCCAAGACTCAATGCTCATAAACTCCATCCAATCAACTCAATCAAATCATATCGACAAGTCTCATTACAACCCTGTCAACTCATCAATTCTATCACAATTATATCTCTTCCAATCATGCTATCCGATCAATCTCAATCATATCTTCAAAGAAATTTAAATGCACATACATAGCAACATCTAGATAAAATCAATCATTTCCTCCCTCCATTTGAGAAATCTTTGAGACTCATCACAATTTCAAGACTTTAAATCGACATTTTATAATAGGCAACATTTTTAAGAAAATAACATCCTTTATCAAAATCTACATAATTAAGAAGATCAATAAAACATATTTAACAATTCATCTTCATCAAAACATACTCACATAAGGGCTCATTTTAGGAACTTCTTAGCTCAACAACATCAACACATAAAGAATCAAATAAATTGGGGATAAAACTCATTCAAACATACACCATACCCAGAAACTCCATTTTCAGGAACATCTAACCTCAAAGCAAGAATAGGGCACATGGGTGGACTCAACCCATGTTTTGGATAGCCTTACATACCTTAGAATAGACTTGAAGAAAACTTTGGTGTTGGGTCTTCAATGGAGGACTCAAATCTTGAAGCTCTTGGACTCTTTTTGTTGGAAATGGAGAAGAAGAAGAAGAAGAAGAAGAAGAAGAAAAGAGAGAGAGAGAGAGGTTTCTAGGGCTTTTAGAAAGAGAGTGAGGCTGCAAAAATGTGTTCCCAAAAGACAAAAGGTAATACATATATAATTTGGGTAAGTTCCCAAATTGCCCCTCCTCAAAAGTTCTGAAAAATAGGCAAAAATGCACCTGGCGCGATAGTGGCGCATCGCGCCATTGCAGTGACAAGCCAATTACACCTAAAATGTGCACATCTCGTAGTGGCGCGCCGCGCCAAGGACCAAACTACTGAGACATATTTCTGGCGTGATAGTGGCGCGTCGCGCCCTTATACCGCCAAGGCCAAAGTTTTTGGGTTTTGGAATTTGGCTTGAAAAACCCTGCACAACTTTTAGTGGCGCGTCGCGCTAAGGACCAAACTACTGAGGAATGTTTCTGGCGCAATAGTGGTGCGTCGTGCCCTTATAGCGCCAAGTCCATTTCCCAGCAGTTGCAACCCAGGCCAAAAACAAAATTCCTACCATGCCAGTTCGTCTTAGGATCGTCACATCTTTCGACTCCTAACTCCAAAATTCACATTCTTGGTGGCGTTGGAAAAAAGACTCGACGAACTTTAATTTGATGGGTCGTGGGCCACCCAGATTGTCGTCTTTCAATAGATAGGGTTGTTAGAAGTCAACCCCTTATGCGAACTCCTCCTCAAACTTAGCTACGATGAATCTTTGGATTTAATTTGGTCCTAGGGGTCCTTCATGACCCCACATCACCTCTAATGCTGCTACATTTCTCAACGACTCATCTTACTCACGCGAATGCTCCCCAATACTCAAGTCCGACCCTACCCGAACACAAGAAGGGTCCGAATCTTAGGGAAAAATTTTAAGGGGTGTTACATTATCTCTCCCTTGGGATCATTCATCCTCGAATGATGAGAAATCAAGAATAGACTTGGGGTGCAAATCACAATCAAAACTCAGTCATTTAATCAATCAAATTCTCAATCTTTTATCAATCAAGACTCAAAATGTACAAATGAATTCAATGTCAAGGAAACGGACATTACCTTCAACATTCTCCTCGGTCGGCATGAATAGATGAGGATATTTAGATTTCATGGCCTCTTCTGCTTCCCACGTGGCTTCCTCAACTAATTGATTCCTCCATAGGACCTTGACTGAGGCAACCTCTTTGTTCCTTAATTTGCGAATTTGGCGATCAAGAATTTGGACCGAAACCTCTTCATAGGATAAGCTATCCTTAACTCCAATACTATCAATGGGGAATACCAATGAAGGATCGCCTAAGCACTTCTTCAACATCGAAACATGGAATATCGGATGGATAGAAGCTAACTCTGAGGGTAACTCCAACTCATAAGCAACACTCCCAATCCGCCTCAAAATTTGGTAAGGACCAATATATCGAGGACTAAGTTTCCCCTTCTTTCCAAACCTCATGACGCTCTTTATGGGTGACACTTTCAAGTATACCCAATCACCCACCTCAAACTCTAAGTCTCTTCTCCTCACGTCGGTGTAAGATTTTTGGAGGCTTTGGGCTGTCTTTAGCCTCTCTCGAATGACTCGCACCTTCTCCATGGCTTGATAAACAAAATCGGGTCTAATCAACTCGGCTTCACCAACTTCAAACCACCTAATGGGCGATCTACACCTCCTCACATACAAGGCCTCATAAGGAGCCATTTGAATGCTTGCATGATAGCTATTGTTATATGCAAATTCTATGAGAGGTAAGTGATCATCCTAATTCCCTTTGAAGTTAAGCACACATGCCCTCAACATATCTTCCAATGTCTAAATAGTGCGCTCTACTTGGCCATCTGTCTGGGGATGGAAGGCCGTACTCAAATTCACCTTCGAACCCAATCCCCTCTAAAAGGATTTCCAAAATTGGGAAGTAAATTGAGCTCCTCTGTCTGAGATAATAGACAAAGGGACCCCATGCAATCTGACGATCTCCTGTATGTACAACTTTGCATAATCCTCTGCGGTGTCAGTAGTCTTAACTGTAAAAAAGTGAGCTGCTTTCATCATCCTGTCCACAATCACCCAAATCGAATCATGTTGCTTTCAAGACCTCGGTAGACCTGTAATAAAGTCCATGTTGATCATTTCCCACTTCCATTCCGGAATTTCTATATTTTGAGCTAAGCCACATGGCTTTTGATGCTCAACCTTCACCTGTTGACAATTTGGGCACTTGGATACGAATTCCGCAATATCTCTCTTCATCCCACTCCACCAATAGATTTCCCTTAAGTCATGGTACATTTTTGTGGAGCCCGGATGAATAGAGTATCTAGAACTATGTGCTTCGGCCATAATCCTCTCTTGAACATCATCGACATCCGACACACACAATCTATTTTGGTACCTCAACATACCATCTCCCCCTTTGGTAAAAACCATTACCTCTTGTTTGTGAACAACTCCCTTCAATTGGAGAAGGACGGGATCTTGGTCTTGCTTCTCTTTTACCTCTGCCACAAGTGAGGATGTAGACCCATCCTGAACAGTAACTCCGCCTTCGTTGTTCTCTTCCAAATAAACTCCTAATCGGGCTAATCTGTGTACCTCCTCCGCCAATTCTCTCCTTCCTTCCTCCACGTGGGCAGTGCTACCCATAGACAACCTGCTAAGAGCATCAGCAACAACATTAGCTTTACCTGGATGGTAGAGGATGCTCATGTCGTAGTCCTTGAGTAGCTCAAGCCATCTCCTTTGCCTCAGGTTAAGTTCCTTTTGGCTGAAGACGTATTACAAGCTCTTATGATTGGTGAATACATCAATATGCACTCCATACAAGTAGTGGCGCCAAATTTTAAGCGCAAACACCACAGCTACCAGTTCAAGGTCATGAGTTGGGTAATTTCTCTTATGAACCTTAAGTTGTCTCGAAGCATAGGCTATCACCTTCCCCCTTTGCATTAACACACAACCCAAACCAATTCTGGATGCATCACAATAAATCACAAAACCCTCTGTACCATCAGGCAAGGTTAGAACATGAGCAGTGGTTAGCTTGGTTTTCAATTTCTGAAAACTCTCCTTACAAGCATCGGACCATTGGAACTTAGCCTTCTTTTGAGTCAGCTTAGTCAATGGTGATGATATGGATGAGAATCCCTCTACAAACCTTCGATAATAGCCAGCCAAACCCAAGAAACTCCTTATCTCTGTCGGAGATGTGGGTCTGGGCCAATTCTTCACAGCTTCAATCTTTTGAGCGTCAACCTGAATACCATCTCCAGATACGATGTAGCCTAAGAAAGCCACTAATACAAGCCAAAATTCACATTTGGAGAACTTTGCATACAATACCTGTTCTCTCAAAGTTTGTAAGACGATTCTAAGATGATGGGCATGCTCCTCTTCGTTCTTGGAGTAGACCAGAATATCATCTATGAATACAATCACAAACATATCAAGATATGGTTTAAACACTCTGTTCATGAGATCCATAAAAGCTGCGGGGGCATTAGTTAACCCAAAGGACATGACCAAAAATTCAAAGTGGCCATAACGAGTCCGAAAAACGGTCTTCAGAATATCACATTCCCTCACCTTCAGCTGATGGTAGCCGGATCTCAGGTCTATCTTTGAGAAGCAAGTGGCACCCTGAAGTTGATCAAATAAGTCATCTATTCTGGAGAGAGGGTACTTATTCTTTATAGTGACCTTGTTCAGCTGCTTGTAGTCGATATATATTCTAAGGGACCCATCTTTCTTTCGAACAAATAGGACCGGAGCACCCCATGGTGAGATACACAGCCTAATAAATCCCTTATCTAACAAGTCCTTCAACTGCTCCTTCAACTCTTTCAACTCAGCTGGGGCCATTCTATAAGGAGGAATTGAGATAGGCTGGGTATCAAGAAGAACATCAATCCCAAAGTCAATCTCCCTATCAGGAGGGACTCCAGGCAGATCTTCAGGAAAGACATCCGGAAACTCATTGACAATCGGAACCGACTCGAGGGATGGAGACTCAATATTGTCATCTTTCACTCGGACAAGGTGATAAATGCACCCTTTTGAGATTAGCTTCCTGGCCCTAAGGTATGAAATAAACTTACCCTTAGGCGCAACAGGACTACCCTTCCACTCTATGACAGCCTCATTCGGGAATTTGAACGTGACAATCTGAGTTCTACAATCAATAAAGGCATAACAGACATAGAGCCAGTCCATGCCAAGGATTATATCAAAATCAACCATGTCTAACTCAACTAGGTTGGCCAAGGTATCCCTGTGATAAATGGACACAGTGCAATTTCTATAGACTCTCTCAGCTAAGACAGAATCACCGGCAGGAGTAGCTACACTGAAAGGATCAAGAAGACATTCAGGAATTTTGTTGAACTTACTAGCCACGTAAGGAGTCACAAAAGATAGGGTGGCACCCGGATCTATTAATACATAGCAATCAAGAGAAGAGACTCGAATCATACCCGTCACGACGTTTGGAGAGTTCTCCTAATCTTGGCGACTACCCATGGCATATAGGCGGTTTGTACCTCCACTCGTACCTGAAGTAGTGCCTCTCTGATTACCCCTAGCTGGCAGTGCGGTAGTAGAGAACTGGGCTCTTTTCCCCCATGCTGGACACTCCTTCTGAAAATGGTCTATTGGTCGCATTTATAACAACCATTCCTTCCCGCTCTGTACTCTCCCAAGTGAAGCTTACTACACTTGACGCATGGTGGCTTCCCTTGCGAACCTTGACCCACGCTAGTTTGGGATTGAGAACCCTGGGGTCTGAAATTTTGGCGACTCTTCCCCTGTCGATCATACCTGTTCTGCGGCATAGGTGCATTGGCGGTAGATGAGGCATAGCTGGAAGGCCTCTTCTGGAAAAAAGACATGTTTCCTTTGTTTTGCCTCTGTTCATTCTCATGCCCAGCTGATCTTGCGTTCTTGCTCAGATGCTCCTCTTTGTCCTTTCTCTTCTCATCCTCCACCTGTTGGGCGTACACCATTAACCTTGAAATATCCATATCGAAGATTAACAATGCCACTTTGCACTCCTTCTTCACATGTTTTCCCAAACCAGAGACAAACTTCCTCATCTTTGACCTCACATCTGGGGTCATTTCTGGAGCATACCTGGATAGTTGGATGAAATTCAGGCCATACTCCTTAACAGTCATACCCTCCTGCTTCAGATTCACGAATTCCTCCACTTTCGCTTCCCTCAATTCTCGGGGAAAGAAGTGGTCAAGAAAGGCTCCCTCGAATTCATCCCACCTAGCAGGTTCAGCATCCTCACCCCTACCTTGTTCCCATTGGTTATACCAAATATTTGCCACGTCCTTGAGTTGATAAGACACCAACTCCACCCCCTCAATTTCCATAGCATGCATAGCTTTCAGAATTTTTCACATCTCATCAATAAAATTTTGGGGATCTTCATCAACCTTAGAACCCGTGAATGCCAGCGGATTCATCCTCAGAAAGTCTCTAATTCTAGTGGCAGTAGACGGCTCTTGGGAACTAGAGCTAAGAGTGGGCGATCTCTGATTACCATTTCGGGCAACCATTAACTGCGTGAGCATTGCAATTGCCCCTTGGAATTCTGCCTCTGATGTGGGGGCAGATGGAGTAGCAGGCACTTGAGGTGCCTCCACATATCTCATAGGTCGGCCTCTAGCCCTTGCTGGGTGTACCTCTGACTGTGGCATTCCTGCATTATCAATATTCCTCTAGCTAGTGGTACGTTTAGGAGGCATTATCTGTAACCCATAAACGCACGAATTAGAAAGGAGTTTTATAGAGTTTAACTCTATCGCACGAATTCCAGAGTATGAAAGAAGTGAAACAATTTCTAATGTCTTATAGCGTCCTGATTATAAGTGTGGTGCACAACACACCCATAAATAAGACTCTACTAGACACGGTTTCATAGACTCCCTAGGACACTTGAACTCTGGGCTCTGATACCATGTTTGTCACGCCCCGGGAGGGTACCCTAGGCGTGACCGGCACTCGAAGGCCATTTCTGACCTCCGAGTGAACCATCTGGTTTAGTCACACATTCATTCAATCACATTCTCTTAGCGGAAAACTCAATCAACGAAATACTATTCACAATATGGGGGCCGAAGGCCAAACATTTCAAGCCATCAATACAATATAATAAGACTCCTCAAAATAATAGTTCAACCTTCCCACACTCCAGTCTATGAAGCCTCTATCAAAGTCTAAGAGGTGCCAATGACAAGTCCATGGCTACCAACAATCAAAATAAAGGAAATGACAACAAAACTGTACAAAAAAGCTCAACATCCTCCAGAAACTAGGAGGACTCACCAACTAGCTGAGAGTGTATATGGATATTCAACGGAGCACCGGTTGATGATCTCTAGTACCTGTCTCTGCATCATGAAACGATGCAGGCCAAATGGCGTCAGTACATAGAATGTACGAGTATGTAAAATGGCCGAATACAACGAACATCAAGAAAGAATCAATCAACTCGGAAGCTCAACTCAAGAGGAATAACAACTCAATCAAATGTCCTAAGTCTAAACAAGAATATGATTTAAACGGGACCAATCACATACAATTCAACTCAATCTGACTCAGAGTACTATCAAAACCTATTTGGGAGTTTCTCTTAACCAACAACCATCACTTATGAGCCAGTGAAAATACAACAAACCGACGTTGTTGCCGCATCCGTTCATACTTTGCCAGGGTATGAACGAATCAACCAATCATGGATCCAATCCAACCAGGTCCTATAATGTCAGGACAAATCTCTCGGGAAAGCATTCGATTTTAACAGTTCCATCCCCCATACGTTTGGCGACGCAGTTATTAGGTTCGAGTATGGACTATACTCTTGCCCAATTTGGTGCTCGATACTCCTCCCAAGACTCAATGCTCATAAACTCCATCCAATCAACTCAATCAAATCATATCGACAAGTCTCATTACAACCCTGTCAACTCATCAACTCTATCACAATTATATCTCTTCCAATCATGCTATCCGATCAATCTCAATCATATCTTCAAAGAAATTTAAATGCACATACATAGCAACATCTAGATAAAATCAATCATTTCCTCCCTCCATTTGAGAAATCTTTAAGACTCATCACAATTTCAAGACTTTAAATTGACATTTTATAATAGGCAACATTTTAAAGAAAATAACATCATTTATCAAAATCTACATAATTAAGAAGATCAATAAAACAAATTTAACAACTCATCTTCATCAACTCATACTCACATAAGGGATCATTTTAGGAACTTCTTAGCTCAACAACATCAACACATAAAGAATCAAATAAATTGGGGACAAAACTCATTCAAACATACACCATACCCAGAAACTCTATTTTCAGGAACATCTAACCTCAAAGCAAGAATAGGGCACATGGGTGGACTCAACCCATGTTTTGGATAGACTTACATACCTTAGAATAGACTTGAAGAAAACCTTGGTGTTGGGTCTTCAATGGAGGACTCAAATCTTAAGCTCTTGGACTCTTTTTGTTGGAAATAGAGAAGAAGAAGAAGAAGAAGAAGAAGAGAGAGAGAGAGGTTTCTAGGGCTTTTAGAGAGAGAGTGAGCCTCCAAAAATGTGTTCCCAAAAGACAAAAGGTAATACATATATAATTTGGGTAAGTTCCCAAATTGCCCCTCCTCAAAAGTTCTGAAAAATAGGCAAAAATGCACCTGGCACGATAGTGGCGCGTCGCGCCATTACAGCGCCAGGGCAATTACGCCTAAAACCTGCACATCTCGTAGTGGCGCGCCATGCCAAGAACCAAACTACTGAGGCATGTTTCTGGCGCGATAGTGGCACGTCGTGCCCTTATAGCGCCAAGGCCAAAGTTTCCGGGTTTTGGAATTTGGCTTGAAAAACCTTGCACAACTTTTAGTGGCGCATCGCGCCAAGGACCAAACTACTGAGGCATGTTTCTGGCGCGATAGTGGCACGTCGCGCCCTTACAGCGCCAAGGCCATTTCCCCAGCAGTTGCAACCCAGGCCAAAAACGAAATTTCTGCCGTGCCAGTTCGTCTTAGGATCGTCATATCTTTCGACTCCGAACTCCAAAATTCACATTCTTGGTGACGTTGGAAAGAAGACTCGACGAACTTTAATTTGATGGGTCATGGGCCACCCAGATTGTCGTCTTTCAACAAATAGGGTTGTTAGAAGTCAACCCCTTATGCGAACTCCTCCTCAAACTTAGCTACGACGAATCTTTGGATTTAATTTGGTCCTAGGGGTCCTTCATGACCCCATATCACCTCTAATGCTGCTACATTTCTCAACGAATCATCTTACTCATGCGAATGCTCCCCAATACTCGGGTCCGACCCTATCCGAACACAAGAAGGGTCCGAATCTTAGGGAAAAATTTTGAGGGATGTTACAGTCTTATTTCTTCATTCACATTACATGTTCATATCTCCTGTGTAGTTACTTGTGTTGTATTTTTCTTATTTATATGTTGTTTATACTTGCATTATATTTGCAACTCAGTTGTCCTATGCGTACTGACTATCATTCGTTTGGTACTCATACTACACCTTTGCACCCTGCAGATTATAGTACGAGTTCTCGCCTTTTATTTAGATTTCATGTAGGGAAACTTTTGGACTTTGGAGACTAGGGTGAGCTCTTGGTGTTCGGAGTTATCGGTTTTTATCTATTTTGGCTAGGCTAGTTTTTATGTTGTATTCAGAGACAACTTGTATTATATTATAATTGTTAAAGCCTTTTACTCCTATTTACATTAGATGCTCGATTGTTGACTGATGTCAGGTCTTGGGAATAATTTTCTTGTTTTATATTCAGTTGTTTAGAAGGGGAGCCTTGGAGTAACTGGTAAAGTTGCTGTCATATGACCAGGAGGTCACGGGTTCAAGTCTTGGAAACAGCCTCTGGCAGAAATGCAAGGTAAGGCTGCGTACAATAGACTCTTGTGGTCGGGCCCTTCCCCGGACCCTGCGCATAGCGGGAGCTTTAGTGCGCCGGACTTCCCTTATATTCAGTTGTTTGCTTTTATTTTTTTTCCCTCATTTTTGTCAGCTGCATGCTTATTGTTGTTATCTTTCACGTGATAGCACACTTCTTTTGGTTTCGGGGTATGGATTAGACTTACTTACTAGCAGGGTGTAGTAGGTTCCATCATGACCTGAGAAGTAGGATCCTGACACCCTGTGTCTAATATTAGCATCAACACATTTCACCCTCGTACTTCAGACAGCATAATCAACTACAATATTTCGTTTTACTATATGCTTTCATGCTTATCACTCTCAAAATCATGAGATATATAATATATATATATATTTTTTTAATATATTATTTACTCACAACCGAAAAGACGAATGGGTTGAAATAATTGTAACAAAGAGAAGCTTTGGGAAATTTCTGATGATGTATTCCATATCCAAATTTTGTATTTATACAAGTATTTTTCATGAGAATAAAAGAAAAGAAAATAAACTACTTATCCACTTGTCACTTTGTTATTTGTACAATGTATAACAGAAAAATATTCCTCCACACACGTGACTTACATAAATGGCAGTCCGGTGCAGCTTGTTGCGCATAGCTTTAGGTAAGTCACGTGTGTGAAGCTTCCTTGAGCTTCTTATTTCCTCCAGTTGTCCCTTGATCAGATGGCCAAGATTGTTTTTCTGGTAATTTGATCAAGGGCTGCGATCCTTCCACGTCACTAAGAGACAAAGTCTTGATAAACATAGACTTTTATCAGACTTTGACCTCTTTTGTCTGAAACACCATTCTTATTCTCTCTCCTTTCTTTGCTCGATCTCCATTGCTTCGTTCATTTATGGAAGGAGACGATGTGTAAATGTCAATATGAGTTGCCTACTACTAATGGACTTGTGCACATGAAGAAGAAAATGAACAAAAACGTCAGAATCAATCATTTAATATAATAAAAATAAATCATTTATATTGATATTATCAAACATTACTTCCCAAGCAAAGATGATGCCTATTTTGTTTGAATTTTTGATCAATGATAAATTAAATTAAACCATATACTAACATAAATTGTTTTGGTTCGGCTTTTAGTTGTGTTAATGAACCTATTTGCAGATAGTGCTCTTCAGTGAATGATAAGGGTGAAATTTCACAGCCATTGAAGAAATCAGAAATGGTGGAGCAGCATAAAGCCATGGCTATGGAGATATCTGAAAAGAAGTAAGATCCCTTAATTATAAATTCTTATGAGCCATTGGATGCATTTTGAGCTAAATTTGATGATAATATTAGTGTCCTCAAAAATATTAGTTGCTTATTAACATTCATTAGCCCTACTCATTGCTTCAATGGCTCGATATGAAAGACGATCATTGGGGTTAGGGAGGTTAAAGTGAAGTGAGAGTCTTTTGGAAGATTATGAGCTTAGTAGTTTGGTAGTACGACGTGCAACTGATTTATGGCTTGAATGTTTCCAAATTAACCTGTTAGTGAAATTATTATGTATGATAGTACGAAATCGTACACATGCTTGTAATTTGTTTGTCCATCATAGTGTGGAAAATGTTGGGAAAAAAAGGTAATTATATTGTGAAAAAAAGCTTTTCCAAATTAACCTGTTAGTGAAATTATTATGTATGATAGTACGAAATCGTACACATGCTTGTAGTTTGTTTGTCAATCATATTGTGGAAAATGTTGAAAAAAAAGTAATTATATTTTGAAAAAAATTATGGAAAAAAATTGTCCGTGGTTAGCATGCTAGGCATGATTCCACGAGAAAGAAAAACATGTAAATCTAACTATTTTTATAGTATCCCGGTGTCATTAGTAGAGAATTGAATCAAAGATCGTAAAGCAAGATTCGGAAAAAGGTAAAATTAAAAAATAAAATTAAAAACATGCTTTAGTTGATTACTAACAAACAACGACTTGTCTGGTGATTTTGAGTATTAATATTCTTTTCCTTAAATGACTTGTAAATGACATGCGTGTCGAGGAAGGAAACCAAAAAAGAACTTGTAAAACTTAAGGATTGACTGGAGTAAAAAAGCTTGAAATTCAGGTGCAATAGTGCATAGATTGCTTAAGGGTTAACCAAAGTCAATCTTTGTCGTTTTCTATGATTTGGGGCATGAGATTGCTTCTCGTGTCTATAAACACAGCTAGAAGTATTGACCCGTACCAATATGTTGGTGCATGAAGAAATAGAAGAGACCTACTTGGTTAATGTGCAAAGAGTAAATTGTATGCATTAATTAAGGCTCACTCTCTGCAAGTATCAATATATATTGTTCTGCGAAATTAGAAAGAGGATAATCACTTTAAGTCTTATTGTATGTTCTTTGTGTTTAGTTTAACTCTTATTTTTATCTTGTTCTCTGTTTTTAGTTATTTAGTAAAATATATGTAACAGAAATTCTAATTGAATTAGTTCAAAGAAAAAGGAGCTACAGAAGATTTACATTGTTGGCCCTATGCTTACACAGACGATCATACATCTAGTTTTTGAATAAAATTTAAAATCATATTTTATCTGGAGGATGAAGTCGCAGGAGATTCAGTAGAGGAGATAGAGCTGGTAAGGATGACCATTAAGTTGGACTTTGTAAAATCTGACTCACTTAATTGGGCTATTAAGTTGGACATTGAATGCGAGTGATCTTGAACTTTTGATCTTGCCCATGGACAAAACTTCAAGTTTAAGAGGTTCTGACCTCTAACCTTGAAACGTTTGTCCATGAGATAATGTCACGCCCCGGGAGGGTACCCTAGACGTAACCGAAACTCAGGAACCATTTCTGACTCCCAAGCGAACCACATAGCTTGATCACACATCCGTTCATTCATTCATTCAGCGGAAAGTTGAAAAATAAAGAATAATTTAGCGGGCAACTCAAATCACCCATCCAACTCAAAGAATAAAGGTCATGGGCCAACAGATCAACTAAAATATTTGTCATAAAAAAATAGTTTGACAAGAATAATTTAAGGAACGAAATACTCAATCGACCCTTCACTATCTAGTCTATGAAGCCTCTATCACTACTATATAATTGGTGCCAATGACATGTTCATGGCTACCTCAAATAAAAATAGAAAGGGCTAACTCGATGCAAGATTACATAAGCGGTGTCCTCCGAAAGTGGGGAAGGACTCACCAATACGCTGGGTGTGTATAGATCTTCAATGGTGCTTCTATTGACGATCTCTTAAACATGTCTCTGCATCATGAAACGATGCAGGTCCAAATGGACGTCAGTACGTGGAATGTACGAGTATGTAATATGGCAGAATAAAACATACCTCAAGGAAGAATATCATCGATCCAAATATCTCACATCAGAAAGATAAGAGAGACTCAAATAAGATAAGTCTAAAGTAAGAATACATTTTTAGACAAAGACCAATCATATACCATACAATCCAATCCAATCATGTACAATACAGTGCAATTATATCATTCAATTCAATTCAATCATATACTGTTAACTCGAAGTCAATCACATATCATCTAATCCAATCACTCATATATCCATCCAAATCATGTACAATCCAATCACAACTCGTCTAACCCAATCCGACCATATACCCTCAACTCAACAATTAACTCGAAGGACTCAACTCAATAAATAAGTAACAACTCACTCAAGTGTCCTAAGTCTAACAAGAAATGGTTTAGACGGGACCAAATCACATGCCACTCAACTCAACTGACTCGGAGTACTATCAAGACCTAAATGGGAGTTTCTCTTATCCGACAACCATCATCTATGAGCCAGTGATAGTACAACAAACAGACGTTGTTGCCATGTCCGTCCATACCTTGCCAGGGCATGAACGCCTCCCTAATCATGGATACCATCGATTAGTCAAGTCCTATCATTTCAGGACAATAAAATGGGAAACATCCGACTTTAACGGTTCAATCCCACGGGAAGCATCCGACTTTAACGGTTCCATCCCTACCTATGTTGGCGGCGTAGTTTCTGGGGTTCGAGTATGGACTATACTCTCACCCGCTTCGGTCCTCGATACTCCTCCCATGACTCCATGCTCATAAGACTCCATCCAATCATCTCAAACAAGCCCTCACGGCTAGTTTCATTTAGAACCTTGCCAACTCATCAACTCTATCCTCAATTCAACTCAATCGAGTCATAATGGCAAGTCTCATTGGACTCTTTTCAAAACTCAACTCAAATCCGGCCTCATTGGACTTCTTTCAAATCGACTCATCTCAAATCATCAAACTCTTCTCTTTAAAATTTGTACAATCTCAACTCAATGAATGCAGGAAATATTTTGTACATTAAAATATAATTTCAACTCCTCAACTCAATCTCAAAATAGATATTTTAATGTAAAAATATTCAACTCATTTAAAGGCTCCTCATACTCAACTCATACTTAAACTCCTTTCTAAATCAAAGATGAAACTAATAATTTTTTAGACTCAAAATAGTATGTAAATAGTTTATGCAAAAAGGTTCACAAATAATTTATTTAAAGCTCCTCCTCAAAAGATCATTTATTTTCAAAATATTCCTAAGACTCCAATCAACTCAAATTATGCACATCACATACCACAAAATCACATTAGACTCCAATCCACTTCATCACACAACATCCTCATCAACATAACCTCTTCATTCACATCATCGTCAAATACCATTATTCACATCATCATCAAACATCATCATCACATCATCATCATCATCAAACATTATCATCACATCATTTTCAAATATCATCATCACATCAATCGTCAAACATCTATTCCAAAATCCTTATTTTAGTCCTATGTTCAATTTATGAAAGCAAAAAGACATTCTTAACTATCCAATTCATTCTTTTCATTCCAATCAATACACATATACACAAAACCATCCATCTCAACTCAAGACAAATTATGACCAAAGAAATCTCATCTTGGGTTCATGTGAATGAAACATGAATCCATACTCTCAACAAAACTCAACTCAAAAATATCGTCAACATCTATAAATCTATATACAAAGATACATTTGTAGTCAATAATTATGAAAGATAACTATTTAGTAACTCAAGTCATTAAAAACATCAATCAACCAATAGTAGCAAAAAACATTCTATAGTTTAGGAAAACTTTCAAGAAAAACCTTCTTAGAAGGTTCAACTCTTTCACAACTCCTATCCAACACATCATGGGCATATGGAAGAACTCAATTCATATTTTAGGTTAGCCTTACATACCTTGTGAAGACTTTGAAGAGACCTAGTTGTTGGGTCTTCAATGGGAGACTTGAATCCTTGAAGCTCTTGGAACAAATCCTTGTTGGAAATGGAGAAGAAGAAGAAGAAGAGAGAGGGATTTTCTAGGGCTTTTTAGAGAGAGGGTGAGGGATTGAAAAATGGTCCCAAAACGTGCTAAGGCTGATACATATATAATTTGGGACAAATTCCCAAATTTGCCCTTTCTCCAAAATTCTGAAAAATAGGCTGAAAATGCTCCTGGCGCGATAGTGGCGCGTCGCACCATTGCAGCGCCAGGTCGATTAGGCCTAAAACCTGCACACCCGTTAGTGGCGCGCCGCGCCAAGGACCAAACTACTGAGGAGTGTTCTTGGCGCGATAGTGGCGCGTCGCGCCCTTACAGCGCCAAGCCCAAGTTTTCTGGTTTCTGGAAAATAGGCTTGAAAAACCCTGCTACCCAATAGTGGCGCATCGCGCCAGGGACCAAACTACTGAGGCATGTTCCTGGAGCGATAGTGGCGCGTCGCGCCCTTGCGGCGCCAAGGCCATATTCCCAGCAGTTGCAACCCAGGCCTAAAATTCCCGTCGATCTAGTTCGTCTTAGGATCATCATATCTTTTGACTCCGAACTCCAAAAATTACATTCTTGGTGGCGTTGGAAAGAAGACTCAACGACCTTTAATTTGGTAGGTCGTGGTCCATCCAGTTCATCATATTTCAAACGATATGGTCATTAGAAGTCGACCTTTATACAAACTCCTTCAAAAACTTACCCAAGACGAATTCTTTTGGACTTAGCTCGGTCCTAGGGGTCCTTTGTGACCCCACATCACCTCTAACACTCTTTCAATTTCTTGGAGAATCATCTTAACTCATGCATATATGTCACAATACTAGTGTTCGACCCTACCCGAATACAAGGAGGGTCCGAATCTTAGGGAAAATTTTTGGGGAGTGTTACAGATAAGCAGTGTTCAAGACATGTTATTGAGTGTAATTTCCTATGCGCTTAATTAGTTTCAAGCAAAAAATCTATTAATGTATGTTATTTTATTTCAATATCCTAATTATGTACTGTTTCACGGGACACAATTTCATGAGTACTTTATTTGGACACCGCTATTTAACTCGTACCTATTTTAAATATTTTTTGCACATCTAACCATTTCAAAGCAATAGTAGACATGAAATTAGTAAAGCTTAACTTCAATCAATGCATATATGACTTGTTCAAAGTGGTTAGACTTGTAAATTTTAATGCAATGTGAATATTTCTTAAATAAAAATAACATACTTTGTGTAATTTCCCTAGTAAAATTTGAAAGGATGGTATGTACGCATACTTTACATCTGACATACACATACATCATGCTGGCTTCTATTTGATTAAACAATAATTTATTTGTTTTAGAAAAAAATTATGTGATCTGAAGAATTATAAATAAACGGTATCAATATATAGAGTTGTCAACATGGACTGCTCAACCTAACCCTAAAGAGTTAACGAGTTAAATGGGTTAGGACGGGTTAATCCTTTTAACTAAAGAGCCTATAAAATAGCAGTCCAACCCAGTCCTAAGTGGGCTACATATTGGGACAGATTGATCCTTCAATCAAAAGATGAACAACATTGGCCTCTTAGAAAGACTATCAAACATTGATAAACACAACTAATACGTCAAAAATTCACATGTCTATGAGTTGCACACACTTTAGTGGAATACTTACAAAACAACATAATAGACAAGATACAAAAGTCAACTTTCATAGAATTCATAAGAACAACATACATTGCATGATCATTTTTTTCATAAACTAGACAAGAAAGGATAAATAAAAAATTAGGTATAAACACAAAAATAAAAGAAGTCAAATATTCATAGTTATAATAACTTTAATTGCCTAGTTTCTGAAGATTTGACAAAAATTAACACTAATTAAAATATATATAATAATTTTTTTAAAAATTCACGACCTACAGGCTGACCTCTAAGACTCGCGGGTTGAGCCTATAAGGTTGGCAGGCCAAATGAGGTTGGTTTAAAAAGTCTCATTCCTAAATGGGCTTAAATTTTTTGGCCCAACCTCACTTAATTCAAGGATCGGATTGGGCCGGTGTCATAGGGCAAACCCATTTTGACAAGGGAAATTACACAACTAAGCTAATATATAAAACTTAATTATGATATATAACTGCAGTTTTAAATAATTACAAATAAGGGTTGTAGTTTAATATTTTAGCTATGAAGTGGGCCCCACATTGGAAGGTTTAAGGGGTTTGTATCAAATCAATGTCTTTCAAATCTTATACAAATCTTTTCACCTTCTCTCTTCCCTCAAACTCCTTTTTTCTCTCATCTTTTCACCTTTTCACCTTTTCTCTCCCCTCAAACTCGTTTCTCACTCAAAAGAATCGATCATCTTCTCCATAAATATCTCATCACGGTAAAAATTTAATTTTTTTTTTCATTTTTTCCCTCCTAATTTGAAGCATTCATTATACATCAGATTTAATTATTCAAGTAAAAACATTTGTATTAGTGTGTATATTATTTGCGTGTATATAATATAATTATACTAATTTACAATTTTAATTATAGTCTATATTTTTTGCACAAATTTTACAAATTATGTTAATGTTGATTGATTATTAGGTTGTCCAATATATGATCAAAGAAGGTCCTAAGGAAGCACCTCATGAAAATGTTGATGTAATGGAAAATCTTGCCAAATATCTATAAGAAGATCAATTCAGACGCTTTTGTGAAATAGAATATTTTGTCAATTTGACTGCTATGAATCGTTGTACTGTTCAAGTACAGATTGTTAGGTGTTTCACGCAACTACAGTTAGAGGACAGTTCAAAAGATGAGTATTTGATTCACGTTAATGACACAACATTACTTTTCTCCCGTAGAGAGTTTTTACTTATATCGAGGTTGAAGTGTAGTGAGGACTGGTCAAATTTTGTGTTTGACACTGAATAGCCGAACAAATTGCTTGTTTAGTATTTTCAGGAAAGAGACAATGTCACTTGAACTGGTTCAAAGTTTTATTGACAATGTATGGGGTGACAACGATGAAGATGCTATTAAATTTACAATTTTATATTTTGTGCATACCTTTCTGCTTTCTAAGGAGCCTAATAGTGTGTCTATAGAAAGATTTGAGTTTGCTTGGTAGAATCTGGTAGATATACTAATGATGTCTGGGGTGCAAAACTTTTGATGAACTCATTACGTATATCTATAAGAAGATGACACCAACAGAAAAGTACTACAGATTCCATGGTTTCCCGCTTGCTATGCAAATATGGTTGTATGAATGTTGTTCAGAAGTTGACCCCAAAATTATTGTGAAGGTTTTTGATCAGATTCCAAGAATTCGTAACAGGGAGATGAAGAGTGAAAGACCTCATTTTGGTTTCTTAATGAATGGCATATTTCGTGACGACAATAATCCGGTATGTGGATTTTCATTTGCAATTAATTTCTTTATATAAGGTCCAAGAAACACTCCTTTGAACTCTTTCCAATTCATGGGATCCGCCTCCTTGGGCCTCTCACTCTTCCATTGATCAAACCAAATCCTAGCGACACCTCTCAATTGATAAGTACCCAACTCCACCTTCTCCTTCGAAGTCACTCCCATAATATCCACTATCTTATACACCTCATCAATAAACTCTTGAGGATCCTCATCAATTTTCAAATCATGAAACTCGGGAGGGTTCCTTTTTACAAAATCTCTTACCTTAGAAGCCGGAGTAGGAGCATTAGGAGGAGCAACAACCCCTTGGTTGGCCACCACATGATCTAACATAATGATGCGGTCCAGAACTCGGCATTGGTCATTTGGTCAACGAGAGGATCATTAACTTGAGGGACTTGTTTTTGTGGAGGCATTTTCTAAAAATTGCAAAGGCCAATTGTTAAGAAAAGAACCTTAAGGCACAACTCTGCCGCACGACATAGATCATGAAAGAAATGACACATTTCCCTAAATGCCTCATAGACTACTATTTATATATGTGGCGCGCTTCATACCGATGAACAAGACTCTATTCGATGCGACATGTTAGACACCCTATGATACTTGAATCTTGTAGTCTAATACCAAGTTTGTCACGATCCAGACTAGGGCCTAGTCATGACACAGTGATTGGGAACCCGAAGGTTCCCAACCAAGCCTCTTAGCATATATCGCATTTATAAGATAAGGTAAAATCTTAATAAAGACAAGCAGAAGAATAATTTTAAAAATGGAAGTCTAGAAATGAAAAATGAAAACTCAACTCATATGTCCAAATGGACTACACGAACTCTTTGTCTAAACATGCCTCTATTATACTAACATAAGTGGGGGCATAGAATAAGCCACTAGCTCCCAAACAAGAAAAAAACATCTCAAAATAGCAACATAGTCTAGATGTAGCAAGGAAAGAAATAAGCTCGATAGGTAGTCCACGAAGCATGAGGACTTACCAAATCAAGTGAACAAGTCTTCTATCTAGCCACGAGAGTGTGTAGGGTGATCATCGAGTCCTACACTACAACACAATATAGGCAAATATAAGTATACGTTAGTGCTTTGAATGTACTAAGTGTGTAACCAATGCAATACATGAGATAAAAATAATGGTGGATGATCAAGTCTAGAACATATAATAAGTAAACGATTTATACGTGATAATGAATCAAGAGTAAGGTTAATGTCATTTAAAACCATAATAAAATCTTATGTAGAGAACTTGTATAATGCATGTATAGTCATGAGTCATAATGAGAAATCATAAAAAGAGCTTGTAAGTTCATAACTAGTAGTAAGGGTCATAAATCATATCGAGAGTCATAAAACCATAGGTGAGAGAGACATACTTTACTTTGTGGGGGACATATTAACTATAGTAAGAATTACCTTAAACATTGGTAAAGGAGACCTTGTACCTTTGTGAGAGCGACCGTTAACCGACATAAACCATGTGATCTATAACATGGAGTCCCGATGTTACCCCTACACCAGAAGAAAAGGGGAGACTACTTGCCAAGGTAGACTCCATCATGCTTAAGTGGATCCACTAAGCTACACTAAGGATCGAGCCTCAACTAGGGTGACCCTCAAAGGAATTAAGCCTCTTCTGCGGGTGATCCTTTATCCTATAGTGTCACATAGTTATGGGATAATGGGATATTTGTACGGGTCTCTTTCCTTTACTACGGGAGAGAATGCCCATCCCAAGGTCCACTTGGTGCTAGGTAAACTCTCAATAGAAAAGACAAACCATAAGACATAAAGTCAACATCATGTGGGGGGGGGGGCATATCTATTACCTGTCCACTCTTGATAAGAATATAATTATAAAATCGCTCCTTAACTTTATCTCACGTAATGTGAGTATAGACTTTCCACCATTATATATCTTTATTCGTAAAACAACTTTAGGGCCTTAACTCACTCTACCATTACTTGCTTGAAATGTCATAAAAACATCATTCATAACCTCATTTATATAAAGCATATTTAAACTCATTCATAGACCTTGTCAAACATTCATAAAGCTTTCATTGGATATAACTTGAAATTCGAGATCATAACTTATACTTGTAAATTTGGGTAAAACATTCATACATGATCAATTGGATTGGAATTCATAGAGTTTGAGTGAAAATATACATGACCATATACTTCATATCAATCTACATATATTTCATGAAGATGCAATCAATTTGAAACATAATCGAATGTACCAATAATCCATATGATAAACCTAAATATCAATGTAGGAAATTTATAGAAAATCATTGAAATCATGATTTATAATCTTCACCAATATTCCATAAGTCTCAAACATCATTTATAAAGCCTTCATTGAGAAACCCTTTGAAACTAATCATAAAAGGGCATCCCGGTGCATTAAAACTTCTGTTATGCGCAGAGTCCGAGGAAAGTAATCATAGTTCATGAAAATCATCATTGAAAATAGCATTATGCACGGGAATTCATTATTCAACTAGAAATCATGCAATTAATGTAGAATTATGCTTATAATGATCATTGATGACAATTTAAAATTTTAATTGAAATAACTCGATGCAATTCATCAAGCTAGGGTTAGAAACCAATGAAATCTAAGGAGATTTTTGAGAAAAATCTTGAAACTACAATGGTGAAAGAAACCCATGGATCAATCTCCAAATATCTTGATGAAATCAACTCAGAAATTGAGAAGGAATCTTGATGAAACTTGAAACCCTACCTTGAATTTATAGGAGAAACTTGAGAGAGATTTGATAGTCTTGCCTTAGAAAAATTTATGAGGATGAATAGAATAGAAGAGGAATATGAAGAATTAGGTTAATATAGACTTTGAACTTAGCCATAAAAGTGTTTAGGTTCATTGAACCAAATTTGGAAAAAGGCAAAAATACCCTTCACTAAACTTCAGAAGACCCTGATTTCAGGGCCTTTGATCTTTTCTTACAAGTCGTAATTACGACTTGTCAAAGTCCTTACAGTTCGTAGACCCATTCGTCCTACAGGTCTTGAAAACCTGTAAATTTCCTGAGTCTCTAAAGTTTCATTACGAGGGCCTTCTACGAATCATAATCATGTCTACGAGTCGTCAACATGACTCGTAGAATCTCCTTCACTTGATTCCATTTCCAACCTCAATACCACTTCTATGAGTCAGTCCTACGACTCGTAGGTTGAGTTGTCAACTAGAAGACAATCCAAAATTTCCTTCATTTTTTCCTTCGTTTCAACTTTCCAACTTTCGGGGTCTTAAAAATAGTCTATTCATGCATGATTTGAGTAAATTGCATGTTTTTAATAAGTTTTGCAATGACCTTTATGCTATGAATTTCATGTTTGAAGTTATGAATTTATGATCAAGGATTTATGTATGATTTATGAAAGTTATGTATGATGATTCAAGTATGTTTTCAAATTTAAAACCATGAATTGTGAAAGGTTTTCTCACAATATATATGTTATGATTATTTGGATGCTTAAAAAGGTAAGTGTCCACAAGTTCAAATTATGACCACGATTTTCAAGGAGCTATTCTTATGTTATATTTTCATGATATTGGATTGGTTGATTTACATTTTCTAATGACTATGTTTTATGTATTTTGTTGGGATTTACTTAGCACTGAGCAAACTTTATGGCGGGGATCCACGAGTGAACCCTAGTAACAACCGTTAGTTCCAAAACTACGTGCCACCAAAGGTTTGCCTTTGAAGCTTAGCTAGTAGATCGACATAGAGCTTATCTTTATATTTATGATACGGAGTCTATCTTGGAAAGAAGTCTCTCTCTTCTTGGTTTGGGAGTTACATCGAATTTCATGTTATAGCTCACATGGTGTTACATGTCGGTTATGGTTAATATCACATACGTATATGCTATGTTAAAAGTTTTTTTGATGTTTTATGATGCATTGACCATATGCTATGTCTTAAAAGTATTTTCAAGTTTTACTCATGTTTTTATGCTATTGGTCATGCATCATATGTTCATATTGACTATTTCCGATTATCATTATTCATCTATACTTCTCACATACTTGGTGTATTCCATGTACTAATTCATATTTTCCCCTACATTGTATCATAATTTATGTCTAACGATCACCACGCACACTCCACTCGTGGCTAGAGCTTGATATACTATTTCCATTTATTGGTGAGTCCTTATATTTTGAGGACGTGATATTTATGATTTATATGGTTTCTTGACTTTTATTCCTTATGTTGGTGAGTTAGGATCTTGTCCTATGCCCGTTTATAGTAGTAAAGGCATGTTAGATGTTCATGGAGTTTATGTTAGCTTCTTTCCATTGGACTTTGAGTTTGATTCCTTATTTATCGAGACATTCACATTTAAACCTTTATTCCGCATTTATGATGTTTCTTGTTATGTCTTAATTACCTTATGTATACTCGTGAATGATATGGTAAGAAGCTTGGTTGGAGGCCTTCGGGATTCTAATCATTGTTCACACTTAGGGTCAAGCAAAGTGTTATTCATATGTGTGAAGTGCGCCACATCTATGAATATAAAGTTATGAGGCATTTAGAAAACTTCACTTTCATCAGTCTTATCTAGTGTGATAGAGTTTAACACTAAGGTTTTCCTTCCAATGCTTTCTCTTTGCGATTACAGAATCATGCCTCCAAGGAGAATCCCCACAAGATTGAATATCAATGAGGAGCAACAAAATCCTCAAGTTACAAATAACCCTTGAATGAGCAAGTCTCTCACATGGAGTTTTGGGCCATATTTTAAGTGTTTTCCTAAGCCATATCCACTCAAGCTAATAGGGATGTTATAGCTCTCATGAATCCAAATGTGGGTATGATGTCTAGTCGAGTTTGTGATTTCATCCGCATGAACCCTCCCGAGTTTTATGGCTTTAAGGTGTACGAGGATCCATAAAATTTATTGAGGGTATTTCTAAGATTAGTCCAGTGGAAAAGACAGACTTGACAGTGTATCAAATCAAGGGGGTTGCCCAAGTTTGGTATAATCAATGGAAGAGTGGAAGAGGTAGAGATGATGGTCCCATTGATTGAGAAGAGTTCTAGAGTACTTTCATTGACAGTTTCTTTTCTTTGGAGTTAAGGGAAGCTAAGATGCAAGATTTCATCAATTTGCGACAAGGTAATATGAGTGTGAGGGAGCATGCCCTCAAGTTCACTAAATTGTCAAAATATGCTCCTTTTATGGTTGCCAATCCTAGAGCCCATATAAGCAAGTTTGTTTCAGGCATGCCAAACTTGGTGGTTAAAGAGTGTAGAACCTCTACGCTAATAAAGTAGATGGATATCTCTAGGCTCATGATATATGCCGAGAAAATAGAGGAAGAAAATTTGAAGGAGAGGTATAGAATGGAATCCAAGAGGGCTTGAACCAATGGTGGTGAATTTTCATATGATAATTCGAGAAATAGTAGTCGTTCTCAATTTCTCCAAAGTTACTCCAACCAAAATTCTTCTAACACTCCTCCTCTAAAGTTCAACAAAGATAAGGCATTTAAGCCTCAAGGAGAAGCCCTGAGTGGTCAACATATTCCCCTATGCAAGAAGTGTGAGAAGAAACATATAGGGGAATGTCTAGCGGGTTCAGGTTCTTGCTTTAGTTTTGGAAAGACAGGTCACCAAGTGAAGGATTGTCCTTCGAGTGCTACTAGAGGTGGAGATGGCCGACCCAAGACTCAGCCTCAGATAACTATAGGACGATCGGCTCATCATAGTACTACTTCAGGTGGCGGTTAATGCCAAAATATATTTTATGCCTTACAAACTCGTCAGGAGTTAGAGGATTCCCCCGATTTTGTGATTAGTATGTTGAAAGTCTTTGAGTTTGATGTTTATGCATTGTAAGATCCGGGTGCTACTCTATCATTTGTTATTTCTTATCTTGCTATGAATTATTTTGTTAGTCTCAAGATCTTGTTAGAGCCTTTTCGGTCTATACTCCTGAACTTATCAAGAAAATCCAAAACAAGCTACAGGTGTGGAAAGGTAAAGTGTTATCTTTTGGGGGGGAAATTGTATTGATTAATCGTGTTCTTTAGAGTATCCCAATCTATCTGCTATCTGCCATCTATCTTCCTAAATGGGTTATTCATGATATTCATAGAATGTTTGCAAAGTATCTATGGAACTCTAAGGAAAAAGGCAGAGCTAAGCACTAGATAGCTTGGTATGATGTTTGTTTTCTAAAGGAGGATGAGGTTCTTGATTTCAAATCTTTATTTGATGTGTCTAAGGCTTTATTTACTAAGCTATGGTGGAATTTTTGAACTACTAACTCTGTATGGTCTAACTTAATATGGAATAAGTATTGTAAAAGGATCAAACAAAATGTGGTGGAATGGAACAATGGGTCTTTAGTATGGAAGCCTATGCTGCAAGCAAGAGATGTTTTTATCAGAAAATCTAGTGAAAACCTAGAGGAGGGTATTCTAGTGTTTGGTTTGATAATTGAACTCAACTAGGGAATCTTCATTTTTATATGCCTGGTAACCATAATTATGATCTGTTAGAAGAAGTGAAGCAATTGAGGACAGAGGATGGTTAGAATGAAGCTTTACTGACTGATAGTTTCAATGAGGAAGTGGTTAACCACATTCAGGAGGTGTTGGGGAATCTACAAATGAGTGATACTAGAGACAAACCTTGGTGGATGCTTACAGGGTCTGGTGGCTTTTCTGTTAAGAGTGCATGGGATATTTTAGACAAATGAGGATCTTCATAAAGATATTATGGTTATTTTGGAGAAAGGTCTACCAGTTAAAGTGTCTTTTTTTATGTGGAGAATTTTGCATAAGAGAACCCCAATTGGTGGAGTTCTTATAAGAATGAGAATTGCAGACTCTGTACATTGTTGTTGTTGCAATAAAAATGTACATGAGACCTTTGATCATTTATTCATCAACTGCAATGTGTCAAATAGTGTGTGGAAAATCTTTGCAGAGGCTGTTGGGATTCATGGACCTTTTGTACAACTTAAACAAGTAATTGAGTTATGGTGAAAGGCTGTGTGTGTGGTCAAACTCAAACATGTGTTCAAATTTGAGCCTTCTATCATTATTTGGCACATATGGAAGAGGATAAACATAATTAAACATGGAAGTAATATGTCCAAAATGGCTATGATCATGAGTATAAATAGGCACTTGGTATGGTTTCCAAACTAAGATACCCATGGATGGTAGATATACCTAATTCAGGTCTAGTTTTGGTTAGAATTTTAGAAGAATATTCACCTGTCATTTGGAGCAAAGTTGTAATGTGGAAAGCTCCTAATAACAATTGCTATAAGTTCTATACAAATGGTGTTAGTAGGATTAATCCTGGGCCTGCTTCTCTAGCTTTTTGTATCAGGAATTGGGAAGGAGATCTGGTCTATGCTGAAGCAAGAAGCATCAGAGAATGTTTAGTCATTGAAGCATAAATAAAAGCTATTAGGAATGGATTAGAATATTGTCTGTCTAAAGGCCTAATTCCTTTAACTATTGAGACTGACTCGTTAATTGCAAAGAAGATTTTAAATGGAGTGTGGGAAGTACCCTGGCTGATATATGTTGATACAAGAAGTATGAAAGATATGATGCATAAGGGAAAAGTGGAGATTAAGCATATATACAAAGAAGGAAACAACCTGGCTGATTTTTTCACTAACTAGGCTTTTAGTTTTGCAGATAAAAATGTGCAACAATTCCATAATATTAAAGAACTCCCATAGAAGGCAGGATCAATTCTATTGCTAGAGAAAAACAAATGCCCTAGTCTAAGAATCAAAATATTCCAAAATAGGGCTTCAAGCTGAGTAGATGAAGATATGAACTAGCATGTACAAGTATTCTGAGATATCATGGAGATAAAAAACACAGGCATAACCATTAGTTTCTACAATTTGATAGGAATTTGGTTCGAACTCATACCTTGGATCCAAGAGCTCTTGCAGTGTTATTAGCTCATTGAGCTCAGTCTGCAGAGTTTGAAGAACCATGGTTTTGATCTTGAAACCATTTTATGTTTTTTGAAGGTTGTATATCCTTTGTTGAGTTCGTGTCCTTTTTTGTGTTGAAGAAGTCTTCACTGAGTCGACTCTATGGAATTTGTGAGACCTGTGAATGCCCAGTATGGAAGTCCCTCAAACTCTTGAGAATTTTACTGAAATCAGCTTGTTGATGCAGCCCGCCGGTGGTGTTCGTTGCTGAAGAAGATGGTCAGAATATTTAGATCCCTTTTTGTTTCCTTTTTAGTTCATTTCCTTTCTAGTTGTTTCTTGATTTGGATTATTTTATTTATGTTGCTTTTGGACCCAGTTTTTATTGGGAAAATATGTGTTTTTTGCTTTTCTTTCCGTTAATAAAATGGGCCCTACCAGATTTGGACAAAAAAAATTAGTTTTTAAAGAATTTTGGAAGAAAATAATGGAATAAATTGATAAAGAATCGTTAGAGGAACTTACCCAAACCAAATTTTTGCAGGGATTCACTTCAAAATTGCCTCTCTCAAGCACCAAACTGAGAAAGAAAGGTGGGATATGAAAAATGGGAAGAATTTTGAAAGTTGACACTTTTCAGGGATGAAAAGCACATCACAAGTTACTAACTCTCACGATCGCAAAGCACCAGAGAGACCACCTATCAAGATAGCGGACCTACCTTTCACGACGCGAAACACACTGAGAAAAGTGGTCCATCGCGATCGCATGACCTCCAGTCGCGATTGTGAAGCTTCCAAGATCAACATATCGCAATCACATGACTTCAGGTCACGATAGTGATGAACCAAACCAGCCTGCACCAGAACCAGCAGATCAACAAGAATTCAACTAAAAATGTCTCTAAATAGACCTTCGAAAATTGTTTGGGTTCCGATAAAAATAAAACGGATACGCTACCCTGTAAAATTGTCATTCCAGACTCAATGAGATCTTATTTCGAAGCAATCTCTGGAGTTTTCCCTTATCCGAATGGGTCTTTGAATTTCCAAGAAAAAAATTATTATTATCAAAATATCCTCACGGACCTCCTCTTAGGCCTAAAATTTCAACTTCTCACCTAAACATCCAAAATACAACCTATGGTCTCGGAGGCCTAACCAACCATCCTACTAGACCAAACTCAACGTTGGACGCAATGAAACTAACAGATTCACCATTCGGTGCTCGAACCCCAAAATATTGATCAAAGTCAACTATCTCATTATAACAAACTCAAAAGACTCAAAATTACCAAAATCTCACCCCTCGATCACATCGAGGACTACACTAACCACCCCGACATCACATACTAAGCATGAAAACACTAAGGAAAAGGGGAAATAGTCATTTCACATATAAAAGTAATTTCTTAGGGATGTTATAGTACATCCTGATCTCCTTCTTGCATCAAGGTCCATGACTTTCACCTAGAGTACGTGAGATAGCTGCTAGTTGCTTCGGTAGGCGTCACATACCTTTTACTTATGTCTTAATCTATTCTAGATATGAAGACATTCAGACTTGTATTTTGTTTGAATCTATATTGTTCTAGTGGTTTGTACATGTTAGGGCTGTACAGGGCAAACCGATAAACCGCACCAAACCGACAAACCGAACCAAACCGAAAAAAATACCCAACTAGTGGTTTGGTTTGACTTGGTTTGGTGTTTGGAAAAAAAACCCGACCATTATAGGGTTGGTTTGATTTTAACTAAAAAAAGTCAAACCGAACCCAAACCGACCCGATTATAGATATACTACTTTTAAATTATGTTATACATAAAAATATTTATTAAAATGTAATTTATTAAAATGTAATTTATAAATATTTTTTAAAATTTTTTCATAATTTTTATTTTCTTTCTTACATTTAGATTTGGACTTGAGAAACCCATCTAAATAATATACAAAAAAAGCCCATCTTATAAAGTTATATTATAAAGTTAATACTTCAAATAGTGTTCTGCCTCCATCTTATATGTTGATATTTTGTACTAAAACTCTTTTTAAGAAGCACTGCTCTGTGCTTTTTATTAGATACTATGAAAAACCCGAGAAACTCAAAAAAACCCGAAAAACCCCAAAAAATCCGAAAAAATCCGAAAAAGCCAAAAAAAATTGATATCGAAAAACCCGACTTTTATTGGTTTGGTTTATAGATTTAATAATCCGACACAAATGATTTGATTTGATTTGTAAAAAATCTGAACCAACCCGGTCCATGTACACCCCTAGTACACGTGACACCATATTTTGGGAAGAGTTTTGTCTATTTATGTTAAAGTTTATGCGTAATGTAGTTCTTAGACTCTTTACTTTCTTGTCTTTTCCGCCTTTACCCTCGTAGAAAATGACATGCGCCGTCACACTCGATTTTTTAACTGTGACAATTAATTAAATTTGAGAATAAACAAACGTGTTCCACATAAGAACACAACTAAGACTTCAAGCTTTCACACTGTATTCAAAGCGATCAGTGGGCAATCTTGCGAGGCAAGAAAACATTATAATTCTCTACAAATGAATCCAACTCACTCAGTGGAAAACATTGTAAATTCTTATTAATTCTTTTGATTTATGAGGAAAAACTTTAACGAGGAAATTTGTGACATGGTTTATATATATGAAGTACTAGTATATGAAGCATAATTTATTTCCCTAATATATACCTCCTTGAACTTTGAACGAAATCCAAACGACCCATCTTAACTTAATTAGAATTTTATTGCCTCGTTAAACTATTTAAAAATAGAATAAATACACCCTAAAATATGACTTGGTACAAAGAGTGTGCACACTCTCTTGAATGCAAGGTATGAGTGAAAAAATTGGACACATGTCATTTTTTAATCGGTAAATTTATAATTGGTTTGTACACATAATCATCAATATTAAAACTTATATATATTTGATTATTTTCATTTATTTTTATGTAAAATATTTATTTTAATTTCTTCCTCACTTTAAACTTTTTATTTTTTTTCCTTCATTAATTTCTTGTCTTTCCACTTTTTATTTTTTAAAAAAACTTATGTGATTTTTTTAAAAAATAATTAAAAAGTGTCCTTTAATTTTAACGTTTTAATTTTTTGTGTGTTTTATTGATTTTTCCACTTATTTTGATATCCATTCAAAATTAGCTTATTTTAAATACAAGGCATTTATAATTAAATTTGAAATCAAATCAAAAGGAAAGACAAAGAAAATAAAAAGAGTAAATAAAATCAATAGAAAAGACAATGAATGAAGGTAAAAAATAATTATAAAAAGTTTAACTACAAGGAATTTTCTTTTAAAAAAACTATGTATATTAATTTAATTTAAATACAAGATAAAGAAAATAAAAAGATTGAAATGGAGAGGGAGAATCCAATTTGAAGTAATGTCTGGTTGTCTTATACCCAAGTAAATTAGAAGTCACATTTTTGATGTCTAAAGAAGAGATAAACTTGATATAGGTAAAGAGGAGTTTCTTCTTGTGTGCATTTCTGTATCATTCTTTAATATCAAATTTTATATGTAACAATTCATCATTATTTTGAGCGCCTTCAAAAGCAGTATTATTCTTTAGGAAAAATACCTAAATTGATTAAACTTAATAAATATTTTTAAAATATGTTTCAGTTAAATTCCTCTTTATATATATATATATATATTTTGGAATAATTATTCATTTCTAAAATGTCATTTTTGCTTTGTTCATTTAAAAATGCCATCAGCATCCTGATGAAGATTCTGTACATTATGATATAAATTCAATTGAGAAATGAAAAAATATCCTGCATAGCTAGACATATGTCATAATGTTTGCTTATCTAAAGAAAATTCACAATTTTTCCATGAATTCTCTCAAGATAAAACTATATCCTCTTGATCCAAGGTTGTAATATTAATTCATACAGTTTTTCCATAGTACATCAT
This sequence comes from Solanum dulcamara, assembly GCF_947179165.1. Lineage (NCBI taxonomy): Eukaryota > Viridiplantae > Streptophyta > Magnoliopsida > Solanales > Solanaceae > Solanum > Solanum dulcamara. Next base: position 65,984,301 of record NC_077239.1, read on the forward strand.
CCCCTCTTAAGTAATTATACATAACACATTGTATCTAAAAATTTTCTTTGCGAATAACCCGCCAATTAACATTTCAGTCTCATGATAAAAATCTCTAATCATCTAATTAAGAAGCAATGTTAGATACCTACATATATACGATTGGTATCCTTCTCCCCTGTGTGACTCAAGGCAATCCACAACTTATTATCATATATCCCCACCATTCAAACTTTTTTCTCCTTCCATCAATATTGATCTTAAGGCGCTTTAATCCAATTTATATGGTCAATAGCCATTCGAGTGTCTTTCTAATTAAATTAATAAATTATGTTAAATGTTAACAATCAAAATTTGTAGAGTGTTAAAAACATTTACATGTATAATTCTAGGAATAAAATTATAGACTTGACAGAAAAATATCACAACATTTCAAGAAAACAACATCTATTCACAGAATATAAGATAATCATTCCAAAATGGAAAAGCTAATGTCGAATGTATAATAACTTTAACAAACCATAGTGAACACTGCTAACTGCTACACAACAATCCAAGCATCAGAGACAATAAGAGTCTCATCATTAATCACAAAAATATTTAAAATAAAATACAAAAAAATGTAGTTTGATAGTCCAATTTTCTAGTTCCACGATTCAAGGAAGCAAAACTTTCTACGAACAAAATGGATAAATCTGTAGCAGACAATATTTGATTCAAGGTGCACTTATTCACTTCTTTTTTCCACTTATTGTATTCTAGAAAACCACCATTGTTTTCCTCCAGAAAATATTCTCCTTTTCTTTCAAATATATTATATCATCTAGATAGCAATTGTGATTCTCAAACCCAATGAATGAGCCTGTTGAAAGTAATGCCTCAAAAGCTGAAGATTATTTGCACTTTCTGTTATCTCTCAAAATACAATTTAAAAGTAAGATTAAATTCACATAAATGAGGCTGCTATGTTGTGTAGAATCTGATTTAGTCTGCTACTATTTTTTAGGCTTTAGTTATTGGAGATAATCTTAACTTACTCTACTCATTTTCTTTAGCTTTTATAGTTATGAATTCATGTATTTATATGGCAGTCAGTATTTCAAAAAAGAAGTGATTTAACTTAGTTATCTGTTCTTTTTCTTTCTTTGTCGATATCTATTTTTTCTCCTACATATTGGTATGAGAGCATTGCCATCTTGAGGGACCTGTGAAAAGAAAGTAAACCATATAAAATTATTCTTTGAACTATTATCTTAAATAGTTTATAGAAAATGAATTCTTAAACAATCAATTAGAATGACGGTTCATCTTGAAGCCTTGGATCTCTGAGAAGAAGTAGAAGAGGACTATGAAGTAACTCAACTCAGTAATAATCCAACAATGAACCAGATTAAAAATCTTAAGGAGAATGAGATAAGGAAAGCCAAAGCTAAAGCTTCCTTTTTCTCTGCAGTATCCCTTTCAATTCATACCAAAATTGTGCAAATGAACTCTGCTGTAGAAATTTGGGAGTATCTCAAAAAAGAATATCAAGAAAATGAAAGAGTGCAGAATATGCAAGTGCTGAATCTGATTCGAGAAGTTCAAATAAAGAGAATGAAAGAATCAAAAACTATAAAAGATTAAGCATACCAGCTTCTCGACTTGGCCAACAAGGTGAGATTCTTTGGTAAGGATTCACTAATGAAAGAATTGTTCAAAAAATTCTTGTTACACTTCCTAAGAAATATGAAGCCACAATTTCTTCTTTAGAGAATTCTAAAGATCTGCCAGGCGTTACCTTGGCAGAACTTGTTAAAGTTTTGCCGTCATTGGACCAAAGGAGAATAATAAGGAAAGAAGATTTTGTTGAAGGTGCTTTTCAAGCTAAATCACAAAAGAACTAGTCAAACAATTAAGAAAAAAGAACAAGAAGCAAAGGCCGAGCAATAATTACACCAATCAGGGAGGATGTCAGCCACTCTACCCTTATTGCAAAAAGACAAATCACTTTCAACAAAAATATTGGTGGAGACCAGATGTCAAGTGCAACAAATGTTGTCAACTAGGCCATGTGGAGACGGTATGCAAGTCACAATCACAATAGAAAAAAAGCTAAGGCTACTGTAAATCAATATCAAGAAGAGCAATTGTTTGTAGCAACTTATTCTCTAGCAAAAACACTTCTGAAAGTTGGTTAATTGATAATGGATGCACAAATCATATGATCAGTGACCAAGCGCTCCTTAAAAATCTAGATAGATCTTTATTTCCAAAGTCAAAATTGGAAATGGAGAGTATCTCGATGCGAGAGGAGGAAGAACAATTGCAATTGAAAGTTTTATAGGTTTGAAACTTATAACTGATGTTCTTTTTGTTTTTGATCTTGATCAAAACCTCTGAAGTGTTGAACAACTACTTGAAAATGGTTTGAAAGTGTTGTTTGAAGTAAAATCATGTGTAATCATGGGTGCTGATAATAAGGAGATGTTCAAGGTCAAGATGAGAGGTAAAAGGTTTTCCTTGAACCTATTAGACGAGGAGAAAGAAGCAGTTGTTCAGTTGAAAAATAACTCAAAATTATGGCACAAAAGACTCAGACATTTTCATCATGATGCTATACTCTTCATGAAAGAAAATCAACTAGTAGAAGGTCTCCCAAGCCTTGAGAAGAACATACCTGCTTGTGAAGCTTGTCACTACGGGAAGCAAACAAGGCTTCCTTTTCAGAATTCATCATGTAGGGAAAATCAAAAGCTGCAAATTATTCACACGGATGTAGGAGGACCTCAGAAAATACTATCTTTAAATAATAATAAGTACTACATTGCCTCTATTAATGATTGTACCAGATATTGTTGGATTTACTTCTTGTTTTTTAAATTTGAGGTCGCTGATGTATTCTAGAAATGTAAAGCTTTTGAGGAAAATCAGAGTGGTTGCAGAATTCAGATGATAAGAATAGTTAATGAAATCGAGCATACTTTAGAAAAATTCAACAAGTTTTATAATGAAGCAGGATTTAAGCGTCAGCTAACAACATCCTATATTCCTTAATAAAACGGAGTAGCGGAAAGGAAAAATAAGAAGATAATGGAGATAAAAAGCTATCTGCTCCATGAGAAAGGATTGCTAAAGAAATTTTGGGTTAGAGCTGCAAATACTGCAGTTATTTTGCTAAATAGATTGCCAACTAAGCCTTGCAAAAGAAGACACCATTTGAGGCTTATTGGCTGCAAACCTTTGCTAACAAACCTGAAAATATTTGGTTGTCTTTATTTTTCTTATGTACCTCAAGTGAAAAGAAATAAGTTGGATAAGATGGTTGAACCTAGAATATTTTTAGGATACAACCATCTCCAAAAAGTTTATAGGAATCTCAAAATAAGAAAATCAGTGTTAGCAAGGATGTCAAGTTCGTGGAAAATGACACTTGAAGCTGGCAAGATGATGAAAAGCAAAAAAAATAGAATTTCTAGATGAAGATTTTGATGATGTACTTGTTAGAGGCACAAGAACACTTTATGATAAATATCAAAGGTGTAATGTTGCAATTTTAGAACCAAGAGAATCTATGGAGGCTGCTAAGTATGAGAAATGGAGATATGCAATGCAGGAGGAGCTCAAAATGAAAGAAAAGAACAATACATGAGAGCTGGTTGATAGACCATCGCACATGAAGGCTATTAGAGTCATCGGGTTTATAGAACAAAGCTCAATCCTTATGGTTCTATAAACAAGTACAAGGTCAGGCTGGTTGCAAAAGCGTACACACAAATGTTTGGAGTAGATTTTTCAGAAACTTTTGTTGATGTCGCCCGTTTGAATACGATAAGAATGTTGTTAGCTTTAGCCATTAAATGGGGATGGAAGATCCACCATTTGATATGAAATCAACTTTCCTCAATGGCTACCTTGAAGAAGAAATCTTTGTAGAACAATCTAAAGTTTTTTTCTCAACGACAAAGAAGAAAAAATGCACTTTCTAAAGAAGACATTGTATGCTTTAAAACAAGCTCATGGAGCTTGGTACAACATAATTGATGCCCATCTTCTGAGATTAGGCTTTCAAAAATGTCTTAGTGAGTCTACTCTCTATATTAGAAAAGAAGATTCCGATTTAACCATTGTATCTTTGTGTGTAGATGATGTGCCAATTTGAAGTAGCAATTTGGACTTGATCAAATTGTTAAAGATTGAAATGATGGAAGTTTATGAGATGACAGACCTTGGTGAAATGTTCTACTTTCTTGGAATCAAAATTCAGTAAAAAGACATGAGATCTTCATATGCCAGTAGAATATGCTAAAGAAATTCTCATAAAATCCAAAATGAAAGAATGCAAGTCTATAACAACTCCTATGAATCAAAAGGAGAATTTTTGCAAAAGAAGATGGAGTTGAAAAGGTTGATGAAGGACTTTATAGGAGCCTGATAGGTTGCCTAGGGTACTTGACTACAAAGAGGCCAGATATTCTTTATATTATGAGTTTACTTTAAAGATATATGCATTGTGCTAGCGAATTCATTTTCCAGAATCTAAACATGATTAAATATGTTAAAAGTACTGCAAATTTTGGCATAATTTTTTTAAAAAATCAGATTTTTAGCTTCTTCAATTTTTTGACAGTGGTTGGGCTGGTAGCTCAGATGATATAAGAAGCACCTCAGGTTACTGTTTTAATTTTGATTCTGGAATGCTCTCTTGGTTTTCAAAGAAGCAAGATATTGTGGCTCAATCTACAGCTAAAACAGAGTGCATTGCAGCTGCATCAGCTGTGAATCAAACTTTTTGGATTTGGAGGTTGCTGACAGATTTGTACATGGAGCAAAAGAAGAGGGACTGAAATCTTTGTTGATAATCAAGCTGCAATTTCAACTGTAAATAATTTTGTTTCACATGGAAAGACAAAACATTTCAATATAAAGTTTTATTTCTCGAGGGAGGTGCAAAAGAATGGGGACATAGACTTAATGTTGATTTTCAGAATGGTGATATTTTAATTAAGGCTCTACCTAGAGCAAGATTTGAGTTTCTCAAAAGAAGACTTGGTGTTGCTACTTTGAGTCAAGGAGGAGTGTTGAAAGTAGTGTCTCAAAAGCTGGAGATTAGTCGCACTTTCTGTTGAATCTGAAAGTACAACTTAAAAGTAGGATTAAGTTCAGATAAATGAGGTTGTAATGTTGTGAAAAATCTGATTTAGTCTAATGCTATTTTTAGGCTTTAGTTATTGGAGATAATCTTAGTTTATTTTACTCCTTTTCTTTAGGCTTTGCAGTTATGAATTCATGTATTTATATGATAGTCAGTATTTCAATAAAGAATCAGCTTAACTAAGTTATTTGTTCTTTTTCTTTCTTTGTCTATATTTATTTTTTCTCCTACAGAGCCTAATATAGGAATTTTCATGAAATTAGTCCATGTCCACCATTCTTCATCTTTTTTTCGCGAACATACCAAGAAATCCATCTCAACAAACACAGAAAGATAGAGATGATCAACAATACAATTTCATATGACACCCATAACATTACAATTGGACAATTGTAGCAACATATCTATCATTAGCCACAAACATAGAAATAATGACAAACTTATAAATGCACTACCACCATTTTCTTGAACCGGTCTAGTTGGCATCATGTTAATAATACTATCTAATGAAACTGAATTTTGGTCAAACAAGTGATAACCAGCTGGAATAGTGCCAATCTTTTTTCAAGACTCATTCTTCAGAGTATATTCCAACAATGTAACAACTATCCTTTGCATTAATCATAAATGTAACAATTATCTTATAATCATCACTAATAGAATCATACACAAAATCATATCGTGTTGATTCGTAACGTTTAACACATTTCAACACATAAGGATTGGGTTTCTGAACAATTTTCTATTTTTGAATAGCCGAATTCCATATAAATATTTTGAAGCTATACACCATACACAACAAGCCGTTACAAGAACTCACCAATGGATATGAAACATCTTGGGACATTAAAGTTTGGTGGCTAGAAAGAAACAACTTGAGAGTTAACACTCAGTGATGATGCATTTGTTGAACGGATGTTGAATGCTAATATGTTATATTCCAAACAATGAGTTATTTTCAACAAAATTAAAGGATGTTTTTGACAATTAATATCTGACGATGATTTGTCGACTTGCAACTTGATGAAATTGGGGTCAGTGATGATTGAACAACACGGTTTGTGCACAATCTTGAAGCGTTGACAAGATTCAACATGGAGTTTTGAGAGGATGCAAGTGATCACATCATCTGCAAAGTTGGTATTTTTTTTTGAGTGGAAACTCATTGGACTTGTGTTTACTTTGGGTTTTAGGTTTTCTTTTTCCAGGTATACATATATGTAGTCTCATACGAGATCAGTTCAATTTTTGATTTTTATGATTTTTATATTTTGGTTTGCTTTGATTTGATTCAAGTATACTTATATTGTTTTTCAATTTTTATAATTAATTTTGTTTATAAATAAACTAGTCGTAAGCATGTGTATTATACGTGTGTCCCGTGTGAATTATGTAGACTCGTTTGCATAATAGTCTTGGTGTTTGATGAGTTAGCATTGTTAAATTATCATGAAAAAATTTATATCTAATCATGCTCATAATGATTAATATAAAATGAGATTATTAAAATTAGAAGCTCAATTTGTAATAGTCGGGGTGTTCGACTAGTACTTCTCGCCTTTTGCATTCCCCTCATGCACTTAATGCTTTTACTTTAATTAAAACACAAACCACATCTTAAAGGAATATGAAATATTAACTACTGAATTATTTTATGTACATAATACACAATTAACATATGCACGAATTTATCAAAGAGAGTGATCTCATGAGTGAACTTTTTTGCTTCATTCAAGAAAATAAAATTTTAAACAGATAAGTCATGATGAATTGACTGTTGCACTCTACAATCTCAGTGTTGTTATTAAACACTAATATGGGAATATTCCTATATGCATTAGTCTCCTAGCTCTTTCTCACTTGTCATTTTATTAATCATGGAATATCTAGGAGGTAGATGCTAACACAATATATATATATATATATATATATATATATATTATTTATAATGTTGAAACAATTTTTTGCTATCTAATATGTACCCTTTACCCTTTAGAAGGTGAATGGAGAAATACTTCACATGACACATAGTTATCATACGAGATCAGTTCAAAAATATAATGTGTCAAACATATACTATTTGTGGCATCCTTGCATGGCTTCATTTAATTTTGATTCATGTTTCAGTTTCAGGTTGTTTTTCCATAATATTTGTTATAAAGGACGGTCAATGTTGCTTTAATCAAAGCCTACTCTTATTAATAAAAAAAATGAGCACATTGAAATATCACAATGAGACTTAGATTGATCTGGTATAACATGCTCTTGATTCATGAGTAATATTTTCTGTCACCTATTGTTTTAAGACCTGTAAGAAGAATCACAATGTGTTAGTTCGCCAAATAACACAGATTATAAGCTCTATTCAATATTTGTGACCAAATTGAATGTCAATCTAGTTAATCTATCTCTTATTTAGAGTCTAAATATTTCAACGTTTTATGTGTATCCTATATATGTTACCTTCATCATATCTGATGTGAAGAGCATATTAAACAATGCATCAAAACAATTAAAATTAATGGGGTTGGTTTTCATGTCAAAAATTAGTTTTCTAATTAAAAAATATTTTCTACTCACTAGCCAATAATAAAAGATATTTTCTGGAAAATATTGTTTGTTCACCAATAAAACAATAGAAAATATTTTCCACTCACCAACCAAACATAAGAAAATAAGTTAGAAACCAACTTGTTTTCCAAGAAAATGTACATTTTCTAGGAAAACATTTTCCTTCATACCAAACACAACCTAAGAGCAAATAAAAGTTACAAATTAAAACCTTTTGGCAAAACCGCACAAATCTTTTTCCCGTCAAACAAATTTCAGCCTGATCAATTCAACTCCAGTTTTCTCAAATTAGCATACACATATGTGAAAATAATGAAAGAACATGGAGACATCAGTGTTTCGACTTCTGATCTTAATAGTTATAAGCTAGACAATCATGTGCAATGATTTTTTTTGTTGTTGAAACATAGTAGCTTGTAGCTCTTTATAACCAGTGATGAAAGAGATTAAATGGTTTCAACTGTTCAAATGTACGTATTGATTGCAAAACTTAAAGAATTGATAGAAACAGATTTGTACAATGTATGTAGACTATTCTATCTTGGCCTTCTGTCTTTCCTTTCTTCACAAATGTATCCTCCACCCTTATAATTTCCTTGTAATGTTTTTTGGTTACTATAACAATTTCTCATCTATACGACTACTCGATATAGTATAATGAGACAACTCATGAAAACGAGCCTCGTACTTAGAGGTATAAGGCACGACCAGTTGCAAGGGGCTATAGTCAGGTACAATGGGTTGATTTTAATGATATTTTCTCACCTATTGTTAAACATAGCTCTGTTCGTGTCTTGCTTGCCTTAGTTGCTATGTATGTTTTGGAATTAGAACAACTTGATGTTAAGATAACTTTCTTACATGGCGAACTTGAGGAACAAATATACATGCATCAACCTGAAGGATTTGAAATTGAAGGAAAAAAAGATCATGTTTGTTTGTTGAAGAAATCCTTGTATGGATTAAAGTAGTCTCCAAGACAATGGTACAAGAGGTTTGATTCCTTTATGTTGGGTCATGGTTATTCGAGGAGCCCGTATGATAGTTATGTTTACTTCCGTAAGTTAAATGATGGTTCATTTAGTTACTTATTGTTATATGTTGATGACATGCTCATTGCTGCTAAGGATTTGACACAAATTCACATTTTGAAAAGTCAATTGAAAAGTGAATTTGAAATTAAAGATTTGGGAGCAGATAAGAAAATCTTTGGCATGCAGATCAAAAGTGACCGAGGAGCCAACGGGCTATTCCTGACCCAGAAGAAGTACTTGGAGAATTTCTTGGAGAGGTTTGACATGAAAGATACTAAACCAGTTAATACTTCTCTTGCAACTCACTTTAAGGTATTATCTGCTCAATCACCGCAGACAAAGGAAGAAGAGAGCTATATGGCACAGGTACCATATTCTAGTGCAATTGGCAGTATTATGTATGTAATAATATGTACATGTCCAAATATTTCACAAGCAGTAAGTGTGGTAAGCCAGTATATGGATTTCCCTGGTAAAGCACAACTGCAGGCTGTGAAATGGATCCTTAGATACTTGCGAGGCACTTTAAATACATGTTTAGAGTTTGGGAGAAATGCTAACACCCTAGTTGGTTTTGCACACTCTGATTATGTAGGTGATCTTGACAAAAGAAGATCAATAACATGCTATTTGTTTTGTATTGGTGGTTTTGCTATCAGCTGGAAAGTTACATTATGACATGTAGTAGCTTTATCTACTACTGAAGCAGAATATATGGCAGTGACCGAGGCTATCAAAGAAGCCTTATGGTTGAAGGGTCTATTTGCTGAACTCAGCTTCACCAAGGTGGTATTATTATTTTCTGTGATAGTCAAAGTGTATTCACTTTACTAAAGATCAAATGTATCATGGGAGGATGAAGCATATTGATATCAAGTATCACTTCATCCGAGAAATCATTGCTTAAGGAAAGGTCTCTATTCAGAAAATTAACACTAGAGACAACCGTGCTGACATGTACACGAAGTCTCTTCCAGTCTGCAAGTTCAAGCTCTGCTTGAACTTAGATTGTCGTTTATAAAGAATAATTTAGCCCATATGGACTTCTGCAGAGAGAATGGAGCCAAATTTACTATATTCGCCAAACTCAGACCAAGGTGGAGATTTGTAATGTGGACTTTGTTTGTCAAAAATTTGGAAGCCACAAATTTCAACATAAGGCATAAGGTAAACTACTCTAAAAAAATAGAGGAACCAATGAAATGGCTTCAAGGTTGTCTCCTATTTCACGGATGCTGGCAAAGTCAACAGAGACACCTCTCTTCTTGTGCTTGTTAGTAATCAGCCAAGCATTTCTCAGCAGTCTCTGTTATCCCTCCTATACTAAGGTTAACACACCAGAAATAATAAATATGAAAATAAAAAAATAGTATCCGAGTCAACAGAATTCACTGTGTCCTTAAAGAATTTAATTCCCTCACTGTACCCGAAGTTAAGAATTATTTCCTTCCAAGATAAAACAGATAAACTATTAAAGAAGTAGCGGTACCTCAAACTTCAATAATTTCAGCGAACTCAAAAGTCAGCAACAAAATCACACAAAGACTCAACTTTATTTGTAATAAAATATATGTAGAAGAGGGAGAATTCAATGTTTTAAAAATGAGAGAAAAATCCTCTATTTATAGATAACAAAGAGTAGTGTGAAAAGGTACTTATTGTGGCTTATCGGAAAAATCACAATCCTTCATAAAAGTTACAACCTTTCACAAAAGTCGCAACTCTTCAAAAAAGTCACAACTTTTATTGAAAAGTCACAACCTTTTGGAATGGTCACAACCTTTTGTAAAGGTCACAACCTTTCATTTCCTATTCACGCCTTTAAAACCCAACAATCCCCCACATGAATAGGAAATGGCTATTGTTAAAACATATGCATGAAAAACTGTGTGATTTGTAAGTAAGAATTAATTGCATCTGGATAAGTAGGTTTCCTTTTGAACTTTCCGTAGTAAACATATATCGGATATACTCGGTCAATCGATAGATCTGATATCTTTGAACCATCGAGGTTTGGTGTATACCTAGACAACATACGTCACACAATCAACCCTTTAACTATTTTTGGTTCTCATTATTTTGTTCGTTTTAGCCGTGAACCCTTGTTGGTTCATAAGTGCATAGAGAACTGGCCTTATCGGATTCTCTTTGAAGCGGCTTACACTTCACACTTACATAGGTGATATCTAAATGTGTTATCCCATAGAAATACCATTTGATATGCCCTGTATCAAACTTAGATATCATTAAAAGGTCCTAATGCCTTATCCTTATTACTGAATATTGTCGCATCATGAGAATGAATCATAAAAATTATTTTGACAATGTTGAACCGTCATCAATGACTTTGTTTGATCTCCTTGAACCTAGATTGTGGGATCTCCAGTCTTCTAGGTAGAGTTACCACCATGATGATTTGTCCTCGGCCATAGTCTCATTCCCTTTGATGATCGCTCAACTCCCTCTCTAGATAGGCCTTTTGTAAGTGGATCCGAGATATTATTTTTTGACTTTACATAGTCAATTATGATAATTCCACTAGAGAGTAGTTGTCTAATGGTATTATGTCTTCGTCGTATGTGACGAGACTTACCGTTGTACATAATGCTCCCAGCTCTTCCTATTGCAACTTGACTATCACAATGTATGCATATAGGAGCCATTGGTTTGGGCCAAAATGGAATATCTTCTAAGAAATTTCGAAGTCATTCTGCTTCTTCACCGGCCTTGTCTAAGGACTCCATTGTAGAGCGAGCTATACATATTTGTTTGGAAGATTTCTAAGATACCGCTCCTCCACCAATGGTGAAAACGTATCCACTTGTAGATTTAGTTTCAGTTGACCCAGTAATCTAATTTGCATCACTATATCCTTCAACAACTGCTGGATACTTATTGTAATGTAAAGCAAGGTTTTGAGTATGTTCTAAATACCCCAAAACTCATTTCATTGCCATCCAATGATTTTGGTTGGGATTACTCGTGTATCGACTCAATTTACTTATAGCACAAGCTATGTCTGGCCGTGCACAGTTTATAATGTACATCAAACTTCCCAACACTCTTGCATAATCCAACTGATCTTGACTTTCACCTTTATTTTTAGCAAGATCAAGGTTCACGTCAATTGGTGTTTTTACACTTTTGAAGTTTAAGTACTTGTATTTTTTAAGTACCTTTTGGATATAATGAGTATGAGACAATGCTAGACCTTGAGAAGTTTTATGAATTTTAATTCTCAATATCAAATTGGCAACTCCTAGATCTTTCATATCAAATTTACTAGAAAACATACTCTTAGTAGTATTTATGTGTGCAATGACATTACTCATTATTAGCATATCATCCACATATAAATAAATAATGACAACTGTGTTTGGAGTGTCTTTAATGTAAACACATTTATCACACTCCTTAATCTTAAATCCATTTGTCAACATGGTTTGGTCAAATTTCACGTGCCATTGTTTGGGTGCTTGTTTTAGTCCATAAAGTGACTTAACAAGTTTGCAAACTTTATTTTCTTTACCAGGAACCACAAAGCCCTCGGGTTGTTCCATGTAAAGTTCTTCCTCCAATTTTTCGTTTAAGAAGGCTGTTTTTACATCAATTTGATGAATTTCAAGGCCATATACTGTAGCTAGTGCAATTAACATCCGAATGGATGTAATCCTAGTTATAGGTGAGTATGTATCAAAATAATCAAGGCCTTCTTTCTGTCTAAATCCTTTGACGAAAAGTCTTGCCTTATATTTGTCAATAGTTCCATCAACTTTTATTTTTCTTTTGAAAATCCATTTTGAACCCAAAGGTTTGTTTCGTGAAGGAAGATCAACCAATTCCCAAGTATGGTTGCTCAAGATTGAATCAATCTCACTATTGACAGCCTCTTTCCAAAAAGATGAGTCCGTATCGGACATAGCTTCTTTGAATGTTTGAGGCTCATTTTCAAGAAGAAATGTTACAAAATCAGATCCAAATGAAGTAGATGTCCTTTGACGTTTAGTTCGCCTTGAATTCTCTTTATTAGGTACATTCTCATTTGGTTCTTCTCGAGGTCGTTTAGACCGTTCACTAGATACTTCAAATCTAGTTTTATATGGATAGATATGCTCAAATAATTCAGCATTATCTGATTCTATTACCGTATTCTCATGAATATCCTAATGTTCGGACTTGTGAACCAAAAATCGACATGCTTTACTATTTGTAGCATATCCAATGAAAACACAGTCCATAGTCTTAGGTCCTATTGTGACTTTCTTAGGTTTAGGAACTTGGACTTTGGCTAGACACCCCACACTTTAAAATATTTCAAGTTTAGTTTTCTTCCTTTCCATTTCTCATATGGAATATACTTTGTTTTGCTGTGGAAAACTCTATTGAGTATTCGATTTGCTGTAAGGATGACTTCCCCCCACAAGTTTTGTGGTAAACCTAAACTTATAAGTAATGCATTTATCATTTCCTTTAAAGTTTGATTCTTCCTTTCTGCAATTCCATTTGATTGAGGTGAGTAAGGGGCAGTAGTTTGATGGATGATTCCATTTTCCAAACATATTTCTGCAAAAGGAGATTCATACTATCCACCTCTATCACTTCTTATCATTTTTATCTTTTTATTCAACTGAGTTTGAACTTCAATTTTATATTGTCTAAATGCTTCTATTGCTTCATCCTTACTATTTAACAGATAGAAAAAATAATATCTAGTGCAATCATCAATAAAAGTTATAAAATATTTTTTTCCACCACGAGTTGGTGTTGACTTCATATCATAAATGTCGGTGTGAATCAATTCTAAGGAACTGAAATTCCTTTCAAACGATTTGTAAGGATGCTTAGCATACTTAGATTCAATACATACTTGACATTTTGATTTATTGCACTCAAATTTAGGCAATACATTTAAGTTAATCAGTTTTCACAAGATTTTATGATTGACATGTCCTAAACGTGATTGCCATAAATTATTTGACTCAAGTAAGTAAGAAGAAGCTTGAACTTTATTATTATCAACAACCATTACATTTAGTTTGAAAAGACCCTCAGTGAGGTAGCCTTTTCCTAAATACATTTCTTTCTTACTGACAACTACTTTGTCTGAAACAAGAACACACTTGAGTCCATTTTTGATAAGAAGACCGATAGAAACCAAGGTCTTTCTCATTTCTGGAACATGACAGACTTTGTTCAGTGTCACCACCTTGCCGGATGCCATTTTTAGGAATACTCTACTATATCCTTCAACCTTAGCCGCTGCAGAATTTCCCATATAGTTAGTCACATCAGGTGCAGCAGGGGAATAAGTAGCGAAGGCTCGAACCGCATAAATATGCGACGTAGCTCCTGAATCAAGCCACCATTCTTTGAGATTTCCTACCAGATTGCATTCAGTCATCATTGCACATAAGTTTTCAACATCCCTATTTGTATCAACCATATTGGCTTGACCTTTCTTCTTTTCCTTCTTGGGAGCACGACATTACACAACCTTATGTCCAGTTTTTCCACAGTTATAGCAGTCTCCTTTGAACTTCTTTTTGCTAGGATAGTTCTTTGGTCCAAAATTTTTTTTCCTCTTTTTTGATTTATTTGGACCATCCTCAACAATATTTGCTCCCATAATTGTTGAGTTACCTCTAGCCTTCTTTTCGGTAGCCTTGTTATCTTCCTTGATCCTAAGACGAACAATCAAATCTTCAAGAGTCATCTCCTTTCGCTAGTGCTTCAAATAATTTTTGAATTCTTTCCATGAAGGAGGGAGTTTTTGAATAAATGTTGCTACTTGAAATGTCCCATTTATGACCATACCTTCAATGGATAATTTAAAATCACTACTATATTCAACAATTTTATCAATATAACTATTGAATTTGATCATACCTTCTGCCAGAAGATCATGAATAATGACTTGTAATTCTTGGAGTTAAGACATCACAGTCTTGCTATCAACTATCTTATAGTCCAAAAATTTTGCAGCCACAAACTTCTTTAAGCCTGCATCTTCACTTTTGTATTTCTTCTCAAGAGCATACCAGAGTTCTTTAGAGGTTTTACAAATACTGAAGACGTTATACAAGCCATTTTCCAATCCATTGAGTATGTAGTTCTTGCAAAGGAAATCAGAATGTGTCCATGCCCCAGTCACAATAATTTTTTTGTTGTCAGGAGTTCCTTCTTCTAACACAGGAACATCTTCATTTATAAATAGTTGTAGACTGAGTGTACTCAGATAGAAGAACATCTTCTACTATCAACGTTCGAAGTCAATATCAGTAAACTTTCCAGGCTTTTCTGCAGTAACCATTGCTGTAGAAACTGGTGTTCTACTGGTTGAAGGCATTGTGTTTGCTTCAAAACTTGATACTCTATATCACCCATTCTGTTTGTCAAAACAACAGTAATGTTAAATAACAGAATAATCAAATAAGGATTGTTTGTTCAACTCGATAAAGTTTTTATATTCTTCAAACCGAAAAGAAAAATAAAAAACTCAATTAGCTTGATGAAGATTTTATTTCTTCGAACCAAGTTAATCACTGCAGTAGAAAGTCTTTCGATTTTAGTCTTCAGCCCTCCAAATAGACTATAAGATGAAGCAAAAATATACAACTTGTTCCTAGTTTAACGATGAAGTTTTTATGTTCTTCTAATCGTAAACCGAATGAATCTTGAACACTGATGAAGTTTTTATACTCTTCAAATCAGTATTAGATTCAAACAGAGTAGAAAATCATAAAAGTCCCTAATTGTTTCAATCTAATTAAAACCAAACAACAAGAACAAGAATTTTTATTTGATAAAAAGCTTTCTAGGACAAATTATTAAAACTATTGCCATTTTAAGTCCATTCTTGACACCAACAAAAAAAAAATTGAACCACCATCATTATTATTATTATTATTATTCTTTTCTTAAACATGAGCAGTCATGAAGTGCCTTTGTAAATTTTCATTCTTAGCAACAAAGTGTACTTGTTCCAAATTTCTTAAATACTAATTTCAATCCTTTGAAAGATACCAGTAACATAAAATAAGCCACAAAAAAAATTACTACTAAAATTAAATGACACAATTAGAAAAGTTTCCAGTGGCTTCACCACACAACTTTGCCACATTAACCATTTTTGTTGTCATTAAGATGCAATTTTCATAATGAGAGATTATCAATGTTGATATTTAATAAATTCCTTAAGATTGCTATCCTCCTATATTAAGGTTAACACACCAGAAATAATAAATATGAAAATAAAAAAATAGTATCGAGTCAACAGAATTCACTGTGTGTCCTTAAAGAATTTAATCCCTCACTGTACCCGAGGTTAAGGATTATTTCCTCTCAAGATAAAACGGATAAACTATTAAAGAAGTAGCGGTACCTCAAACTTCAATAATTTCAGCGAACTCAAAAGCCAGCAACAAAATCACACAAAGACTCAACTTTGTTTGTAATAAAATATATGTAGAAGAGGGAGAATTCAATGTTTTAAAAATGAGAGAAAAATCCTCTATTTATAGACAACAAATGATAGTGTGAACAGGTGCTTATTGTGGCTTATAAAAAAAGTCACAATCCTTCACAAAAGTCACAACCTTTCACAAAAGTCGCAACTTTTCAAAAAAGTCACAACTTTTTGTAAAGGTCACAAGCTTTCATTTCCTATTCACACCTTTAAAACCCAACAATCTCTACAAACTTCATCCACGATTCTAGTGTTATCTCACATGCAATCCTAGGATCAACGATTGTTTCTGATTCTCCTGTCCTTAAACATTTCATCACACATTCGACCAAATTTACCATTCTTCAGGAAGAGAGGGATCGATAACGGCCTTCCACAGAGGACTTCAAACATTACAATACCAAAGGAATAGAAATCAGATCAGATTTCTCAATTATTTGTTGCCTCGAATACTCTGGATCAAGATATCCAAAACTTCCTTTCACTATATTACTAACATGTGTTTCTGAACCAATTTTCGATAGCCCGAAATAAAAAACTTTAGCCCGGAGATTGTCATCAAGTAGTATATTCGAAGATTTGAAATCACGGTGGATAGTTGCCTTCTGAGAAACAGTATGAAGAAAGTGAAGTCCTTTTGCTGACCCTATGCAGATTTCAAACCTTTGTGTCCAATTCAAATTTGGAAGACTCGAGCCATACAAATGATCCTTAAGAGTTTCATTCTCTATGTATACTCGTAAATGATTATCATCTCATTCTTTTCATTACGTTAACCGATCAGTGAGACCAAGCGGTGATGTCTAAACTGTGACTTCATTTCGTCTTCACTCTTGAACTCGGAAAGACCTTGTTGTGATTGAGGAAATCCTGTCTTCACTGGAGTTATTAGTGTTGGAATTGTTCTTTTATTTAGGAACCATTTATTTAATGTTTTGTTTGGTTTTTTATTTTGTTGAATTGTTCAGCTCCTAATATTAGGAAGTGGGCTTATTTTTAGAGTCTGTTAGGAGTCGTAGTAGTCATGGTTTTGTAGTGTATATGCGTAACAGAAAAGACTTTGTAAAAGTCTATATGATGACTTATCATGTTGCTATTGAACATCAGAGAGTTTCGCAGTAATCAGTTTTTTTTCTTCCTGCATTCTTCATCGTTCTATTTGCTATTTTCTATCAATTAGTTGCTTCCTGAACTTGTACAAGAGGGAACTGATACCCCATATTCGACTTGGAAATGATAGATGCTTACAACTGTTATAATCCACTCGACAGATGATTCGGTAGACCAAAGAGATCTCACACACTTTTTATAGTTCTTCCATCGTCCAAGTTGCATATTATCTTCGCAGTATGCTGCCCAAGGGTTGCTATTAGGCACACCAGTGAAGAGTTAACAAAGCAACAGGTGCATACCGTAAAGAGTTAAGGGACGACAGGTAAGTGTAGATAGATATAGAAAAGGAGGACAAATTACATTACAAGTAGGATTCTTATAAAAAAAATTATTTTATTTTTGCTTTAAGGAAACCATAATCTATAAATTAAAGAATTGTAACATAGCTTCCACTTTTTTTTTTTTTTTTTTTAAATGAAGGACCCATTGGGTCTGATTTATTAAATAAAAGAAGAGATTTACAAATGTGTGTTAGTGGGTTAGCCCAAAGTACTCAGCCCATTAACATCATCAGCTAAGCTGCCTCCAAAGGCATGTTATCCTAGAATAGTTTTTTTTAAGTGCCGTATTTGTAAAACTAAATATATAAATTTCCATTAACATTAGGGTTGTGATCTGATCCTTCACGACGACCATGGCTGACATATTGCCTGAATGTCTCATTCAAAAAATACTCTCTTTTCTTAGTTTTAAAGAAGCATCCAAGATGAGCATTCTCTCCAAAACATGGTTACGAGCGTGGTCAACTCTTCCCAACTTGGAATTCACTGTTATTTGTTGGGAAGGCGATACAAAGTCGGATTATTCACTGTTAGTGGACACAATCATGGAGAGATATAGGAAGGGGAAAATCCCTATAGAAAAGTATGAATTATTAGAGTTCGTGGCAGATTCTCTAAAGTCTTCCCTCTGATCGATAAGTGGCTTGACATTACACTTTAGAATGGCGTAAAAGATCTTTTTCTTAAGGCGGAGTTCATCGATGACCCCCTAAAGGTGGCACCAATTTTCACTTAAACATCTTAATTAAGTTTTATTCATTTTAGACACCTCAAATAAGGCCCGATGTGTCATTTTGATACTTTGTGCTGACTTGACACATCGTGTGTGCTGTACCCATTTTGAGCACGTGAAGAACTTTTTTAAAAATATATATATTTTTTAATTTTTTTTCTTGTTCTTCTTTTTCTCCATTTTCTAGCTACCATTTTCCAAGCTTTAATTTTTTCACAAAATCAAACCTTTCAGACTGGGTTTCAATGGGAGCACTCTAAAAAATTCCATCATCGTTAGGCAAAATTCATCAGAATATCAAGCTTTCGACCTAAATCGTCCATTTTTACATCATTTGTCATGTAATTTTATAGTTGATTTTCCATCTTCTTGGCGTTTTCCTCCATAACTTTGGACCTTGATTTTGTACTCTCATTGTCATTGGGCAGGAAAACTAAAAAGGAAAAGAAAATGGTGCAATCTACACAAAAGTTGCTATAAGCATTAGATTTCCCAAGAGTCTAGCAGCAATTGTACTGACTAAGTGCCAAACACAATCAGAACAACCACCATCTCCTTCGTCCATGCTTTTTCTGCACATAAAGTTAATATATTCTTAAATTGACTGCTTTCAGATGACAAAAAATGACAAGTGAAGTGCACAATTTAAGTTAGGTGGGGTTGGGCTGAGTGGAGGTAGAGTCGTGGAAAAGACGATGGGTGGGGTGGGTGAAGAAGACGACTAGGTGGGGGTGAGTTTTTTACTGTTTTTTCGAAAATCACTTTCTTTTAAAAGTGATGAATATCTTCTTTTTTTTAAAAAAATTATTATTTGGGTAAAAACTGCCACATGTCATCAAGTTAATGGCCACTTTTTTTTCTATTCAAAAGTCATTATTTCAAAATTATTTTTGATATATATGTCACATGTCTTCGTTTAACTGACTACTTTGACACATCATTGACAAGTGCATTACACACACTTTAGATATTTGAGTGATTGTAAAAAAAATGTTAAAATGACACATCGATACCTTACTTGAGGTGTCTAAAATGAACAAAATTTAGTTAAGGTGTTTAAGTGAAAATTGATGTCAACTTTAGTAAAGGTGTCTAAAATGGCACGCCTTTTCTTAACTTTACATCATACCCGGCGCATATTTTAATAATCTTGGCAGCAAAATCTTTAAGAGAATTAGTGCTGCAGGGTTGTACTCTTATGCCTGTTTCGTTATCCAGTAGCATTGTGAATTGCAATTTTATGAGAAAACTTTCTCTATCTTATGTAACATTAGACGAAAACATGCTTCAGACTCTAATTAATAGCTGTCCCTTGATTGTCTCTTTCATCCTTGAATATTGTTCGGGGTTGACAATGAAGCTTCTAAAGATCAAGTTGGATTCCGTGAAGGTCTTGAAGGTTCATCAATATAGCGGGATATTGGAGATTGATGCTCCGGATTTGGTATCACTTGACTATAAGGGGAATCAAATTCCTGAACTTAAAATTGCAAGAGAGTCAAGCCGATTAGAACACACAAAAATCATTGTTCAATGCATCAACAGTTTAAATGCTGCATGGTTCTGTAAGTTGAGGAAGTTTCTATCAAATTCATCCTCTTGGTCTCAAGTTACCCTTTAATTTTTCAATTGCGCCGAGATTAACATGACAGATTTGCAAATGGACCACATAGGTTCCCCACCGTGGGTGGACGTTTTAAATGTCAATATTCTATGGATTGATCAAGCTATAGAGTGCCCAACTTTTGTGGATGCTTTGCTATGGAGTTGTCATCCAAGGAGACTCAACCTACTCTCAAATATTGAAACAGTGACACGTTTCATCAATCATTTAATGTATATGAAGAATTTGAGTTATTCTACTTCTCATGGAAGCACACCTTGGCATAGTCAATTTAAAGAAATAAAAGCTTTTGATGGAAAGAATCAGTCACTACAACTCGTAAGTGAGGAGCTTGCAAAAAGGACCCTTACAGAGTGGGAGAAAGCTTATTTTATATTAGATTGGTGATACAGTTAAATTGTCTCTATTTCAAATTGAACGCACTTATTAATTTCTAAAGTTTATAAATTCATTTGTCAGGATGGATTTTTTTGTTTTCCGCATCTAGCTTTAAATTCTCGCACTTCCGAAAATGCCGCATCTATTTTGTGGTTAGCGTTATGACGTGCACATGACTGAGTAATTTTTTTTTTGCACAGTATCCAGTCAGAAAATTTTAAAAGTTGCAACAGTATGAAATTGACAACCTAATAACTTGTTATTTTTGCCTCGCATTGAAGAAGAAAGTGTGGTGAAGAATGTTTTAAATTTGTGGAAGAAAGTGGTATGTTATCCAAAGAAAATTGAACTTCAGTTACAGGAACAAAGAATTTGATATAGTACCTATACGAATTCAATCGAGCTTTGTTACAGTAGAACCAAGCTCGAGCATGGTATATTTCCCTATAAACCACTGAACTTTGTTTTCCTTCTTTTGAGATGCTCATAAGGGCTTTTTCATTCCTTAATTATCCTACTAACAGCAGAACTTAGAGAGCTAGAGTATATATACCAGTTTTTGTATCACAAAGAGGTGCTTTGTAATTTCCTTTCAATACCATAGGGTGTCTTATAAAAATAATCCGTCTCCCTCACATGCATTAACTTCATACTTCCCGCTGCTGGAACTTTCACCAAATTGTATTGTATTCATTTGTTCAAGAGAAACAAGTGCCAAGGTGAGCTCAATTGAGCTTGCTATAGTACTAATCCGAGCTTATGTGTGAAAATGAACATCTCTTGTAAAAAGGACATATACATGTTATGTAGAAAGTAGAAATTAAAGAGTTAACGAAAAGATGGAAAGTAGCATTCTTTTTAAACGGACGAAAAAGAGAAACAGATGAGAGTAATAAAACAGAGAGTATTCACACAACTGTGGCTGAAATTAATTTACATACACTGCAATATAAGGACTTCCATTTCAACTTGTCTGACGCATATTGATCAAAATTTGGGGATTGAACTCAAAAGTCCCCTATATATCTATCTATATATAATACATCACAATGAGAAGGAAAAACTGGGAAAACCCATGCTTCTTCATTGCGTTCAATGCAGTCTATAGGTATTGAATTAGTTGTTCCTAACATAACTTTCACTTTCCCGAAAGATCAGCAATACGAACAAAGAACCTCATCACGTCTCATATGACGAGTTAAAGCAGTGAAGATCTAGAAATCACCACAAGCAGGGGCAGGGCTAACCCACCGTGTAGAGTCAACATGTATCAAGCATATTTTTCATAAAAACTGCTGGCCTTGTTTAAGGCAAAAAGGTGCTTTGGTCATGTTCTAAATTGTGAAGATGAACAACATAGGTAGTTAAGTAATATGAAGTTTAGACTGCATGAAGGTGGTGCACAAATGGTATATGTAGAGCCTGTTTGGATTGACTTATTTAAATTTTTCTAAGATTTTGTAGTAATCGGGGGAAATAAAAAAAAGTGTTTTTAAGAACTTGTTTATAAGCCATAATAACAAAAATATGGTAGAAATTCTAACTAGCTAAGTTGTTAGGGTGAGGTTATCCTACACGAAAGCAAATCTGAAGGTCGTATTCAGTAAAATCTAAATTTCAAGATTCGAGGATACATATCCAAATATGGATAGGGGTGCTGGGATTCATCTAAAAAAATTCAAAATTATAAAATAGAGCTATAAAGATATTCTAAATTTTGAAAGACCTTTTGGGTTGTCCTCTCTGAGACCCCTATTTCTTCTTTCAAGCTCTCTGGTTTGTCCCCTCAAAAAGGAAAAAGATAGACATTGCTACTGTTAGAATATATGAGTCCACCACACGATTCAGGGGACCAGGTCCCTTGACACAGTCAGTCAACAGAATGCTCGAGTTAAGTGCGGAAAGTAAAATGACACACAATGTTTACGTGGAAAACCTCATCGCTCAAGGGATGAAAAAAAACCATGACCTGACCCTCAGGATTTAGCTGTCAATCTTCATTAAGGTGCAAGAGCAAAGTAAACTATTACAACCTATTGTACCTAGTTACTAACCCTCTTCACCCATTTGCTTGCAACAACACTATTACAAGCCTCAAGCCTAAGCAATGTAACTATTGCCCACTACACCACTGCTTCTCAATGATGTAGACTTTTCAAACACACTCCAAAACTAACTTTAGCAATGAAGTCACAGTAAAATAATACATATGTAAATAATCGAGATTTCTTTATACATCAGAAACTGATTTTACAATGTTACACATAAAACTCAAACTACAACACAGCTACAACGAAGAATATCTTGAGCAGCTCTATCAGGTCCATAACTTTTGTTGAATTTCTTCTTTTCTTGAGAGAGCATCAACACACTTTTTGATTGTCAAATCTTGGAGTAAAAAACTTACTGACTTGGTTGTCCAAGGTTTTTGTATATACCTTGGAGATCCACAACCTAGGATGCATTTGATTGTCTCCAGGTCTGCTGGCTCTACTGGCTCTACCAACCCCAGTAGAGGATGGCAGCTTTAGAACTGGCTAATCTGCAACTTGACTTGCTCATGGGACCAGGTCAACCAGGTCCGTGTATCATGTCCTGAAGTTTGTTAATCATCAAAACTAAATAACAATTTCCCCCTTTTTGATGATGACAAACTATGCAAGCCAACAAATGTTCCCTATCAACAAGTTTCCCCTATCAACAATATCTTCCCTTGTGTTTGTTTCCCACTAATCCAACCAGGTCGGTCTAGTAGAAAAAACGCAGAAACAAAAACTTTCCAGAAACAGAAAGTCTCACACACCTTCCCCCTTTTGGCATCATAAAAAAGGAACACAGTAAACCAAACTAGTACAGTCTACAACCAGGTAAATTAATGGCCACCAGGGAAATACTAAACATGAGTAGGATCAGTAGATAGTCAAGAATCAGGCAGTAGAACAAACCATCAACAAATTCATATTAAGCCAGACTAGCAGACATTATACTGAAGAAGAACTACATAAGATTAACACATAAACTGCTAAAGAGGAGACAATAACAAGAGGATAAACCGAGGAATTAGGAGGAGGATTTGGGATCAAGGGACTGAAGAAGGAGAGTCATTCTAGTATTACTGTCAGCATGAGCCTGAAGTAACTGCTGAGTGAGACTTTTAACCTCAGTAGTAAGAGTGGCATTTTGAGCTTTTAACTCAGCAATTTCACTTGAACCAGGTCCCCTAGTCTGAGCTAGCAATAACTGGGCATTGAGACTTGAAATCTCAACATCTCGACTTGCCAGTGTCCCTGTCATTTCTTCCAATTCCTGCTTAAATTTTTCCTGCTGCTCTAGGAGATCGGACATCGAAGACTTGGCCTTGTTGCCGGTTATACATCCACACTCTAAAAGGGTGAAATGGGAGAATTCTTCTTGATAGTACCCTTAACATCCTTGACTACATCCACACCAAAATGCTTGAAGACCAGGTTGAGAAAATACCCATAACCTAGCCCATGCTTCCCATCTCTTACCTTCATTGTTTTATGAATTTACTCCAGCATAATGGCGGAAAGGTAAATGGGTTCCAGTTTGCTAAGTGTTTCCATCAGAAATAAGTCGACTAAATATGCAACCGTCTTCCTTTCTGATCTGGGCAGAAGAACCTTGTTCATAAACTTAAAGTAGAGTTGATATTGGCCTTTTACAAAAATTTAGGAACATTTTCACCACTCAAAACTGGTAGCTTAATAGCTTTAATGATAAATGCGGGTGAGGGAATTGTTTTGTCTACAAATGCAACTCCCTCCCTTAGAACTCCAAGAATGTTCCCTAAAAATTCCTCAAAAAGGTGGAACATAATGCTACCCACTATCGTGTTGAGATTACCATCACTAGCAAAGTCCAAATTATAGTAAAACTCACATACCTCCTTTTCATGAAGAGTGGGAATAGGCCACTCAAATAAAGATGTCCACCCTTGAATTTCAACTGCATCAACTAGGTCCCTCATGCCTGGGTGATCACGGGCTTCTGGGTCAAAAATTCTACCACTCAACACCTTTTGAGTGTGCAGAATTTTTACTCTCTCAACCATGCTCAAGACATTTTTCATATTTTCTTTTTGTTGGGCGGACCTAGTTCCTTTTCAGGAGAAAATTTTTCCATACTGATAGGCTTCTTTCCCTTGGCAGTTCTTGTGCATTTCTTTTTTCCCCTTTTGGATACAACAACTAACACTTCACCCCTCCTCTTCTTTGTAGAAACAACCATGTCCTCAAAATGGTATCACTATCCTCAGCAGCTGTAGACACATCAATTACTGGATCATCTAGAGTAGGGTCCTTGGCAGTCCCTGCTTGATGACGTAGTTCTATTTGCTGCAAAGTTTTTGATTTGCTTGCGTCAATGACATCACTAAGTAACCTCTTCTGAGTGCTTCGAATAGCTTTTTTAGGAAACTCCAAAATGACTTCCTTAGCTTTCTTAGACGTCTTCTCGGATTTCTTGAGGATTACAGCCTTTTATGGAACCATAGTTTTTTTTATCTAATGGATCAATCACAACAGTCTTTTGAGGAGTTGGACTCCCTTTGTCTGCCAAGTGTCCTTTGTGCTGATTTTTTTGTGCAAACCTGGTCACAAGAGGCATCTCATCTTCATCCTTATCTTCTTCGTCAATTGGTACCTTAGGTAACTCTTGTACTAGGTTCTAATCGAAGACGGACTCTAATCCTACATCTGTAACATCAGGTGATTTCTCTTTTTCATCAGAGAAGAGAGATTTGATTCTATTTTCTATCATCTCAGCTAGACTTTGGAGATCTCATTCCTCCCTTGCGGCCAATATGTTTGACCTAATGGTACGTTCAACAGGAAGATCTCCATAAAAAAGGGTTCAAACATATTTGAGGACACTGGAACAGGTTGAGATGAAAAAGTATTGTCAATTGACAGTTTATTTTTAGGAGAGTGAAGGTTAGGCCTGACCATGGAATGAACGAAATCCTGCGGCGATGACTCTAGAAATTTAGAGATTTTAAGAGTTAGAGAACAAGTAGGTGTGCTTTCATGTGGAGGAGAGGATGGGGGAGATGTGTATATACAAGAGGTGACTGTAACTTGACTAGAGGAGTGAGTAATTTCAATTTCCGGCAGGGTTCACTCATCGGAGTTTAAGGGTGAGGTCCATGTTCAAACATTTGGGGTTTTTTGGAGGGAGTTGGTTCACTAGACATGCTTTGAGAGAAGAAACAAATATTGGAAGAGGGATTATTTGTTTTGACAGGATGGATGAGTTTTGATTTGAGAAAGAGAAAGAGATATTTTTTGAAGGAGAGTGAGCAAAAGTTTGAATTTGGCAGGGGTTATAATGAGATTAAAGAGAGGTGTTTGGTCCCTATGGCAGCGTCGCTTGAGTGTTCAGTGTGAAAAGAAATTGAATCAGAAAAGGGGTGTTTGACACATGGCAGTTTTAGCATTTTCTAGAATATAGTTCAAAATCAGTATATAGAGTGCTAATCTATGAGTAAGGACCTGGTCCCCCTTAAGTTTAAGTGTCGATTGTTTAGATCTATCCTACCAATTCCTTTCCTTTATTTGATCAACCATATGTGTATACCTGCACAGGTATAAAACTGAATTTAGACCTTATGTATATAGTAGGAGTAAGGATACCTGTGTCCTGAATCTAGCCAATAGGAGTAAGTGAGTAAACCACTTAGTTGTTTAGTTTGGTTAGATTATTCTAAGCTTTAGTCGATTCCTTTCAAACTGATCCTTGTTTAACACTTTTGTGAAGATGTCAGCAATCTGATCCTCAGGTTTGGAAAACTTCACACATATATTTCCTTTCTCAACATTATCTCTCAGAAAATGATGTCTCACATCAATGTGCTTCATTCTTTTGTGTTGGAACGGGTTCTTGGCTATGTTAAGAGCATTTGTATTGTTACACATCAACAGAATAGTATTAGTGAGTACTCAAAAATCCACCAACTGCTGTTTGATCCACAATAATTGAGCATAGCAAGAGGCAACCGCAACATACTCAGACTCTGCAGTGAATAGAGCAACTGAGTTTTGTTTCTTGGTTCCCCAAGAAATCAGTGAAGGTCCTAAAAAATGAGCCATTTCTGATGTACTTTTCCTATCAACCAGGTACCTGCATAATCAGAACCATCATATCCCACCAGGTTAAAAGAGTCTCCAGCTGGATTGTATAAGACTAGGTCCTCTGTTTCCTTTAAGTACCTTAGAATCCTTTTTGTCGCCTTCAAGTAGGATTCTTTTGGACACACCTGAGACCTTGCACACATCCCTACGCTAAATATAAGATCAGGTCTACTCGCTGTTAGATATAACAAAGACCCAATAATTCCTTTACACATAGTTTCATTAATTGCAGGATAAGGTTTATCAACATCAAGTTTTGAATTCATCCCCATAATGGTATTAATTGGCCTTGAGTCTGCCATGTGATACTTCTTTAGGAGATCCTTGATGTACTTCTCTTGACTGATGGAGGTACCATGTGATCATTGTCTTATTTGTAATCCCAAAAAGAATGTCAATTCCCCTATCATACACATCTCAAATTCACTTGACATAAGGATAGCAAAGTCCTTGCACAGAGATCTTAAAATGGCTCCGAAAATGATGTCATCTACGTAAATTTCAACAATCAGCAAGTCTCTTCCTCTTGACTTTAGGAAAAGTGTGTTATCAATCTTCCCTCTCTTAAATCCGTTGTCAAGTAGAAATTTTGACAACCTCTCATACCAGGCCCTAAGGGCCTATTTTAGATCGTAGAGTGCTTTGTCAAGCTTGAGCATGTGATCTGGTCGATCAACATCTTCAAAACCAGGAGGTTGTTTGACATAAACTTCTTTTTTCAGGTATCCATTCAAAAATGCACTCTTGACATCTATTTGAAACAATTTGAATTCTATGAATGTAGCAAATACAATCAGAATTCTGATTTCTTCCATCTAGCAAACCGATGCAAATGTCTCATCGTAATCGATTCCTTCTTCTTGATTGTATCCTTGAACCACCAGCCTTGATTTTTTCCTGGTTATTACACCATTTTCATCTATTTTATTGTACACCTACCTGGTTCCTATGATGGTTTTGTCAGAGGGACGAGGGACCAGGGACTAGGTGCCACACCTTGCTTCTCTTAAATTGATGAAGCTCTTCTTGCATAGAGTTTACCCCATCAGCATCCTTCGTATTTTTACGCTCAATAGAGGACAAAAATGCTTAAAATGCCACCAGATTTATAGTCTTAGACCTGGTATGCATTCGAAAATCCAACGGTGAAACAAGATTGTCCAAGGGATGAGAAGATTAATGCTTCCACCCTGGGTGATCTCGTAGCTGTTGATTAGTGGAAGTATTCATCCCTTCTTCATCTGACAAAGTCTTTTCAGATTGATCTTGACTGTTATCCATGTTATCTATAGGCTGAACTGGTTCTTCTTCTCCTTGAGTTCAACCGGGTCCCTTCTTTGGTTCCTTATTTTCATCATCATTTTCATCCTTGTCGTCCTGAGCTTCATCACTTGCAATAACATTATCTCACTGAACCTATAGAAGCACTTCAATCTCAAAATCATCTTTATTCTTGAGATTATTTATTTTGCCAAATTCTTCAAAGATAACATGGACACTTTCTTCAATACACATTGTCTTCTTGTTGTACACTCAGTAAGCTTTGCTGGAGGAGAAGTACCCAAAAAATATCCCTTCGTCTCTCTTGGGATCAAACTTACCCAGATCATCTTTTCCATTATTCAACATAAAGCACTTGCACCCAAAGGCTCTAAGATAACTCAGCTTGGGCCTTCGGTTATTCAGCAATTCATATGGAGTTTTGTTGAGTATTGACCTGATCATACAACGCTTAGTAATATAACAAGCCGTATTTACTATCTCAACCTAGAAATTCTTTTGCAGCGCAGAGTCAATCGGCATAGTTCTTGCAATGTCAACCAGGGTTCTATTCTTCTTTTCAACTACCTAGTTTTATTATGGAGTCCTAGGAGCCAAGAAATTGTGATGTATTCCATTTTCTGCATAAAAGCTTTCCACCCTAGCATTTTCAAACTCTGTTCTATGATCTGACCTGATCCCATTTATCTTGCAGTTCATCTTGGTTTGGATAATTTTTGCAAAGTTTATCAACACATCAGCTATCTTATTTTTGCTTTTTAAGAACATTGTCCTGGTGAACCTTGAGAAATCATCAACAATAACAAAAATATACTTCTTTCCTCCTTGACTTTGTATCTTGACCGGTTAACACAAATCCATGTGAATGAGTTCAAGTGGTCTGGTGGTGCTTACCTCTTTCTTTATTTTGAAGGAGGTTCTAGTTTGCTTTCCTTTAACACATGCATCACAACATCTTCAATTGAATGCTCTAGTGACCTCTGAATTCTTCTAATGCCAAGAATATAACCCATTTTTCCATTTCCAAATGAAACACTTTACCTTGAATAGCCTTGAGAGAGAGGAAATTTTTAGTCCTTCCAGTTATGTGCTTCGAGCAACCACTATCCATAAACCAGCACTGACTGCTTCCTCTAGACCTTTCCAGCACAAAAGTTATTGATTAGATTTGGGAACCCATTTAAGTTTGAGCTCCCAATATGTAGAAAATGGTGTGATCAAGGCTTTCTTAGTCTATTAGGGCATCATCACCCTCCTCATCGACTTATATGTACCAGGTGCCTTCCTCTGACTATCTTTATGTAGAAGATACTTTGAAAAAACCTTTTTAGATTTTTTCCATGCATCACAATTTTCTTTTAGATGATCTCTTTTGCCACAATGAAAGCATAGTAAGTTATCAAATACAGACACATACTTGCTATGTAGATTAAAAGGAGGCTCTATCATTTTGCATCCTAGACCTTTTCTACCATTATAACCTTGGTTAGTCAGATTTTCAAGTATTTTGGATGATGTAGTCCACTTGAGAGATTTTCTCAGCTTTTGTTTGACCCAGACCAGGTACTTCTCTAGTTGGAGATTTCTTTCTAGGGCCATGACTAATTTTAATTTAGAGTTTTTAAGGATTTCTTCAAGTTCCAGCTTAACTCTATTAGCCTTACCCTTCAGCTTTACGTCTTCTTCAGGAATGCATCCCAGCATTTCCTTGATGCTACTATTCTCAGCTTTCAATGACATAATGTTTTCTTCTAATTCAGACATTTGAATGACCAAGGCAGTTTTTTCATCTTAAAAAATATAAATGCTATTATTTAGGAAATCCTTTTCGGAGGTTAATTCACATAATGAATCAATCAAGACACAAGCCAGATTTTTGAGTTTCCTAAAAGAGTAGGCATTGATGTTTTCCTTAAGGTCAAGAAAGGTTACCTCTTTGTCTTCTTTATCATTAGATTTTGACATAAAGGCAAACATGGAGTTGAACATCTCATCATCATCCTTCACAGCTAGTATAGATGTATCTTCAGGATGATCCAACTCCTCTGAGTCGCTTGAAGAGTTTCCCCATACAGTAAGTGCTCTCTTCACTACATCGTCAGTTGTAGCTCTTCTTTTTAGTTTATCAGGAACCTGGTCCCTTCATTTGTCTCTGTCACCCCTAATCTTGCCATAGTTCTTGTATTCTCCTTTCTGCATAGGACAGTCTCTGATAAAATGTCCAAGTTTTCCGCAACCATGATACAGGTCGGTCCCATTGGCAGCTATGCTTGTGTTTCCTCTTTTCATGAACCCTTCATGTTTCCTCATAATTTTGTGAAACCTTTTAGTTAACTATGCCATATCCTGATCTTCTTTATAGCCTTCACCTTGAGGTACATTTAGAGCTAAGGATTTTTCCTTCTATATGTCTTTCCTGGAGTAATCTTGCTACTTATTTAATTCACGGGTCTGAAGGTTTCCAATTAACTCATCCATGGTAAGAATCTTCAAATCCTTTGCTTCTGTGATGGTATCCACTTTGCTTTCCCAAGACTTAGGAAGGATCTTGAGAATTTTCCTGACTTGTTTGCTGGGATGAATGGGTTCACCTAGACACTGAAGTTCATTGGTAATAGAGGTGAACGTGGTATGCATCTCCTAAATAGTATCTCCTTCCTTCATGATGAAGTTTTCATATTGAGTAGTTAACGTGTCAACTTTTAACTCCTTCCCTTGAGTAGTTCCTACGTGAGCAATTCTTAAGCAGTCCCAAATATCCTTGGCAGATTCACATGCCAAAATTCGGTTGTATTCATCAGGTTCTATTCCACAGACCATCAACTTTTTTGCTTTGTAGTTCTTCTCTATCTTGTTTCTGTCAGCTTCGTCATACTCCTTTCGAGTTTTTGGTACAACTCGAGTAACTTATCTTTCTTTAAATTCTTTTATAGAAATGTAGGGTCCATCCAAAACAACGTCCTATAATTCGTTATCCTCTACCATGAGAAATTGTGCATGCGAGTTTTCCACCATCCATAGAACTGACCATTAAAACTAGGCGGCATAGTGGAAGATTGTCCCTCTTTAAGATTAAGTAGAACAACCATTTTTCATTCCCCAAGATCTTCTCTCGGTGTTAGCCGTGTAGAGAACACTTGCTCTAATAACAATTGTTAGAATATATGAGTCCACCACACGAGTCAGGGGACCAGGTCCTTTGACATAGTCAGTCAACATAATGCTTGAGTTAAGTGCGGAAAGTAAAATGACACACAATGTTTACGTGGTAAACCTCCTTGCTCAAGGGAGGAAAAAAACCCACAGTTACAGTTAACTACTGAAGGTCAGTCCATGAAGAAACGGAAAAGACCGATAAGCCTTCATACACTACTTTACCCTCAATCTAATGGATAGACTAGATTTACCAGCTACATGATAGACGATATGTTGCGGGCCTATGCGGTTGGCCCCAAAGGTAACTCAGACAATTGTCTACAACCTGTCAGGAGTACTTATGATATTAACTATTATTTTAGTATCTGAATGGCCCCATACGAGAATTACATGACAGACAGTGTAGGTCACCAATTGGTTGGGTTAATGTTAGTAAAGAACGACTAATAAGCCCAGACATGGATCGATAAACGGTATAGAAGGTAAAGCCTATTCAGGGGAAATTTTTAACTGCTCAAAGTCGATAGAATCTATATGTAGACGATCGGTATCGCCTTTGGAAATGTAAGTGAGCGATTGGGTGTCTTTGAAGGTGTCGCCTATGAAAAAAGTAATGAGGTTCGGCAAGAAGAAAAAAGTTAAGCCCGAGTTACATTGGTCTTTACCAGACCATGTGTGGAATAGGCAAAGTTACCTACGAAGTGGACCTACTATCTGGTTTAAGAACAGTACCCCTAGTCTTCCACCCATCAATGTCCCATAACTGTATCAGTGAACCCTTCCAGAATATTCTTCGTAGATAAAATCAACATAATAAAGGAATTATCTTGCAAAGAGCAATCTATTGCCATCCTGAATCGACAGATTAGATGATCGGGGATTAAGACGTGACTTCTGTCATAATATTGTGGCAAGTAGAAACCAGAAAGACTATGACCTAGAAAGTCAAAGAGGAGGTAGAAAGAAAATATCCATATTTGCTCACCATATTCCAAGGGTAATCTAACCTCCTAACTGAATTGGGAGACAACGATTATACAGAACCCCCAAAATCCTTATACCACCCTATAAGCTGAGTTAACATTCGAGGACGAATGTTCTAAAGGGGGGAAGGATGTTACACCCCATGCTTTAGAAATTTGATACGTGTTCCTAACCTTCTTGAGAATGGCCGTGAGACCCCTACTTTCCACACACATCAACCAACTCTAAGGAAAGAAGAATGCGATACCCCATGAGAGGGAAGGTTGGAAATAGAGTCGTGAGAATTTGAAAAGAGTTAGAGGCTAAGAAATGAATCGTAGGACTCGATTTACCTATGTAAGCTACTAATTTAGAAGTCTTATACACTTGAGATACTTAAGGACATACCAAGCTTACGTAGCAAGAATTACACGGTTCTTAAAATAAAATGAGATTACGAACCCACGGGGAAGAGGAGAAGATGACACATGGCAATAAGAGGAGGTGCCACATGTCAGCCTAGGAAGATGCCACATGGCATTAGGTGACCCACCTGCCCTGGGTCAAGTAGGTGACCCACCTACTTGGGGGTGGGCCCCTCAAGGACACGTTATAGCCTTTAATTGGTTGCATAGCTATGTTGGTCCAATAAGGGTTTGACACGTGTCACCTCCTAAGCCCACCTATATATGCATAATATGTGACTAAGGAGTCCATTCCTTATCCAAAATTTTAGCCAAGAGCTGAACAAAGGAGAAAAAAAGAAATCTAAGCCTAAGAGAGAGTACTGTGGCGGCAATAAGAAAACTAAGGTAAGTTTCCAAGTTTCTAAGCCTAACTATAACTTAGACTCTTTCGTCTGGGATAATAGCTATGGGACTCCATAAGGTCCTACCACCCCTTTACCTTATAATTTCACACCTTCTCGGCTGAGCAGGTAGTCATTGATTGACAGAGTATGGGATAATATCATTAATCCACAAGTAACATTTCCTCCAGAGTCATTTGTCGACGGAGTGCGAAGTGAGTCTTGTAGCCCCTGTCATATTGTAGAATCTTCGACCTCGTGTATTATTTCCTGCCTTCTGTGAATGACATTAACTGGTACCATGTTGAAGAACTGTGGTATTCAAGTGCGCCATCAGTTAATAATTAGCTAATCCTGTTTGTTTTGCTTCAGTTCCCTTTTTTTACAATTCCCTCAACGTAACTTATATACCTTAGGTACATGATCTCATGTTGTTTATTTGCTACTAGTTCAGATTCTTCCATCTCGCGCGATCATACCAGCACTAACGCACTAAATTCCATCAGAATTTCGAAGTTAAGCGTGCTTGGATGAGAGTAATACTAGGATGGGTGACCTCCCTGGGAAGTCTTCGTGTCGCATTTCATTGTAATCCTTGCAATAATGTGAGGGGCACTCAACTTAGCCCAAGATTTACCTTAGCGTGGCCTCGATCGTCTTCATGTCTTGCCTTGCTCTTTCCTCTGTTATCTCGCAACCGGTATAGGGTTAGATCTTTAGACCAGCCGTGGCCATGTCTTATTTTTCCTGTAATACTAATTTCGTCTCGATAGTTTGGCTTAACCTATCTTCGCATCTCTCAGGAGAGTCTCCCAAAATATCATAGCTGCATTGTCATTATTGAACTCCTATTCCTTTTATCATGTACTTACTTACTTAGCCTGACGCTTGTATATATATATCTGTAGGTTGCACAACCATTCGAATGCAACTTGTAGGAGGTAGACGTAGTCCTTCCATCTTGTGGTTTGTTCTACTGTACACATCTCACTCATGTTGGAACTTGCTTATGTCCCATCTTACTATACTTTTTTCCCCCTTATTCACTCTTTACTCTTCTCATCTCCCACCATAGGAGGTTTTCTATTGCTTTTCTTTGGTTATGCATCTATCGCAACATCCTTTGCGACCAACTCTATAGCCCTCATGTTGGCTTTTAGTCTGGCATGATGTCATTCAATATCTTGTTAAAACTTCTTAACACTGCCTTACAGAGCATTCTGACTTCTATCCAATTATTGGTAACTTCCAGACCTTTCTAACTTGGCTCAACAAGGGATCTTATTGGATTTTAAAATCCATCTTAAATATATTGTCATATCAATTGCTTCCATCTTACCTTTGCAGTTTTCTCACTTGCTTCCCCCCTTTAGAGGGTACTTATACCTTTATCCGCTTATACCTTATTCTATGTCTCTATGTCCAGTCTTAATTTCGTCCTATATCTTTCCCCAATCTACTTGGTATTGTATTATATCCCTGTCTTTCTGCATATTTTTCCAACCTGGTTATCTGCGTACGGAGCCTTGGCTAAATTACGAAGCGATGAGAACCTTTCCCTATCTAATATGATATCTCGTCTACTAATTGGTACTTGAATAATGTGACCCAGGAAACAACTCATCCAAGGCCACCTTCTATTTTTCCTTATGAAAGGTTAATACCCACTGGTAGTCAACCTTTGACTAGATAACAATTGTATTCCGACAATGATTGTCTAAGGTTCTCTCGAAGTAGTAGCTTTACCTCAACCTATGTACTTTGTTTCTTGGGGTGAATGTAGGTTGAACCATCTATTTATTAAGTTCGCCGTCTTTGTCTCATAAGAGTTCTATTATTTTTGGAGTGGCGTTATGTACACGCATCATTCCTTTATACCTTGTGCCTCTTGCCTTAACCGTGTACCCGACATAGGCTTTTAACTTAGTCCACCTACTGAGTGCACCCTACCAGCGGTCTTACTTCATCCCTATATTGTTGTACTACACCTTTAACTCATACTTACATATCTCCCTTTTAGTTCATACTCATATTCAATTCATAACATCTCTCTGGGGTGCTTCTGTTAGCATTTCATTTTCCAATTAGTTGGTAGAGAACTAATAAACTGTTATCATAGAGCGCTTTCACAACCACCATTAGAAGAAAACTAGAATCTCTTAAACATCACAGTACTGCTTAACACTTGACCCACATGGTCTTCTTTTGAGTTTATCCTCACGTTATGAACAACTTATCTAGTTTACAACTAGCAGTTAGGGCTTGGTACTTTTCAAAAAGAGTGAAACTCAATTGCGGGACATCTTACCCTTCAACCTGAGCCCGCTGGTTTTGTTCCTATAGCATAAATACGGCTGGAGATACCGTGGTCTGAACTTTACTACTCAGATAGACTTTTGTTTATCCAAAATAAAATTCTCCAAGTAAAAAGGGTGCCCTTTATTGACGAACTGAAGGGTACCTCTTACCGCTTTGGTTAAACATAATAGGGGTACTTGGTATCAATTTCTAAGACATCTTAAGAATCTACGTTTCCTTCCTTTTTCTTGTCTTGGGAAAATTTCGGTAGAGTTTTCTTTATATTTCTTACTTATCCCAAACCTGCACGCAGAAAATACCAACAATGCCTCACAGGGCAAACATATATATATATATATATATATATATTCATATCATATCACAGCCACACAGGGCTTCTAATATCATCTCATAACGCAGCCACACAGGACTTTCAATATTAATAATAATATAAAAATACTTGACTTACCTCGTATGTCTAACTTCAAACTACATCTGTTGCATTTTCCAGTCTACTTTTCCCTTCAGTTTTCGACTTTACATTTCAATTATATGTCAATACCTTACCCAACAGATATCTCCTATTCCCTTACTTATCTGTGTGCTTCATAACTTTCCATATCGTCAATTACTTCCTTTTATTGATGTCGTCCTTCTGCTAAAAGCTAAGGTTAGTATAGGAAGGTTTCCTATGACTGGTATATATAGCACGATCTCAGATATGAAAGAAAGGTAACATCCTAAATATCATGTAGCCTCCTATTTATAGATGTGGCGCGCAACACATCGATAATCAAGACTCTACTAGACACGGTCTACAGACAATCCAAGGACAAACTGCTCTGATACCACTTTTGTCACGACCCAACCCCGTAGGCTGCGATTGGGGTCTGACTTGGACCCCCGTATATATATTTATCAGTTATGTTCAAGTAGAATTATAGACACGTAATGCATATAAATCAAGTGTAGTCAAACCGAACTACAAACAACATGATACGTACATGAGACCCCCATAGGTCATAGCATTTCATATATCTGTAGTCTCTTTCATTTGCATCATAACATGAAAGAGCACGCAAGCCAACAAGGCTGCCATAACATAATAACATATACCATACATCATGTAGACCCAGCTGAACCAAAATGACACACACAACCCACATATACATATCTGCAGACCTCTAAAAATATTAACAATAACATATGGCGGTACAGGGCCCTTGCCATACCCCTGAATAACAAAACAATATTGTGCATCAATGGCCAGTGCCAAAAACTAGGCTCTGATACAATGGAGCCTCTTCCAGCTGAGCTGAGCAAAATCCTAAGCTGATGGACTCCCAAAACCTATATTTATACCTGCGGGCATGAAACGTAGCCCTCTGAGAAAAGAGGGTTAGTACGACATATGTACTGAGTATGTAAAACATAACATAATACAACTGGAGGCATATCTAAAATAGAGAAGCATGGGGTAAAGCATCAAATCAGAAACCTGTACCTGTACTTTGTGAATTATAAAAAACATGCATGCTCAAATTATACCATATAGCCGGCCTGTCAGGGATCCGGTGAATCATGTCTGTAGGACCATCATAGGCCCGGCTCCATTACCACCTTATTACAACACGTCATCATATATATACATACATAACTCGGCCGTCTAGTGAGGGGTGGTGGACAATGTAGTGGAATTGAGCACGAATCTGATAACCGGCCCGGGACTTGGAGAAGAAGTGTTACAGTATACACGAGTAGAGTAGTGAGTAACTATATGTAATTCAAATCATTATCAGAGACTCGACAGAATAAGAAAATTAAGCTTTTGCCTAAGGAATCGAGTAGCAGTGTAGTCATCTCGAGTGTCCTCTAAATGCCATTATGGGCTATATCAATTGTAACCTCGAGGACCCTAAACATGTACCAACATAAGGCCAAGTCGCTTACGGAACAAGAAATACTTGTTATCATATAGTCTTTAAGACTTGGGGCCTGTACATTTGGTACTTCTTAACATATAGAAGTTTCCAGGGAAATAGTTCAACTATTATAGGAGTTCGATATTCAGAAGTCAGAAGTCAATAGGAGATGCTTAAGAAAGGAATTACTCCGGATCTCATATCATACTTAACTTAACTAAGACATGCCAAGAAAAGAAAAAGGACAAGCTCTATTTAGTCTGTGCTTTCCTTCGTGTGGTCATCACGTACATAATTCATACTCGACCCATCCTGGGGCTCGGTGAACAAATATGGCCTCATAATCTCATTTTCATACCAATTACATATCAAGAGGAATGAGGGATAGCTTTCTACACACTATTTTTTTAACATGTAGAAGCCTTAATAGGCAATACTCTATTCTCGCAGGAGTTTCAATACTAAGCAGTGGACAGGGATTTTGACGCGTACTTGGAGTTCTGGGAATGGAATTATCCCCTCATTTCACATACAATTTACTTAAGTCTAAGACATGCCAAAAGGGAAGAAAGAAAGCTTTATGTACTTATTCCAAAAACATGCCAAAAGAAAGCTTCACATACCTCGTATGGACTTCTCTTAATCACGTCCACGTCGTCGTACTCCAAACCTATTTAACATGGAAGTAATATGAATATGAACCACTCTTGACTTTTCAGCACCTTAAGTTGCACCTTAGTATTCATGGAATCTATTTCCTTGTTCGCCTCCTCGACTAGTTCTTTAATTAGTTAAGGCGTTAAAGAAAATTGGGCAGCACCTCCCCATAATATGCCCTATCCGAATTTCCAATTACATCCCTTATCACTACATCCAACCAAAAAAAACACCCTGCAGCATATATACACATAAAACATGGAAATATTACACAATACAAGCTTCAAACCACTTGCTGAAAATTACGATACCAAAATAGGATTTCTAGTCTTTATTTTGCAAAGCCTTTAATTATACGAAATGAGGGGTCATGTGGCTGAAACCAGAAGAACCCACACCCCTTTTATAATACATTTAGTCCCTGCAACACACCCCCACACACCTGCAACAGCAAACCCCAAGCACAACACTTCACTTCGACGACAATTCAACTATAACGACTCTGATTTAGATTGTCTTCAATGTCAAACATTTCTATGATGTTTTCACATTTCTATCCACCTATAGGGCGTGTAACACACTTAATAAAAATATCATAAAGTCCAAATTAAAAGGACAACCCTTACCTTACCCGAAATTGATCAAAACTGCCAAATTGCAACTCAGAAGTTCTCCAAACGTGGTGAAATTAAACGGGCTGTTTGTATCACCTCCTTGCTGCCACGAAATGGAATTTTATGATATAAAATACCATTATATACCCTTGTTATACCTTAAATAATTAATTCATGGAATGAAATCGGGCCTTACCTCTTTCTTGAAGCAAACCCGTAACTCCCTCTCCTTGTGCCCCTAGCATTTTTCTCTTTTCCTTTCTCACTTTTCTAGGCGTAAATATAAAGAAATGATTTCTTAGACATCGTAAGATACATATATACATCTACCCATGATTAAATAACACCGTAGGTAAGTAATTTACAGAGAGAAACTTGGAAACTTACATTATTTTCCTTGTTGCCACCATAGTACTCTCTCTTAGGCTTAGGTTTCTTATTTTTCCTTTGTTCAGCTTTTGGCTGAAATTTTGGATAAGGAATGGTCTCCTTAGTCACATATTATGCATATATAGGTGGGATTAGGAGGTGACACATGTCATCCCCTTAGGGTTACACATGTCCAACCCTTATTGGACCAACATAGCTATGCAACCAATTAGGGGATGCCACGTGTCCTTGGTGGAGCCCACCCCAAAGTAGGTGGGTCACCTACTTGACCCTAATTAGGTGGGTCACCTTCTTCCACGTGGAACCTTCCTAGGCTGCCACGTGGTACCTCCTCTTGCTTCCACATTTCATCTTCTCCTCTTTCCCGTGGGTTCGTAATCTCATTTTATTTTAAAAACCCGTGTAATCCTTGCTATGTAAGCTTGGTATGTCCTAAAGTAGCTCAAGTGTATAAGACTTCTAAATTAGTAGCTTACGTAGGTAAATCGAGTCCTACGATTCATTTCTTGGCCTCCAACTCTTTCTGGATTCTCACGACTCTATTTCCAACTTTCCCTCTCATGAGGTATTGCATTCTTCTTTCCTTAGAGTTGGTTGATGTGTGTGGACAGTAGGGGTCTTACAGACATTCTCAAGAAGGTTAGGAATACGTCTCAAAGTTCAAAAGCACGGGGTGTAACAACCACGACCTAACCCTCAAGATTTAGCTGTGAATCTTCATTAAGTGCAAGAGCAAAGTAAACTATTATAACCTATTGTACCTAGATGCTAACCCTCTTCACCCCTTTGCTTGCAACAATACTATTATAAGCCTCAAGCCTAAGCAATGTAAATAGTGCCCACTACCCCACTGTTTCTTAATGATGTAGACTTTTCAAACACACTCCAAAACTAATTCTAGCAATGAGGTCATAGTAAAACAATACATCTGCAAATAATCTAGATTCCATTATACATCAGGAACTAATTTTAGAATGTTACACATAAAACTCAAACTACAACATAGCTACAACGAAGAATATCTTGAGCAACTATATCAGGTCCCGTGCAACTTTTATTGAAGTTCTTCTTTTCTTGAGAGAGCACCAACACACATTTTAATTGTCAAATCTTGGAGTGAAAAACTTACTGACTTGGTTGTCCAAGGTTTTTGTATATACCTTGGAGATCCACAACCTAGGATGCATTTGATTGGCTCCAAGTCTGCTGTCTCTATTGGCTCTACCAACCTCAGCAGCGGATGGCAACTTTACAGCTGGCTGATCTGCAGCTTGACTTACTCATGGGACTAGGTCAACCAGGTCCGTGCATTATGTCCTGTAGTTTGTTAATCATCAAAACTAAATAATAGCTACTATGTATGAAGTCAGAACACTATTGCTTGAATTCTTAGTTTCTCTCTGTTTGACCCAAATTATGAAGTAGCGGATATTAATCTAGCGAAAAACCTAAAAAGAAGACAAAAGGACTATAATATTGAAAGTATGTCATTTCCTATGTCTTAAATCTATTTTATCTTTTATTTTGAGAAATCAAAATCTCAAGTTTACCCCGAAATATGTCCATAAACTTTGGTCAAAGTATCCGATGTTGGTTGAACGAATTCCACATGTGTCCCACACTCTTATCTTCTCGACAAGGGTGTTGTAGAAAAAATGAAGAGTCCTTGCAACTTAGCTTATAAATCTATCCAAATAGTCTCATAGTCTATAAATACCAAAAGAAAATAAAAATTAATAAAGGGCCACAAGATATACTCATGTTGATCCACATGCAATATATTGATCTGCCAAAAAATGACTTATTTCATTTAGAGCTGGAGCACTTATTTGAGAGGTTTAAGAACTTTTTTCTAACACTTCTGGCTTAAGAACTAACCCCACCAAGTCAAATATATTTTATGTGAACATGGAAAATCATAGTATTGCAGACATTTGTGAAATGTCAGGGTATACTAGACCGACACTCCCTTATAGATACCTAGGAGCTCCTATCTCTACTAAAATGATATCCAAATTACATTGTGAAGTACTAAGACATGATATGGCACAACTTCATATTACCGATGACATGACTTTAGATAGGAAGAAGTGGAGGGTGTGTATTAGGGTAGAAGGCTAATAGGGCCATGTAGAGGT
Source organism: Solanum dulcamara (assembly GCF_947179165.1). Taxonomy (NCBI): domain Eukaryota; kingdom Viridiplantae; phylum Streptophyta; class Magnoliopsida; order Solanales; family Solanaceae; genus Solanum; species Solanum dulcamara. Next base: position 66,025,052 of record NC_077239.1, read on the forward strand.
ATACTGCCTTTCATAGGACTAGTCATGCCTTTATAGTTCTTTTCATATGTTGTTTATTGCATTTCGATTACCATATAATGTTGTTGTTGTTACTGTTTTCTTTCTTATGCTTTCTCCATGGTTTCTTCTTCTTTTTCCTGGGTTTGATACACTTGAGCCATGGGTTTTTCAAAAGCAGTCTCTCTACCTCCACGAGGTAGTGGTAAGGTTTTCATACTCTCTATCCTACCAAACCTCACTTCATAGAATTTTACTGTGTATGTTATTGTTGTTGTATCGTGAAATACTAATTGACAAGTTCAAAACTAGAGTGAAGTGCTGGGGTACAAGACACCTATCCTACGTTGATAGAGTCATGCTGGTGAACTCTATCCTACTACACATTCATAGTTATTAGTCTTCCATCTTCATCCTTCCTAAACAATTTCTCAAAGTCAAAGGTATCCCTACTATTTTGTAGTAACTTTTTGTGGTATGGGAAAGTAAACACTACTAAAATACTTATTGTGGCTTAAGAACTGGTGTGTTGATCAAAGAGAGAAGGAAGTTTATGGATCACAGAATGAGTAAAATGGAATGAAGATGCTATAGACAAATATTTTTGGAACATAGCTCAAAAGGCTGATACTCTCTAGCTTAAATGGATCCGTCAAGTGTATATAAAAGATGATGAATGGTGGAAGTACTCCTATCCACATGACTGCAGTTAGTATTGGCAAAGAAATATGCATGATAAGAGACTTATTTGGCCCAAGGTATGCCCATAATAGATGGCTATTTTTCTCTGGTAAATACAATATTGGCAATGACTATAGATGGCAAGGGAGTCTCATATGCCTAGGAAAAGGTACATATTTGATAGGGATATGGAAAAGACTGCCTGTTAGAATATACACATCTACTAAACTATTGAGACTAGGTCCCTTACCAAAAAACAGTGTAGAATACTAAAGAACAGAAGCATAAAATCAGACACAAGATTTTACATGGAAACTCCTTGATCAAGGGAGAAAAACTACGACCTGTCCCACAGGATTTCACCTCTAATCTTCACTAAACAACTGATCCAAAGATTTAGATTACAAGCTCTTGCAATATAGGAATTGCACTCACAATTCCTTCCCTCTCTATATAATAACTCTGTTACACTCATATCTAAATCTTTAACTCTATTGCTTGCTAAATCACTAGACTCCTAGCTGATTTAGATTTCAAGTAGTCTCCATAACTAACTCTAGTTATTTTGACAAGATGAACAAACAAACAAACATGAACTGGTCTAAATTCCTTTATAGATTAGGAATAGACCTTACAAGATTAGGACTAAGAAATCAAGACTCTAAAACAAGAACAAAATAACTGATAGCTCTACCACGTCCTTCGTCTTTTTCAAGAGTAGATTTTAGATTCTTGAGAGCATGGGCTTTTGTAGTTCTTCTTTTTTTAGTGATTCCAAAAATCCAAGTGAGAAACATTGTAAAGAAAGTATATATAAATGATATACATTGTGTTGGATGATTTCTATTGGTAGACAACTGTCCTCCTGTACATGGACTCGGTCGCAGGCGATTTGGCAGGATCTATTTTGTACTATTGTTTGCTGTCATTATCAACTTAGAGTCCTCAAAGGGATCATGTCCCTTACTTTTTTTCTTAATTTGTTAAATCATCAAAACCAATCATCATTAAGCATTATCAATTTTCTTTTTTTTATGATGACAAACCCTTTACAACATTCTCTTTTTTTAAACACATTCAATTTTGCCACCAAGAGCAGAACTAGAAGCAGTTCCCCCTATCACTGATGTCCCCCCTTTCACCAATAGTCACTAAGACTTCAGTTCACCAATATTCACTAAGACTTCAGTCCCCTCAGTGCAGTTCCCTTTGCAGCTCCTTTTCACAAATTCAACATTGATTTTAAATCAATCATCAGCTTACAATATATTCCCCCCTTTTGACATCATACAAAAGGAAAAACAGTAAAGTAATATCAAAGCATGTATATTCTTAGAAAAGTGATAGCCACTAAGGGCAACACAAGCAAAAGTCAATCAATAATGAATCAAGAAGTTAACAAGAGAAATAGAGTCATTCATTCAATAGAAGTGAAGGATAATATTGAATACATTACAAAATAACTAGAAATGCAAACCATTGTGATCAGTTCAAGAAAGTTAGAGAAATTTCAAAAGGTGACACTAGGAGGATGAGGGTTTTTGAGTAAGGGACTTGAGGATGAGAGATAGTTGATCAGCATGACTTTCATATTGTTAAAGTATTTTGTCTTTGAGACTGGCGACCTATGCAGCAACGCTAGCATTCTATTTCTTAAGAGCTTGTAATTCAGAAGAAGTTGGTCTATCTGATTGTGCTATACCTAGTTGTACCTTAAGCCTTGCAATTTCAGCATCTTTAGCACTTAATAGTGTTATCATACCTTTAAGTTCATGCTTCAACTGGGTATGCTCAATTAATAATTCTGACTTCCTGCTTACTTTCCTAGTCTTCCACTCGACACACTCACACTCAACTAAAGTGGTCTTAGAAAATGTATGCTTAATAGTCCCTCTTACACCAACACTTAGAGAAACTTTAAAATGATTGAACACTTCAGTGAAGAAATACCCGTACCTCATTCCATGTTTTCCATCTTAGTAGAGATTATCTTGTGCATGTGTTCCAAGATAATGCCAGCAAGTTAATATCATCAAATTTACACAAAGCTTCCATGATAAACAGATTAGCAGTAGAGGCTACTATCCTCTTTTCATACGTAGGAAGCATCGCCTTGTTCAAAAACTCAAAATATAACTAAAATACTCCTTTCAGAAATTTCTTAGGAATGCCTGCTATATTCAGTTTTTGAAGCTTCCCACACTCTCGAACAAACTTTTTGGAATAGCCCATTATATATCACCCCTCTGGTTTCACATTTAGAATTTCACCAAGAATATTTTCAGTCAAATAGATATTTATTCCTTTAACTGTGGTGTAAATACACCCATCATCCTTAAATTCAACATTATAATAAAAATCTCAAACTGGTACTTCATGCAACATTGGGACATGGTCTATGAACAAGTGTGTCCATTCTTGAATCTTCATTGCATCAGCTAACTCACACATTACTGGCTTGTCCATGATATTAGTGTCAAACACCCTTCCATACAAAACCTTTGAGTCTTTGGAATGTCGACTCTTTCTTCTTTGGACAGCTCCTTCTCAACCTTCATCTTTTTATTGCTTGAACCTGGTTCCTTATTAGGTTCAGGTTCAGATGCAGCAAACAACTCATCTATATCCATTTCATCAGTATTTGGAGAGGATTCTCTCCTTCTTGGATTGTTCTGGGATGACCTTCTATTCTTCTTTTACTTCTTCTCCTTTACCTTTCCTTTTCTTGCTTACTGGCTTCTTTGCAGAGCCCTTTCTTGTCCTTGATTTTATAACTCCTGCTTCCTCTAAAAGGAACCTTCCTTGTTATTTTCTCAGCAGTTTCTTCTCCTCTCTCTGATTCAGTCTCACTGTTATTTTCTCCTTTGGATATCTCAATGATATCCTTTTCATTAGGCATGAAAGTCTCATCAATTCTTGACAACCTTCACCTCATCTCAGTAGTTCTTTCGTTGCTTATTTTTATCCCATCACTCAGAAGTTTCTTAGAAGAATGCCTTGTAGCAGAATGAGATTTTAGCTTCAAGTATGGAATCTCAACTACTTTCTCCTCCCCTTTGCTCAAAACAGGACCCATTCTTCTTTTAATTCCCAAGACAAGGGCATATTGTACTCATCATCTTCATCATCAAGAGCACTCATGATGGTGGAGCAATTTTTGGAGTTTTATCCATATTACAAGGAAATTCTTCAAAAGGAGGAAGATTGGCATTACCTGGTTCTTCTTCTGAGAATGAAGGTACAACTTTATCCTTCATGGTTGCAAGGCTCTCCGCATCTAGGTTTTAATCGCCAATGTTTGACTTATTGCCAAGATGTTTGACTCGGTTTCTTTTTTTTTCCAGGAAGATCTCCTTCAAAGTATTACTTTGTAATATCATTTGAAGACATTCCAGGTAGAGACATGGATAACTCATGTTCAACAGAGAGTTTGTACTAAATAACCTCATCTAGGGACATATTCTAAGGCTTGTTCAAGTCCAGAGTAGAGGAGACAATGGAAAATTCTTGTTCATTGACTTGAATAGAAGCATAAGGAACACGGTTTTCGAATATTTCACTTGTAGGAAGGGTTGAAGGAGCAGTAGAAGAAGATGGAATGTCAGAAATACTAGGAACTGAAGTAGGATCAGTATCTTAAAGGGGTTTGAAAATATCCTGAGTAGTCGAACTTGGGTTAGACATTCTGCGATCTAGAAACAAAGAATGAGAGATAGAATTTTGAAATGAGAGAGATGAATTTTCTTAGAGCGGATTAGGGTTTTAATTTGAAAATTTGAGGAACTTATGAAGGTTTATAAAAGGAAAGGAAGAGGTGTGTCAGGTCCCTTCGAAAAGGGCACGATGGTTGAATTTTAATTAATGGAAACACAGTTAGAAGACAGATGAACCTCACCTGGCAATCCCAATGGTTCACATAAGTAGTTAACAATGTATTGTAAGGAATACTAATGTTGAGACAGGACTAGGTCCCTCTCCACAGTTTTTAGGAATGAATTTTCCTTCTTCTTCAATTCTCCTTTCATTTAAGATTACTTCTTGTGAGTATATACCTGCAAGGGTGCAAGACTAACTTTTCAAGAAATAAAGCAATGCAAAGATTGAAGATACCTACATCCTAATCATAGTCAATAAGATTTGTGAGCTTTATATCATATCAGTACATCTTTAGAAAATTAAAATTGTGCTTCTTAGTTCCCAAAGGAATGAGAGATAGATTCAAAAAATAAGCCATTCCTGATGTCTTCTTTCCTGTTAGCCTGGTACCCAGCATACTTTGTATCCGCATCTGATCACAAAGCCACTTCTTGCCTCAAAACCATGGACTAATTCTTTCTTTAGATAGCCATTACCAAATGAGACAACCCCACATTTGAAGTGCCTTGAGTTAGAGAAAGTTTTTTAATCTTTCGAGTCATGTGCTTTATTCATACACTTGTCATAAAATAAGCACAGTCTGTCACTTCTCTCACTTTCCTACAACACATATTAGTTGTTAGACTTGGGAACCTTTTTCAATCTGAATTTCCAATAATCAGATAACGGCACAAATAGAGAGTTTTTGGTCCATAAGGCAAGGTATCTTTTGTCACACTATTCTTGTGTCCAGAATTAGGACTGGGTCCCTTGCTTTGTTTTGCTTTTTTTAATGTAGTTTGAGAAATTTTCTTGAGATCTTTTCCAAGCTGAAAAGTCATTCTTCAGATGACCATTCCTTCCATAATGGAGACACAAAAGATTGTTAGATACAAATGCGTGCTTGCTATATGGATTTTGGGGAGGACTTATGTTCAGGCTTCCAAGTCCTCTTCCACTATTGTGCCCTGACTGGCCATATTTTCAAGTATTTTTGATGAAGAAGTCCATTTCAGAGACTTTTTCAGCTCTTCTTTTGCCTGAACAAGATCTTTTTTAAGTTGATCATTTCTTTCAAGAGCCATTGCCAGCTTTACATCAGCTTCATTCAACATCAGCAAATTACTGGCCTCACTATTCCCTTTAGAGCAACTTTTATTGAATTTCTGAAGCTCATGATTAAGTTCTACATTGTCTGCCATTAAAACCATTATTTGCTCATCCAAATCAGATAGATTCATTTCAGCCTCATTCAACTTCTCTTCAAGATCAGCTTGTAAACTCCTAGCTTCATCATTGCAATTTTTACTACCTTGTTCAACTTCTTGAGTTCAAGATCAAGTTCCACATCATTAGCTACCAACACCATTATCTTCTTTTCCAGATCAAAAAGTTTTACCTCAGCCTCGTTTACCTTCTTTTCAAGCTCAGCCTGTACACTTTAGCTTTATTTATGCAATTTTTACTGTTTTTGTTCAACTTTTTGAGCTTAAGGTCAAGTTCTACATTGTTAGTTATTAGGACCATAATTTTCTCTTCCAGATCAGTGATTTGAGTCACTAAGGCAAGATTTTCATCTTGAAAGATGTCTATAGTATTATTTATCATATCTTTCTCATTTGCTAACTCTGTGACGGAGTCAATCAATACAGCTGCCAAATTTCTCAATTTCTTAACAGAGTATATGTGTAAATTCTTTTTGAGGTCAGCAAAAGTTACCTCTATTTCAGTTTCTGCCTCAAATTCCTCATCACCAGACTACGCCATGAATGCAAATAGCGAATCAAACACTTCTTCATCATCTTTTACTGCAACCATGGAAGCATTTTCAGGATGAGTAGACTCCTCAAAATCACTTGAGGAATTTCCCCAAACAACAAGAGCCTTCTTACAACTTAGTCAGCTTCAGCCTTTGTTCCCTTTTTATCAAGAACCAAGTCCCTTCTTTTATCTACTCCATTTTGACATAGTATTTATATTCTATCTTACACATTGGACAATCTCTAATGAAGTGCCCTGGTTTGCCATATTTGTGAAACAGATCCATGGTATTTGCAAGTCAACTAGAGTTTCCCTTCTTAGCAAACCCTATGTGTTTTCTCACTATCTTTTGAAATCTTTTTGTCATATACGCCATATCTTCCTCTTCAACTAAAATTTCACTTGAAGTCACCTTTAGAGCAAGTGATTTCTCTTGCTTAGTCTCCTTCTTCAGATCATCTTATGCTCAGTTCAGTTCATGGGTTTGGATACTCCCAATCAAAACATCCTTTGTGAGAACCTTTAGGTTCTTAGCTTCAGTTATGGCATCAACTTTGCTAGCCCATGAATTAGGAAGAATCCTTAAAATCTTTCTAACTTGTTTATTGGGATGAATAGGTTCACCCAAGCTTTGTAGCTCATTTGTAATGGAAGAAAACCTGGTGTGCATGTCATCGATTAACTCTCCTTATTTCATGGTAAAATTTTTATATTGAGTGGTCAGAATATCTACTTTTGATTCCTTTACTTGCTTAGTTCCTTCATGAGCAGTCTTCAAACAATCCCAAATTTCGTTTATAGACTCACAGATAGAGATTCTATTGTACTCTTCAGCTCCAATGCCACAAACCAACAATTTCTTAGCCTTGTAGTTCTTCTTAATCTTCTTTCTATCAGCCTCATTGTACTGCCTATGAGTTTTAGGAACAATCCGAGTGACCTTTTCTTCTTTCTCCTCGATGGTAGGAACATAAGGACCATCAAAACAATGTCCCAAAGTTCACTATCCTCTGCTACGAGGAAATCATATATACGAGTCTTCCACTGGATGTAAGACTCGAGAGGGTCTGGTTGAAGACTAACCTTCTACCAAATTAAGTGGAGAAACCATTCTTACAAGAACTTCTCTTGGTGTTAACAAAATAGAGAAAACCTGCTCTGATATTAATTGTTTAGAATGTATGTGTCCACTAAACTACTGGATCAGGTCCCTTTTTAGAAAATAGTGTAGAAAACTAAAGAACATAAGCGTAAAATCAGACGTATGATTTTACGTTGAAACTCCTTGATCAAGGGAGAAAAACCACGACCTATCCCATAGGATTTCACCTCCAATATTCACTAAACAACTATGCCAAACATTTAGATTATAAGTTCTTGCAATCTATGAATTGCTGTCACAATTCCTTCCCTCTCTATGTAACAACTCTGTTACACTCAGATCTAAAGCAATAACTCTATTGCTTGCTAAATCACTAGACTCCTAGTTGACTTAGACTTCAAGTAGTTTCCATAACTAACTCTAGTTATTTTTTGACAAGGTGCATAAACGAACAAACATGAACTGGTCTAAATTCCTTTATAGATTGTGAATAAACCTTAAGAGATTAAGACCAAGAAATCAAGACTCTAAAACAAGAACAAAATAACTGATAACTCTACCACGTCTTTCGTCTTCTTCAAGAGAAGATTTAAGATTCTTAAGAACATGAGCTTTTGTGATTTTTTCTTTTCAATGATTCTAAAAATCTAAATGAGAAATGTTGTAAAGAATGTATATATAAATGATATACATTATGTTGGACGATTTCTATTGGGTAGACAACTGTCCTCTTGTACAGGAACTCGATCGCGCACACAACAGAACTGCAGATTTGGCAAGATCTGTTTTGTACTATTATTTGCTGTCATTATCAACTTAGAGTCCTCAAAGGGATCAGGTCTCTTACCTGTTCCCTTAGTTTGGTAAATCATCAAAACCAATCATCATTAAGCATTATCACTGCCGAGAATTAGAAAAGGAAGAGATGCAGAGAACTGGTGCTGGCTGTTGATTTACAGGATTTGGGAAGCATGCAACACTAGTTTGTGGAAATGGAAGACACCACTACCAACTCTCATAATTGATCAAGTAAAGCAAGAAGGGAAAATGCATTTCTGAATAGAAAACAATGTAGTAGGGAGAAATATAGATAGAGAATATACTTAGCCAGGTGTTTTACTGTCAGCTTTAAGTTTTGTAGAGATGTAGATAGAATTAAGCAAATGTAGAATTAATAAAATGTTTTTCTTCACCAAAACCTTTTGGTGTTTTAACCTTTGTACATGCTTGGCCACATTAACTTTGGTCAGATTTCACAGTTGCAACTAATGGTTAATATCGTAATGAAAATTGTTTCCCTTGAAATGATGCATTAAAAAAGGCTATTCATCTCTCACTTGGTGATACATAACCATAGAACCTAAGAATTCTGAAAAAAGGTCAAGCTGCATACAGTGGCAGATCTAGGATTTTAAGGATGTGGGTGCTCTCTTAGCTTAACAGTGGTAGAGTCAAAAGTTTTCCTAAATGAGTTCAAAATATATAAATTAAATACACAAGAAGTCAAAGGGTGTTCAATATCTACTATATGTATATAAAAAAAATATAATTTTAACTATGTATAAATAATGCATTTTTCGCCAAAGATGGTTCAAATGAACCCCGTGTGCCTACCTAGCTCCGCCCTCACTTAGCTACCAATCACAAAATATAAGTGCACGAATTTAACACTTGTCATAAAAAAGCGATCATATTTGGAATCAATAGGAAGAATAATCAATAAGAATAACTATTCACTCTATTCCTTTTCACTTGTCATAGTTTTCTTTTTCTAGATTCAAAAAATATCAATTTTGACAACTTTTTAAGATTTTTTTTTATCATATTGATATAAAGAAAATTTGCAACTTATAGTACTATTAGTATAGCTTTTAAATATCTAAATTTTAATTTTAAAATATAAAATATTCTAATATAATTTAGCTTTAAAAATTATTAACTAACATTTGCAAGTAAAATATGTCAAATCATTAGGAATGAAATTTATTATCTTGAATAAAGAAGAAACGAAAAGTATTTATTTCTATACCCTCTTTTTTAGGAGAAGTAGCAAAATGGCAGCAGTACTATAAATAAGGAAAGAAGAGTGGGTTTTGAAAATTTAAAAAGAAAATGTGTTAAGAGTGAGACTCGGACTCAGACCCAGCAACACTAAGTTAGCCTTAAGCACGTAGCACCATGAGCCATTGGACCAATTAAACCATTTATTCACTGAGTGCTCTATGTTAATTTTATACGAGTGCTTCTTAATTTTTACATAGATATATATAGTTCGATACAAGGTTAATGGGTGCTCGAGCACCCGGAGGTCTCATGTGGGTCCGCCCCTGGCTGTATATACATTAACCTCTCTATTTAATAACAAGATAAAAGAGCTCTTTATAGTAGAAAAACTCTAGTAGCAACCTCTAGTCCCTAACTACGTTGCCCGCGTAGGTTTGCCTTTATGTTCTCACGGAGTCTACCTTTGCAAGTAGCCTCTCTCTTCTCAGTGTGGGAGTTACATTAGATTCCATGTTATAGTTCGCATGATTTTAAGTATCGGTTAAGGTCCTATCCCACAAAGGTATATGAAATGGTATAAGTTCACATGATGTTTATGATGCATTGACCACATGATTATGATTATGATATTCAAATGTTTTCAAATTTTACTCATATTTTTAATATATTGGTCATGCATCCCATGTTCATATTGACTATGTCCTATTATCATTGTTCATGCATGCTTGTCACATACTTAGTGCATTCTGTGTACTAACGCATACTTTTGCCTACATCTTACATAATATATAGTTTGATTATCATCACGATCAGCCTTCCGCGTGTGGCTAGATCTGATTACTTAGCTTTGACACTTGATTGTTGAGTCCTCATGCTTCGAGGACGTAACTAACATGAGTTTATATTTCTTTCTATGATGTTATCTTTTATATCATGGGTGAGCTAGGATCTTGTCTTATATTCCCATCTAGACTAGTAGAAGCATGTTAGATGTTCATGGAGTCTATGTTGTCATGTTCTTTCGATGTTGATTTCTTCTTTATTGAGATGTTCATGTGAGACTTTATTTTTGCATCTATGATTTAGCGTTATTGCTTTAATTACCTTATGTCGTGACACCTACGATGATATCCCTTTTTAGGTTATGCATATTTCTCAATACTTAGTACATTCCATGTACTAATGCATACTTGTGCCTACATTGTCTCATAATGTAGGATCCAGTGCTTCTCATCACTTTCGTGGCTAGTACGAATTGCTATTGAAACTACATCGCTTGGTGAGTGCTCATGCTTCGAGGGTGCAACTATAATGATTTTTTATGTCTTTCTTTTTTATGATTTTCAGATTTAGATTGTTTGGGTAAGCTAGTGCTTGTTCTATGCCTCCGGCTATGATTAGTAGAGGCTTATCAGATTAGACTAGTATAATTTTCATTTATTTCATATGTTATGTAAGGATTCTCTGTTATTAGGATTTCTATGTTTTGGGACTTATCTTCTGCATTTAAGCTTATTTTTATTTATTTTGCTATCTCATGTCGTGTTATGTATGCTAAGAGGCTTGTTGAGGGTTTCTCGAGATCCTATTTGTCGTGTCACTTCTAGGGTCTAGCTTGGGTCGTTATAGTTAATGCATGTTTTGGGAGTCATACTGGGCATCTATTTGGGTAAGAGTTCAAATAACTCAAACCCCATAAACTGCGCTGCCAGCATAGATAGGATCGTATCGTTGGTTCTGTTGACTCCTCACCCACTCCCTGATAAAGGCTTAGATATGGATCCATATGCTCAATTTTGTTTTTCCTTACTCTGGCAAGGTATTGAATGGTTCTAGTAATGTGGGCTAGATATTGTATCATTTTGAAGTTCATAGTGAAGGTTGCCGGCTTGAAAAACTCCCCAAGAAAAGTAAAATACACTATTTTAGTAACTATTATGCATACATCAGTTATAAGGCTTTAATTGTTTCCATTTCACTAGCATTTCTTTACTTTTACTCAGTAATTTCAATGTTCCCTTCGTTATGTGTATTCATGTTATGTCAGTTACTATTTCATTCATCTTTATTACATATCGCAAATTCCATACACTAATGTCATTCGTCGTTGAATTGAGATAACTACTTCACCAGCCTTTGGTGAGACCTCCATACTTTTGGAGGACTCCATTTATCAAGTTTTTTCAGTATTAGTAGATTTTAGGTTTTTATCAGATAGTCGTGGGTCTTGTCTCAGAACTTATCTACAGGTAGTAGAGGCTTCATAGACGTTATAATGAGTTGGTTTAGTCTTCAGTTTTTAAGATGTTTTAAACAATCTTATCATTTATATCATTGAGTATTTTCATATAGAACAAGAGAGTTGCAGTAAAACATCGATAAAGTAATGTTTGATAAAGTAATAATCTCGCTAAATAAATATTTTTCTCCGCTCCCGACTTGGGCCAGTTATATTAAAGTAATATTCTCGCTAAATGCATTAGATGATAATTAAAAATAAAGTATTAAAGGCCCAGAAAAAATATAAAGTAATAATTACTAGAATACACCAAGAATTTATATATTTAATTAGTCAATAATACTAGATCAATAACTATTTCTTTTTAAAATATGATTCTATGGTTGATTATTTTTTCTTTCCACCAAAACCAAAGTTAATCTCATTTTTAACTATTTTTCATCTTATTTGACAAATACTCTGCCGACCTTTTGAGAGTGTGCGATATAGTTGATTGACTAATAGTCAAATCAAACTTTTGTTTCACCCATGCTTGCAAATCTTTTTGGCTAATAGTTGGATTCTCTTTCTTATGCTCACATATTGCATTTTTTATTTTATTGTTTAAAGATGATTTTTGTACGCCTTTCAAATGATGAGAAGACATTATACTTGAATTATGATTTTTAAACATCTAGCTTTGTTCTTTTATATAGTTAACATAAAATCTCTTCATATTCTATATACATGAATACAATTAGAAACATTAAACTTCACTATATTCGTTTAGCTTTTCTTGATTTCAATAATAAATATGCAAAGACTATACTTTTTAGTTTCCTAGATTTAAACTTTTGAAATTCTTAATTCAAATATTTTTTTTCTTATGGCACATACTGCAAAATACTCTCTAAAATAATAAATATTTATTTATCGATAAATAAATATTTTATGCATTTATCGATAAACTAATAATCTCGATAAATGAATATTTTTTCCGGTCCCAAGCATATGCATTTATAAAGGTTTTACTGTATTTAAATGTTTATCTCCTTATGCTTCCGCATGTATATTTAGTCTTTTGCTTAGTATTCAGTCAGGCCATGGGTTTGTTTTGAGACAAATAATAATTTTTGAGTGCCGGCCACGCTTAGGGTATAGACTCAGGATGTGACAACACCAATGATAAGTCCATTCTAGACTAGTCACAACTCACGGAATCGAGCGGAATATAAAATAATCATAATCAACTCAAATTACCCAAAATAACAGAAATAGGAATAAGACGATACAACTATGGAACAAAACATGAAATCATGCTAGAAATCCACCCCACACTTAGAAAATTTGCATGCCAGAGCAAACATAAACAATGTCTAAGGATAGTAAGTCGTAGCCGATCACTAGCTCTCCATAACCTCTAAAACGGGTTTTACCCTTCCGAGTCACCTCCGAATGATGCCACACTATCAATATAATAATGCCAACATAAATAGGGTTGTTTAGAAACCCAATTTGCAATAATTAAAAATGGGAATAAAAATGAGCCAAAATGACATTGGGGAACCGCATGATGAATCCCAAAATTGACTCAATCAAAGGGTCCCAACTAGGGCTGTATAGAGCAAACCGATAAACCGCACCAAACCGACAAACCGAACCAAACCGGAAAAAAACCCGACTAGTGGTTTGGTTTGACTTGGTTTGGTGTTTGGAAAAACAACTCGACCATTATAGGGTTGGTTTGGTTTTAACTAAAAAAATGTCAAACCGAACTCAAACCGACCCGATTATAGATGTACTACTTTTAAATTATGTTATACATAAAAATATTTATTAAAATGTAATTTATAAATATTTTTTAAAATTTTTCATAATTTTTGTTTTCTTTCTTACATTTATATTTGGAATTGAGAAGCTAATCTAAATAATATACAAAAAAAGCTCATCTTATAAAGTTATATTATAAAGTTAAAACTTCAAACATTATTCTGCCTCCATCTTTTATGTTGATATTTTGTACTAGAACTCTTTTTAAGAAACACTGCTCTGTGCTTTTTATTAGATATTATGAAAAATACGAGAAACTCGAAAAAACTCGAAAAAAACCCGAAAAACTCGAGAAAAATTGATATCAAAAAACCCGACTTTTATTGGTTTGGTTTGGTTTATAGATTTTATAACACGACACAAATGGTTTGGTTTGGTTTGTAAAAAATCCGAACCAACCCGATCCATGTACACCCCTAGTCCCAACCATCTAAAGGAACTTGTGCCCCAATAATGGGCACAATCTGAGCTTAAACCAAACCCTAAATAGTTCATGCCTCCAACTTGAGAATTCACAATAAAGGAATTAAAATGGAGGAATCAAAGGGAAATTACAAGATTAACACATGGATTACAAGCCTAAAAACGTTCAAATATACTTCCCAAACAATTCCCAATGATTACCAGCAATAATAACTCAAAATTGAGCTCGTAAGGTTGTTTTAAAGATGAAAAAGTCTCAAAATAAATTGATGAAAAAAAGGATATAACCATCAACTATGACCGTAAAAGCGGTCACTAGGGCTCTTAAGCGACCACCTCTAAAGCGGTGCTAGGCCTATAAAGTAGCTACGCCACATGCTAGAAGGTCCTGCTAAATGACCTCATATCGGGAGCTCGAAATTGGTTCAAAACCCTGTGCACACAAATGAACTATGATTCCCCATAAAATTCAATATTCTAGACTCAACGGAGATGTCAAAACTTCTAACATAGGTCATCTCAATAAATAGCGGACTCCACACCGAAGCCTCTATTTTATCTAGAAGCCATCAGGTTGCTCAAAATGAGTTTGGAAGCCTCGAAACATAGACTAAAGGTCCTTCTATACCAAACCTGACATTTCGGAGCTAATGAATCCATAATAATTGCATTCTAAGGACGTTTACCTAAAGTTTTGACCAAAATTCAACTATTCAAACTTTAAGAACTCCAAACTTGCACAAAAACCAAAGAACAATTAGGTGATTGAACTGTCAATCTTACCAAGTCATAAAATGACATAGAGTCATTATGAGAAATATATAAAAAATAAAAATATCACAAATAGAGAAAATGACCTAGAAGGTCATTATTTTCAGTTGAACTTTGATTTGAATTGGTTAACTCAGGTTCCGTAATACACGGGTGTGAGTTGTGGAGTCCATCACGAAGGAGTGGGGTTTGTGTTTCAAGGACCATATCACCCCTCTGTTTTTCTTCTCCATGCGTCACAAGTCCATCGCAAGATTTATTTGTTTCTTAATCTTGTTTGACTTTGTGAGCGACGTAGGGGCCAATGCTATCACGATCCAAATTATGGAACGTGTGAGCACCTATTCTAATCTAACAAGATAGGTTAACCCTCAGAACTTTAATTTATAGAAAATAATTAAATAAAACATCTTCATTGATGAAGAGTAAACAAAATAAGAAAACTTCTTTCGAAAACTTAAGAAATAACCAGTACTTCCAAAGACCGGTACAAGAGTTATTAACAGTATACCAACACAAGAATAAAATAACTAAAAAAACTAATATAACTTCCACTTGAGAATGAAATAGATGGAAGTTGATGATGAGTAACCATCAATTCTCATGCTTCAAACAACCAGAAATAACCTATATCCACAAAAGATGTAGCAAGAGTAGTATTGGTAGACCACACGTATTGAATAGACATCATAAACCGACCTGGATTAGATCCACATACAAACATCACAAAATCAATAGGAACAACAAGCATAAATATCACTTTTAATTTCTTCTAAATTCACAGGTTACCCTCTTACCTTAGTCTTTTGTAGAATAATCAAATTTTATTATTACTTCCTTAGTTGAATTACTAGTTATTATTTCACACCATTTATTTTCCGGAAGAGATATAAATTCCCCCTCGAACTAGTCTCAAAAAGTCAGTTACACGCTTAAATTATCATGGCGACGTATTATACACCTTTACTACTTAAATATGTATTTATTTTCCACTAAATCTGACATGGAAATTATTTTTTAAAAAAAGCATGTGCATCAGATAAAAATTTAAAGTAAAAAAAAAATAAATAATCAAAATCCTCCTTACATCCCCCCACGTCTCTTGTTCTTCACACCCCACCATTTTCTTCTTCTTCACACCCACCCATTATCCATGTCTTCTTCATTCTTTATTTTTGTTAAAATTGTTTATTTTTCATCACAACCTCAAATTTGAGACAACTAAGCAACATCAGAAAACCTTCCGCCGTCGTCGGTGAATATTCAAGTATTTTTGGAACATTAAAACACGTATTTAAAATCAATAGAAACTTTGCTTTTCACCATTACCCTCCATTTTGAATCTTGGTTTTCTTCAAAATCAAGAAAGAAAAAGAAGAAATCTAGCTGAAATTCATAAATAATTGAACTTTAACCCAATGGAGTTGATGAGAAAAAAATGAGAAAATCAAGATTTTTGTAAAAAATAAAAATCTAGTGCTTTGTATTTGGGATTTTAAAAATGATGGTGGTGATATTTGGTGGTGGGTGATGAAGAAGAAGAAGAAGAAGAATCGAAGGTGACATAGTGATGGTGAAGAACAAAGAATCGATAGTGAAGGTAGCAGGACATGACTTCTCAAGATGAGAGATAAAGTGGGTGAGATTTAGTGATAAAGAAAATATAATTATTAGAGAATTTTAATAAATAATTAGAAATTAATTAGTGTAAATTATAATTAACAAAAAAAACTTAATTAATAAAGAAAAGAATATAAAAAATTATAGTTTCTGATAGGGCGCTGACGTAGAGCTGATGTGGCAGTGAGTGTAATACATTATATACTGTGAAAGTGGTGTTACAAGTCTCAGGGTGGTATCAAATTCACTTTTAAATAGTAAAGATGTGTAATAGGTCGTCATGATACTTTAAGAATATAACGGACTTTTCAGGACAAGTTCAGGGGAGAGTTTATGTCTTTTCCCTTTATTTTTTCAACTTACTAACAATTTAATTATTAGAACAGATATATAACCACTTATAAACAAGTAATTTCACATAATTAACACATAAGTCATACTTCATCAATATCATCACAATTCATTACTACCTCAATGTGAAACGGAAATAAGTACAACTAAACATCACCCTTCTTGACACCTCACAATCCAACACTATAAATTTATCTATACAGTAGTTCATCCACACTTAGAAATTATAATTGAAATCATTTATAGGAGTGTACGTATATACCTCTACTTTAACAACATTATACCTTAAGTGTCACGACCCGAATCCGAGTCATGATGGCGCCTACTATAACCCCCGAGAAGGCAAGCCAAATCCAACTCAAAAGCGGAAGCCAAACATCAATTTAAAAGAAAATAAGTAAAAACATAAGAAGGGAGAAGCAAGAATAATATAATCAAAGAGAACAGGACAAGGTATAGGTTTGTAAATACGATACAAAATATACAAAAAGTCCAAAAGTGAATCAAAATAACGAACTAATGCTAGAACAAACCCCAAACCTAGTGTCACCTATACAGGAGCTACTATGTACAAAAGATGACAATATATACATAATATAGAACTGGCTGTCCAAAAATACAAGTGCAAGTCAATACAAAAGATGGAAAGGAACAGGCCTTTTAGCTCTGGGAGCTCAGCACAATCAGGATTTGGCACAACTACGGAGGATCAGGCGCGCATTGGGGATGGCTCGAACTGGGAGCTGCATCAAAAAGATGCAGAAGTGTAGTATGAGTACCAAAATACGGGGTACCCAGTAGGCATCATAGGCCGATCGAGCTAAGAGAATATATATATATATATATATATATATAACATAAATAATTCATAAACTACAACTACGGGTAAATCTAGGTACGGGGAGAACATACAAGGCTAAATAACCCAACAACAAAAGATAATCACCATAATTTCCTCAATTCACAGAATACTGGAGAGCAAGTATATATATAACAGGAAAGAGGTAACAATAATCTCAAAAATATTACGGAGCACCCAAAATAACCCTCGAGCTCATCAATACCAAGGTAATAACTCGGAATATGTATCGATGAGCAGCCCAAAATTCACACCTCGAGCTTATCAATAATGAATTTAACAGTGTAGCCCAAAGTCAACAAAAGGGCCCGCCAGGAATTATACCTCGAGCTTATCAAAAACATGAAGTACCATAAATAATGGGATCACCAGTATTTCTAGATCCTTAATATTTATTCATTTACCAAAATCCCAATCTATTCGTTACGTTGTTCATTAAAGTGATTTTTAACATTGGTGAGGCAACCAAGGCAAGTAGCATGTCAATAATAGGATATCACTCAAATCCGAGGGAAATCGCCACCGAGGGAGTCAATTCACTAACCTGAAACTCTAATGTACCAAAGCACGGCCTCAGGCCCAATATTTAAATGTCATAAGCAAGTAAGACACAAGCATACTTCGAAATCACATAAAAAAGGGCAACCGAAACCAAAAAAGTCTAACAAGAGGCATCTTAGGTTCAAGTCAGCTAGAAGCAAGTTCTAAGGATACTAAGCAATGCAAAACAAATCAAGAAAACATCTAAACTAAGGCTCCAACGACTAAAAATTCAAACTAGCTACTAACCATGGCCATCAACTCCTAATTTTCTCAAAAAGGCTACCAACACCTTGAACCAACCTAATCATGCAATACTACTCCTAATATACAAATTCTAATGGAGTAAAGACACAAGAGAAGAAATCATAGCCTACCTCAAGGTCAAAACCATACAGAAACTGTTAAATCAGAGCTTTTTCCTTACGGACCTCCTCTAAATGATGCCACTCTACCAAATTATCGAAGAACATATCAAAACAAATCCAACTATACCCATATTACCACAATTAAAATAAAACCAAAATTGGGTCAAATTTTGATATTTGGACCCACAAATAAAATCAAAAAAATAACTCCTTCACAAGGTCCCAAAAAGCTCAAGGAACTTCTCCCAACAAATGCGCACATTTCGAGAACCGAAAAGGCTCAAATCAGTCCCACCAAAATCAAGCCCTAAGATAGTCAAAATGAAATAAAATGATAAAAATACACAAGAATTATGAGATTTTTAGGATGAGAAAAGATTCTGGAACGTCCCTGCAAGAGTTTCCAACACAATGTGACAAGATTTACCAAAAATGGTCAAATATTTCTCTCAAAATCACAAATTTTCTAACTTCTAAAGTGGGATTTGAGCTGCTGAAATGGGCATTTTAATTCACTAAAACCAATGAATGTTTTCTTTGCGATCGCAAGACCCAGTTCCGCGATCATGAAACTTGGCTAAAATGCCCTTCGAGATTGCAGTAGTCACCCCCACAATTATGATGACCAAAAAATCTTCACCCTCGCAATCGCAACACCTTGCTCGCGAACGCAAAGAAGAAAGTGAACGTTACTAGCAATTCAGCTGGTGCTAAACTTAAGAGTTGGACTTTCCTCCGTTGGGGTTCTGGAATTCATTCAAAACATTATCAATACAAATAGACTATGCAACCCAATTGGAAATGATATTCTAGACTTAAAGGAATCAACTAAATGATTAATGGAGGTCGTCTTATTGAAATGTTGATCAAAGTCAACATTTTCATAGAAAAACTCACAAGACGCCCAAATGGTCAAAAGCTCATTTCAAGCATCCCGGGAACCAAACCAAAGCTCTTTCTAAAATAAATTCAGTATTCTAGAGCTAACCGCACTGACATAATTTTCATCTGAGTGCATTTATTAGAAATGTTGACAGAAGTCAAACTTGGCCAAAACTCTAAAGTTAAAACGGCAAATCGCACAAACTCAAAATAAAGACTCTAAAACTCAAACCAACCTTCCTTCTATACCAAAATGGACCTTACAAAGCTGATGGAACTGTCAGAATTTTCATATGACGATCAAATCTTCGGATGTTGACTAAAGTCAACTCTTTTCACTTTGAACCTTTAAAAGGAGAAAAACTCACACCAAGCTTACCCAACCACCTTAAGGAGAGTGCCACCAATCCCAAAATCACATAAGAGCTATAAAAAAGCTATAGGGAGGGGGGAAATAGTAAAATCACACAAAAATACAGAAATGACCTTGGAGGTCATTACAACATCCACTACTAAAAGGACTTTTGTCCTCAAAAGTCAAAGAAAGAAAAGATACCTGATGGCTCAAAAAAGTGAGGATATCAGGTCCAAATGTCTTGCTCAGTCTCCTAAGTAGCCTCCTCGATCGGACGATGTTTCCACTATACCTTCATCGATAGGATTTCCTTAGACCTCAGCTTCTAACCTATCTGTCTAAAATAGCCACAGGCTCCTTTTCAAAAGCTAAGGACTCATTAAGATAAACCAAATCCCACTGAAGCATATGAGACTCATCTAGAATGTACCACTACAACATGGAGATATGAAATATAGGATGAAAGACTAACTCATAAGCTACCTCTCTTATCTACCTTATGATCTTAAAAGGGCTGATGAACCTGGGGCTAAGATTACCCCTCCTCCTGAATCTTATCACTCCCTTCATAGGCGATAACCATAAAAATACTCGGACTCTAACCATAAACTCTAAATGTTGAATCCTGTGATCAACATAACTCTTCTGCCTACTCTAGATAATAAGGACTCTCTCCTGGATTATATAAATTATATCCATCGAATCACATAGCAAATCAGTGCCCCAAGGCCTAACCTCAAAAGCATCAAACCACCCTACTAGAGAACGACATCTTCTACCATACAATGTCTCAAAATGTACTATTTGGATACTCGAATGATAGCTATTATTATATGCAAACTCTACCAGAGCCAAATATTGATCCTATTGACCCACAAAATCAATAACACAAGCCCATAGCATGTCTTCTATAATCTAAATAGACCTCTCTGACTGACCATCAGTCTGGGGTGGAAAGTTGTGCTGACTTTAACTTGGGTACCAACTCTATCTGAATAGACCTTCAAAAATGCAAAGTGAATTGAGTACCACGATCTGAAATGATAGATGCTGGAACCCCATATAATCGGACCACCTCTATGATGTAAATCTGAGCAAACCTCTCTGAAGTGTAGGCAGTCCGAACCGATAAAAAGTTATCAGACTTGGTCAATCGATCTACGATGACACAAATAGAATCAAAGCCCTGGTAGGTACATGGTAAACCCACCACAAAGTCCATATCTATTATCTCCTACTTCCACTCCAAAATGGATAACTGCTGGGTCAAACCACAGGCCTCTGATGCTTGAACTTAACTTGATGATAGTTCAAGCACCTAGCTACAAATATTGAAATGTCCTGTTTCATCCCACAACACTAGTAATGCTATCATAGGTCACAATACATCTTTACTGCACCAGGATGAATGGAATATTTGGCATAATGGAGCTCCTCAAGAATCTGCCTGACTAAATCTCCAAATCTAAGAACATGGATACGACCCTTAATTCTCAAAATGCCCTCTAGATCTAAGGTCGCCTACCTAGCCTCCCCACACCCTATCATGAATCACCCTTAGTTGTGGGTCATCAAACTGTTGTGCCTGAATCTGCTCCATCAAGGAAGACCTAGCCTCTACACAAGCAAGTACCTTGCCCAGCTCAGAAATATCAAGATGAACCATCTAGTTAGACAAGGACTGAATGTTCGAATCTAAAGGCAGCTCCTTAACTGATAAGAATGCCAAAATCTCCATACTCATTGCCTTTTAGCTCAAAGCATCTTCTATGATATTTGCTTTTCCTGGTGATAGAGAATAGTATCATCATAGTCCTTTAGTAACTCCAACCACCTGCGTTGTCTCAAATTAAGGTCTTTCTGGCTGAAGATGTACTAAAGACTACGGTTATTAGTGTAGATATAACAATGGGTACCTTACAGGTAATGCCTCCAAATCTTCAATGCAAAGATTACTGCCGCCATTTCTAAATCATGTATGGGGTAGTTTCTCTCATGCACCTTCAGTTGCCTGGAAGCATATGCAATAACTCTACCCTGCTGCATCAGAACACAACCTAAGCAAACACTAGAAGCATCATAATATACTATAAATCCTTGGCTCTCAATTGAAAGAGTAAGAATCGAAGGTGAAGTCAATAAGGCCTTGAGCTTCAGAAAGCTTGCCTCATACTGGTCATACCAAAGGAAAAGAACAGTCTTCTGAGTCAATCTATTCAAAGGCATTGTAATAGAAGAGAACTACTCCACAAACCATTTGTAATATCCTGCCAACCCGATGAAACTATGAACATTGGTAGGAGAAGTGGGCCTAGCCAAATCACGAACTACTACTATCTTCATTGGATCTACCATAATCCCATCTTTGGATACCACATGCACTAAGAATGCAATAGACTCAAGACAAAATTCACACCTAGTGAATTTGGCATAAAACTGCTAATCTCGCAAGGTTTGAAGTACTATCCTCAAGTGTTACTCATGTTGCTCTCTGCTCCTAGAGTAGGCTAGGATGTCATTGATGAATATAATAATGAAGGAGTCCAAGTAGGGTCTGAACACATGGTTCATCAAATCCATAAATTATGTGGGGACATTAGTCAACCCAAAATACATGACTAGGAACTCATAGTGGCCGTATCGTATCCTAAAAGCAGTCTTAGGGCTATCTGCCTCCCTAATCCTCAATTGGTGATACCATAATCTCAATTCTATCTTAGAGAACACTGCTGCACCCTAGAGCTAATCAAATAAGTCATCAATACGCGACATCAGGTACCTGTTCTTAATAGTCACCTTGTTCAGTTATTTTTAATAAATACACATATACAAGGTGCCATCCTTATTCTTTACTAATAGAATAGGATAACCCCAAGAAAATACACTAGGTCTGATAAACCCCTTACTTGAGAGGTTCTGGAGCTCTACCTTAAGCTCCCTCAACTGAAATAAAGACATTCGATATGGTGGAATAGAGACTGGATGTGTACTCAGCTCGACATCAATGTCAAAATTAATATCACGCTTAGAAGGAAGACCAGGTAGACTAATGGGAAAAATATCAGGAAACTCTCGAACCACTGAAACAGAATCAACAGAAGGAGTGTTAGGACTACTCACAGGCATAAGCAAGATAGGCTATACACTCCTTTCCTACTAACTACTGAGCCTTGAGGAAGGAGATCACACCACAAGACACATGACTAGTTGTACTTGACCACACGATCAGAGGAATACTGGGTATACATAAGGTAATGGTCTTAGAGAAACAATCCAAAACTGCATGATGAGTAGACAACCAATCTATGCCTAGAATCAAGTCAAAGTCCACCACATCTAGCACAATCAAGTCCGCTTTAGTACCATACCTCAAGATGGTCACCATACAGAATCGATACACTCGATCATCTACTAAAACATCACTTATGGGGTAGCTATATACATAGGCACAAGTAATAGCTCATATAAAACATTTTATTGAGTAGCATAATAAGAATACACATACGAGTAAGTAGATCCCAGATCAAATAAATCATAGGCAAGCTAATGAGAGACAGAGATCATACCGGTGATGATGGCATATTATGCCTCTGCCTCAGGCCTCCCCGAAAAAGTAGGTTGATAAGTAGCTTAATAAGCATACATATACGAGTAAGTAGATCTCGTATCAAATAAATCATAGGCAGGTTGATGAGAGACGAAGATCGTACCGATGATGATGACATATTATGCCTCTACCTCAAGCCTCCCCGAAAAAGCATACATAAGGTTGCGTACACCTCTACCACCTCTCTGACCTTCCTAGGGACCACCCCTAGTACCTTGTGATTCATCTCTACCCCTTGTACACCCTCTTTGAGCGGCTGAACTGGGGCATTATTGGCTTGAACTTGCTGACCCTGTAGACCCTGCTGAGTTTGGCATCTGCAATGGCTGATAGTCAGACACTCCCTTAAAAAGTGGCTTATCACATCACACTCATATCACGGCCCTATAAATGAACCTCCCTTTGATGTTATAACTGAACCTGAATGGACACCATAACTTGAATACCCAAAATCCTAACCCTGAAAAGACTAGCCCAAAGTTTGGCTTCTCTGACCACTAACACTCGCTGATCCACCATCGGTAAAATGTAAGGCTACCTGAACCATCTTGCTAGGTGGATACTATTATGGATAACCTCTTCGAAAAGAACCCCTACCATGTGACTGGCTTTTATTAAAATTTCCCTAATTATGAGGCATATTGTAGCTGCCTCCGTAGGCCTCACAACGTATAGCCTTAATAGTACAGGTATAATCTACTATCTGCAAGAAAGAATAGTCCGATGCAACTATCTTCTTTGTATCCAACCTCAAAGGAACAAATAACCTTCTGACAAATCGACGCACCCGCTCCTCTTCTATCGGCATAATTATGGTGGCATCCCTGGATAACTCATGGAACTAATACTCATACTCTGTGACTGTCATTAATCCCCGTATTAGCATTATGAACTCATCCCTCAACCTTTCCCTCAAACTGTGGGGTACATACTTCTCCAAGAAAGCCTCGGAGAACTGAGTCCATATCATCAACGGTGATCCCGTGAGTCTGCAACTAAGATAGGATCTATACCACTGCTTCGATGGTCCATCTAGATGGAAAGCAATGTAGTCAACTCTATAGGACTCCACCAACCCGAGGTTATGCAACCTTTCCTGGCGGTCATAATCGTCTTGGATTTCAAGTGCTGAACAACTATAAAAATAGGATGAATCACCAAATAGAAGTTGTAGTAGTAGGCTGTAGGACTGGGGTCTAAGCATACTATGCCCCAATCTGTCCTGAAGTCTATGCCTCCTCTCGGACCTGAGATCTAGCCAAAGTACTAGGCAGGGTCCTTACTCAGTATATACCCTCTATGAAGCTAAGGATCTAGGCCAAAGTATCCTGTAACTCTAGTGTGGCCACAAATTCGGGTGAGGGCTGGGAAGGATCTATCTACATCGGCTGATGCTCAAACTGCTCAACCTCTATACCTTGCTCCGACACTGGCTTTGTGGCTTGGGATTTTCCTCGGCCTTTATGTCGACCTCAACCTCAACCCAGAGCAGGGGATCTATCTATAAGGGCAGAGGGTACTCATCCGCCCCAAGTAGATCTCATCCTCGCCATTTATGAAAAAGTGAAACAAATGAGATTTAGAGGTTTTTATCATAATTAGCGCATGATTAGAAACAAGAATAGTGACTTAATTTTTAACAATGCCCTATAGCCTCCCGAAGATTGGATACGGATGTCATCGTACCGATCCATGAGACTCTAATAGACACTTGCTCTTATACTAGTGAGATCGGCGAACCTCAGCTCTGATACACTCTGTCATGACCCGAATTTGGGCCATGATGGAGCCTACAATAAACCCCAACTAGGCAAGCCAAATTCAACTCAAAAGAGGAAGTCAAACATCAATTTAAAAGAGAATAAGTAATAACATAAGAAGGCGTAAGTAAGAATAATATAACCAAAGCGATCAAGCAAAGGTATATGTATGTAAATACAATACAAAATATACAAAAAGCCCAAAAGAGACAAAAACTGACGAACTAATGCTAGATCAAACTCCGAACCTGGTGTCACCTATATAGGAGCTACTAGGTACAAAAGTTGAAATTATATATATAATACAGAACTAACTATCCAAAAATACAAGTGTAAGTCAGTAAAAAAGAGGAAAAACAACAAGTCTCTAAATGCTAGGAGTTCACCACAATACGAATTTGGCACAGCTACAGATGATCAAGCGCGCGCTGGGATGGCTCGAACTGAGAGTTTTATCAAAAGAATGTAGAGATGCAATATGAATACCAAAACACGGGGTACCTAGTAAGCATCATAGGCTGACCAAGCTCAGAAAGAATATATATATAGCCATAAACTAGAACTACGGGTGAATCTGGGTACAGGGAGAACATACAAGGCAAAATAACCCAACAACAACAGATAATCACCATAATTGGTCCAACTCACAGAATACAAGGAGAGAAATTATATATATAACAAAGCAAAGATGTAACAATAATCCAAAAAATACTATGGAGCGCCAGAAATAACCCTTGAGCTCATGAAAATCAAGGTAATAACTCGGAATATGTATCGATGGGCTGTCGAAAATTCATATCTTGAGCTTATCAATAGTGTCGCCCAAAGTAAATAAAAGGGGCCGCCCGAAATTATACCTCGAGCTCATCAAAAATATAAAGTGCCATAAACAATTGGATCACCAGTATTTCTAGATCCTTATATTTATTCATTTACCAAAATCCCAGTATCTTCATTAATTAGTGCATTGAAATGATTTTTAACATAAGTGAGGCAACCAAGGCAAGTAACATGTCAATAATCATTTATCACTCAAAGCTGGGGTAAAACCCCATCGAGGGCATCAATTCACTAAACTGAAACTCCAGTGTACCAAACCACTAGGGTTGGCAATTAGGCGGGTTGGGTCAAGTTTGGATGGGTCATAATGGGTTAAAATAATAATTGGGTCAAGACCCAACTCAACCCAATTTTTATTAAGATTAATTATTTTATTTCTTCTTTTAAACCATTTTAGTACCTAATAAATTATTTTTTTCTTTATTATGGCTATATATAACATATCAAATTGAAAAAAAAAGTTTTTTAAAAATATTTTAATAAAATTTCTCATGAGCCAATTCGGGTTACATATCAACTCAATTTTTTATCGGTTAAAATGGATTGGTTAAAATGGATTGAGCTAATGAATGACAGGGTCAATACCAATCCAAACTTAAGCGGGTTGGGTTGGATTGGGCAGGTTGGATTTGATTTTGCCAACTCTACAAACCACGGCCTCGAGCCCAACATTTCAATGTCATAAGCAAGTAAGACACAAGCATGCTTTGAAATCACACTAAAAAGGGCAAACGAGCAGCATCTTAGATTTAAGTCACCTAGAAGCAATTTTTAAGGATACTAAGCGATGCAAACAAATCAAGAAAGTACCTAAACTAAGGCTCCAATGACTAAAAATTAAAAGTAGCTACTAACGATGGCCATCAACTCATTATTTTCTCAAAAAGGCTACCAACACCTTGAACCAACCTAAATATGCAATACTATTCATAATATACCAATTATAACCAAGTCAAGTCTAAAGAGAAGAAACCATAGACTACCTGAAGGTCGAAATAACACATGAACTGTTAAACCAGAGCTTTTTCCTTACAGACTGCCTCTGAACGATGCCACTCTATCAAATTATCGAAGAACACATCAAAACAAAGCCAACGATACCCATATTGCCATAATTAAAATAGAAACCAAAATTGGGTCAAATTTTGATATTGGGATTCACACACAAAATTGAAAAACCACCTCCGTCATAAGATCTTAAATAGCTCAAGAAACTTGTGCCCCAAAAATGGGCACATTTTGAGCACCGAAAAGGCTCAAATTAGTCCCACCAAAATCAAGCCCTAAGATAGTCAAAATGGAAGAAAACGATGAAAATACACAAGACTTACAGATTTCTAGGATGAGAAAAGGTTCTAGAACGTCCCCGCAAGAGTTTCTAACCTAATACGATAAGATTTATCGAAGATGGTCAAGAATTGCTCTCAAAATCCCAAATTTTCTAAGTCCCAAAATGTGATTTGTGCTGCTAAAATGGTCATTTTAATTCACTGAAGCTAGTGAATTTGTTCTTCACTATCGCAGGACCCAGGTCCATGATCGCAAGACCTGCCTTCGCAATCACAGCAGTCACCCCCGCGATCACGATGATGAAAAACCATTACCTTCGTAATTGCGGTACCTTACTCGTGAACGCAAAGAAGAAAGTGAACTACACAACAGCTCAGCTGGAGCTGAACTTAAGAGTTGGAATTTCCTCCGACGGCGGTCCAAAAATCATTCAGAACTTCGTCAACGCAAACAGACTACGCTACCCAATTGGAAATGGTATTTCATATTCAATGGAATCGATGAAATTACCAACAGAAATAGTCTCATCGAAATATTGACCAAAGTCAACACTTTCAAAGAAAAACATACAAGATGTCCAAATGGCCAAAAGCTCATTCCGAGCACCTCGAGAACCAAATCAAAGGTCTTTCTAGACCAAAATCGGCATTTTGGATCTAATCGTGCTGGTGGAATTTTTATCTGAGCGCGTTTTCTCAAAATATTGACCAAAGTCAAATTTGGCAAAAACTTTAAAGTTAAAATGACAAATTGCACAAACTCAAAATGGAGACTCCACAACCCGAACAACCTTCATTCTAGACCAAAATGAGCCTTCTAGAGCTGATGAAATCATCACAATTTCCATACGATGATTGAATCTCCGAATGTTGACTAAAGTCAACTCTTTTTATTTTAAACCTATAAAAAGAAAAAAAACTCGTGCCAAGCTCACTCCAACCGCCTCGAGGAGTGTGCCACCTATTCCAACATCACATAAGAGCTATAAAGAAGCTACGGAGAGGGACAAAATGATAAAAATATACAAAAATACAGAAATAACCTTGGAGGTCATTATATTAACTAGCATGTAAAATCATGAAGCATTAAGAAACAATAATTAATCAATATAATTTATCACTTTTTAAAATGCAATAAGTCAATTCAACATACTTATCAAAATGCTACAAGTCAATTTAACACACTTGTCATTATGCAATAAGTCAAATGGAATTGATCTTCATCCTGGTCTTGCAGTCTCATAATCAATGCACCTACCAGGAATTATTAACTCACCTCTCAAAATTATAAATCACACTCTCATTTGTACACACACATACTAAGTCATCTACTGTATTAGTGTGACATCCGATCCAACACAAACTGCTCGTTCATAAGTTCACATCATATTTGAGCTACTTATCATTCAGAAAGTGGTTATATACTCACTATATCTGCATATTCGATATTATATCCTCTCTAATTACCTCTCTGGAAAATATATCTAGCATACATAGCCATATATCGTACCAGCATGGTTCCCGATTTATAACTCACAACCGCTCGTCCGTAAGCTCATATCGGACACGAGTCACTTATCATCATAATAGTGGAAGTATTTTTACCATATCAACATGTCGCATTATGCATCACTATTTCAGTTATTTTTTAGAACAATATAATAAATACATAATCAGCAAAAGTGCACATTATAAACATCAGTCATAATAAACAGTTCAATAGTTTCACATATTATTCACACAAGCATCATTAACTCAAATTAATAACAAATACAAACTATGTCCGAAGACCAATCAATATGTTATAAAACTCATATTACATATAAGAGACAATTCAAGTCTAATTCCAAGTAAATCTTTAGTTATCATGGTTTCTTTCCTTACTTTAAGGTAACCAACTCACATTTACCAATGTAAA
Source organism: Solanum dulcamara (assembly GCF_947179165.1). Classification (NCBI taxonomy): domain Eukaryota; kingdom Viridiplantae; phylum Streptophyta; class Magnoliopsida; order Solanales; family Solanaceae; genus Solanum; species Solanum dulcamara. The sequence goes on from NC_077239.1 coordinate 66,054,083, forward strand.
GGAATTACTCAATCATTCTTGATTTTCATTCATATTTCAGGACTAACCCTTTATCACCTGATATTAGTACCACTTGTTAACATTATACTTTAACCATCATTGTCGAATGATATTGGATGTATGACTATTTGTTACAACAAGACCCATTCTCTATATCGCCCTTCGCTATAGTGAGGCCTAGAACAATTTCAAATAGAAGAGAGAGACAGGTGATTCTTTCTTTTTTTATGACAATTATCAAGTATAACATTATCTCGTTACAAACGTATAACAATTACAACCAATTGACTCTATCGAATGTCCATGTTTTTTCACCTTGACTATATTGACTTCTAGATTACTCTATAGAATTAACCACATAAAATCCCAAGCATTTCATTCATATTAATTATTTTGAGGTTGATTCATATAATTATCAACACATTCAAGACACACACATCCACGTTATCTTAATTACATTATGCTAAAATTTATCCACCAATATACCATGTCTGAAGGCCTAATTATATTGTCTCCATTAATTCTATGATTCATCTACATGTCACTAATCATGTTTATACATAAAGTAAATTATAGCCTAACTCAACCGAAGATCTTGGAACAAGCAAGCAACTCTATGGATGCTTTTTTATTTTTCCCTCTCGATTCAAACCATTCAACATCTAACAAACAATAAATTTTAAGAGTAACTAATTATTTACTATTTAAATAAATATTTTGGAATTCAAACCCACTATTTCTATTCGTACTCATTGTCTAAATCATTATCTAAGGGTCATTAAATTACTAGTTAATTCCATCATACTCGCATTATCTCAATTAATAGAGTTTCTATCCCAATTATTCCTTTTAAAGTAATTTTTATGCTAAAAATTACTAGTTAATTCCATCATACTCACATTATCTCAATTAACAGAGTTTCTATCCCAATCATTAGTTTACAAACTAGAAATATTTTCTAGGTGATATAATGCATACCCATAGATTTTTTCCATAATTTCATTGACCTAGGGTCCTAACCCATAAATCCACCAATATCAATGGTTATAGTGAGTCTAAGATGTTAATAGCTTAATAGGAAAAAAAAGTCTATGGAAAAGTTTACCTCAACAAAGAATTTTCACCTTAACCTTGATAAAATCACCCCTCTAGGGCTTTATAATGAGGTTCTAGAGTTTATGACTTAAGATCCGTCAAAACTAGGCTTATTTATATAATTCTAGAAGGTTACTATCAATATAATATTTGATATATCAAAGTTTTCTATAGCGAGCATGTCTTCACTATAGCGAAGTGACTTTTTCAGCTCAGACACATTTTAGTAAAACAGTCGTAACATTCTACTTCGCACTCGAATTAAAGAACGGGGCAGTGGCGTTGGAAAGATGTCTTGAAGATATTTAATGTGATAGGTCACGTGCCACATAATTTTTTATATTATAAATATATGCTCATTTGAAGTTGACACTAGAAAAATCTCATATTGAAATTCAATCGGTAAGGATGTTTCCAACTCAACTTTGTGTTAGGGATCTCATATGTCCTTAGTTCATACCTAATGCACTTACACACTAAATAATTGATCTTACACATATTAACAATTAAATTTTATTGCGTTTAGACCTCTCTACACATATCAAATGGTTCAAATCTTAGTTAAAAGATTTGAGGTGGTACAATAAACAAAATAATGATTACCTAGACTCAAATTTATATTGAAAAATAAATAGCAGGATAAACACTATTATTCCTTGAAAATAGATATTTCAGTAATGATGGAACGGATCGTTGCAAATGCGTGGTGCGTGTCCCGCACACGGATTCCACTTCTGCAGCCTATATGGTTGTGTTTTCAGTCCGGAATGCTTTGCTTTGAGTTTCTATCCATATTTTTGGTCAATACTTAATGTTTTTAGCCTGAAATTAATCTGATCATATCTATTAGCCCACATACATTAAACACATGAATTTATGTGAGTTTATACTCAGAAGTTAGCTAAATTATGAGTAAAATATAGTGTTTTGATGAGTAAATATATCCAAACACAAGGTTCTTAGCATACTTTCTATAATATAGTTGTTAACTCTTTCTCAGTCAGCTTATGTGATGCCTACTAAATACGCGTTCTTTGTACTCATATTACTCTTGCTGCATCTTTTTTATGCATATCCTACCCCTAATGAACCCCACAGATTCTGATTGTCCGAGGTCGTGACTAGTTCAAAGCTTTGGTGAGTTGTATGTGTTTGGAGTAATATCCTGGCTTCATCTATGCTATTTACCTGTCGTTTCGATATTCTAGATAGTTTTATTGTAGTGAACATTTGTACTATCTTTTAAAAGCTCTAGTACTGGTGATATTAGGTTTTGGATATATTTGATTTCTTTCGCACTCAATGTCCTTATCTATCAAAGTTAGATTTTAAGACTTACTACTCTATTGCTTTAGTTATTCCACATTATTATTTGTTATTGAGTTAGCTGAAGGATTGACTTACCTACAGAGAGGTTAGGGTGGGTGTCATAATGACCTTGAGTTTTGGATCATAATTGGGGTAGTAATATATATATATATATATATTGCGTCGTATATCTTTGTGTAGATTTGTGCAGATTTTTACGTTTTTAATCATGATTATTCATCATATAGTTTGAAGCATTCTAATAATAGATAATCGAGACTAAAAAGTACTTTTTGCGTAATTTATAAGCATCAAAGTCTTACCATCAAATACAAGGAAACAATGACTTGTCCCAAAATTTAACCTTTTGGTGATGATACTTTAAACATCATAATCCTTTTATACAGAAATAGTAAACCTACAATATAGTGCACCGGGCTGCCCTTTTTTAGTAAACCTACAATATATGTACTACTTATTTAATAATGCCGTGCATATATTAGGCATCAACTTATGAAATTCGACCTGCATATCTTTTATTATGTTTACTTGTTCAAAGATTTTGATAGAGTTCCACAGCCAATCTGGGAGAAAGAAATGGTTGAAGAGGCTTGACTTTAGGCAAGGAAATGCCTAAGCCTTCACTTAGATCTACTGGTTCCTCCCTTGGCATTGAAATATTGAATCCATGAAGTAATTTCGCTAGCGTCAAGTGCACTACTTGGGTTCCGAACATCAAACCAGGGCACATTCTTCTTCCAGAGCTAAAAGGAATATACTCAAAATTTTGTCCTCTAAAATTAATATTTGTATGTTCCTTCAAGAACCACCTCTCTGGTTTAAACTCATTTGGATCTTTCCAAATTTTCGGGTCTCGCTGAAGCTTCCACAGGTTAACAATCAAACGAGTGCCCTTTTTAATATGATACTTACCGACGTAACAGTCTTCAATGGCCTCTCGAGGCCCCGCCAAGGGACCGGGAGGGTAGAGACGTAAAGTTTCTTTTACTATGGCTTGCAAACAGGGAAGGTTCTTGATATCGGACTCTTCAACCCATTTGTTTCTTCCTATGTGCTCATCTAACTCATCCTGGGCTAATTTCAATGAGCGGGTGTTATTCATTAACAGAGATAGTATCCATATTAATGTCTCTGCAGTGCTCTCTGATGCCGTCATGACAAGTATCTGCACGAGCGAATAATAAGACATGATTATACAAGTAATTAAAAATATCTCTAGACAGTTGAAAAAGATTTAAATATACCCTCCTTCATCTATTTTGTTAAAATTATCCCTCCATTCACAATTTTTGCTCATTTTTTGACCTTTAAATTAACGTTTCTCTAAATTATCCCTCCATTCACAATTTTTGCTCACTTTTGCCCTTTAAATTAACGTTTCTCTAAATTAATTTTATTATTATTATTTATTATGTGGCATATTTCTAAAACCCCACCTTCACCCCTTTATGCTTAAAAAAAAAAAAAAAAAAAAAAACCTTCACCCCTTTATTTACGACCCAATTGCCCAGCTAATTAAAACAAAACATCCTACCCTTTAATAATAACATTATTTTTATAATCTCAAATTTGTAATCAATATAAAAGTTTATTCTTGGAATTTTAATCTAACATCGTTTAAATTAGTTTTTGTGTCTAACAATATATTGATATTAATGAAAATTGAATTATTATTTTTTAGAAATACTGGTTGTGTCTGGACTAATTACAGAAACTTTCACTAACAAATAAATGAAAGTTGAATTTTTTTATTTATTATTTATGATAATTTAATATTGAAATTTGTTAATAAAATACCCATTAGATGATTTTGTTCCCAAATCCCTATTTATCACTTGAGTTTTTCCACCATTGCTTAAATTATTATTCAACACACACATAATATATATATATATATATATATATATATATATATATATATATATATATATAATTTTAGAAAAATCATTTTACAAGTGTACCCACACTTTCTTGTAAAAAATATGCATTTTGTTTCCGATGAAGGATAGAAATATGGATTGAGGAAAAACTATATAAATAATTCTATCCAACTAGAAATTTTGTAGTAATGGTGTTTTCTTTTCTTTTTTGTGAATTTTGAACTCCGTCAACCATTAAATCAAGTTCTAATCTTATATTGTTCAATATTAAACAGTTCTCTCTATATATAAAAATTTAAAAATATTTTATATATTTCATGCAAACTTTTTTTTGAATTTCGATTGAACCGCTCGCTGCCATCTAAATCTTGCCCCTGAACTAGTGGATGTGGCTCCTCGTCAAAAAACAAACTCGTATGTCTTATGTTTCAAAATGAAAGGGACGGGTGTTTTTAATTCGATGGGTAATTGGGTCATGGGGCGGAGTAGGGTCGGGGCGGGTTAAATAGAGGGGTGAATGTGGAGATGACGTATAAAAAAAAATTAATGGGCAAAAGGTTTAAATACTAATAGTTGGAGGATTTACATTTTTCTTTATAGCTTTTATCTGTCAATTTTTTCTTTTTTCATCTGTCAATTTTTCTAAAATTGAAAATATTGCCATATTCGTAAAACATAGGATTAGTTTTTTGAATTATAAAGTAAATAGATGTAGATATAGCAGGTTGTATTAAGGCGTAAGACTACTTAAAAGAAAACCTTACTCGATTAGGGATGGACACAAACTCCTAATCACATAGGTTGCCAGCTAAAGTGATTTAGTGTGAACAAGAACATGCAAAAGGCAAATCAAGAAGTTAATTTTCACTGTTTATATTTATTATAGTACCATTTTTTAAAAAGAAACTCTGACTTGAATCAATGACTATCATGTTTATATCAGATGTTGATGGGTAAAACAAACTTGAAGGAACAATTCAACTAATGATCTTGTCCCCACTAGATTTGCTACTTGTTTGTAGGTGACGAATATATCTTTAGACACTGGACATTTCAGGAAAAAAATAATTAATGCTTCAATCTCCTCTTAAAAATTATATTCACCCGTAGGTAACCCATTTTATTAAGTATTAATGGGTAAAAATTAAAATAGTAAATTATTATCATATTAATAGGTTATCGGTTTATTCAATAATCAAATATTAAAAAATTAATATCGAATCAATAATTCAATAATTTTTTTTATAAAATCATTAAATATCTGTTAACCCAATAATAATAAATCAATAACTGATTCGATTTATCAATTCATTCGATTTTTACAAAGAATATGATTTTTAAGAGGAGGTTGAGGCATTAATTTTTTTTTTCTGAAACGTCCGGTGTCCAAGGGTATATTCATCACTAGTGCAGACAAGACTGTTAATTGAATTGTTCCTTCAAGTTTGTTTTACTCATCAACTTGTGATATAAACGTGATAGTTATTTGTTCAAATCAGATTTTCTTTTTTTAGAAAGGTACTATAATAAATATAAACAGTGAAAATTAACTTCTTGATTAGCCTTTTGCATATCCCTTTCCACAGTAAATTACCTTAGTAGGCAACCCATGTGATTAAGTAGTCTTATGCTGTAATACAACCTGCCATATCTATATCTATTTATTTTATAATTCCGAAAAATAATCCTATGTTTTATGAAGATGGTATATTTTCAATTTTAGAAAAATTGACAGATTTTAAAAAGGAAAAAATTGACAGATAAAAGCTATAAAGAAAAACGTAATTTTTCCAATTATTAGCACTAAACCAAAAATTGACAGATTTAAAAAAGGAAAACATTGACAGATAAAAGCTATAAAGAAAACCGTAAATTTTCCAATTATTAGCACTAAACCTTCTGCCCATATTAATTAGTTGGATATACGTCATCTCGTTAGACTATGGAATAGTTACTAAATAAATGATCATCATAACGTTAAAGCATTACATATATCATAGAATTTTTTTAATAATTAAAATACCACGGTTCAAACTAATAATTGCACGAATTTACTTTTATTGTTTTGTTACCTCCAACATTCCTAATTCTTATAAATTATGATACATCAAATCTGATTCTATTGTCAACAAAGTTGTTTATTTTTTTCTTCCTTTTTCTTATGGCAGCGTGTTGCATGCCATAAATGAACTCGAAAACATGAGCTTTATTGCATTTAAGTATGTACTACATTAAACTTATAACCGACACACCATATAATAAGTATTGAAAATTATATTTCAAGTTAAGATCCATGAAAGTTAACTAAGTAAAGTTGAATGATTTTTATAAGACAGAGCAAAATTAAGTGACATACAATTACCATAAAATTAAGTGGTCATTCAAGCATTCAACTCAGGAGAATAATAGGTGAAGTATAGTTGATTTTTAAAAAGATAAATAATTTGGGATAAAGGGACAATAAGCAGCTTACCAAAATTGTTGACTTGATAATGGCATCACGGTCGTATCCAGACTCCATGGTTTCCTCTGGAAGGGTAGAAAGCATGATATCAATAAAATCAGACTGGTCTCCAGTAGAATGAGAATCTTTCCTTTTCTGGATATGTTCTTTTAACCATCTATCAAAGACAATATCAACTTCTTTAAAGGTTTGTTTCATTGCTTTAATATGCCCACCAATATCCATCCATTCAAGCGATGGAATTGCGTCAGAAAAAACGAAAGTTCCACCGAGGTACAACGCTTTCTTTATAGATTCTTTGAAATTCATATCGTCGGTACATCCAGTTAATCGCTTCTCAGCAAGCATTCTAATGATTATATTACACGTTATGTCCTCAAACCAGCTACTTAGGTTCACTTGTACAGGAAAATTATTTCTACAATTTGAGTACAATTCTTTAATACAAAAATCCACTTCTGATGTACGGACGTGCTTCAACTTCTCAAGGCGACTATTGGTTAAGAGTTCAAGAGTTATTATTTTACGAATGTCACGCCAGTATGGTCCGTAAGGGGCAAAAGCGAAAACGGCTCCATTATAACCTAAGTACTTGCTTATTGCCATGCTTGGTCGACTAGCAAATATTTTGTCATTGGCAGCTGTGAAGCAATCTTTAACCATTTCCCAACTGCTGACAACAAGAGCTGGACGGTCTCCAAGCTGCAGTTGAAAAATAGGTCCATATTTATCAGCCATGAGTCCAAGGGTTCGACAAACGGGAAGCTGGCCACTAAGCAGATGGAGGTGACCTATAAAGGGCCACGCAACGGGACCTTTAGGTGCCCCTATTCCTGCACTTGTTCCGATTCTAATTTTGTATTTGCGAGCAACAAAAATGGCTAAGAACCAAGAAAATAATAATGCTAAAAGATGAGAAGGATAATACATGATTATATTTGTATTAGCTAAGTAGTGGAATGGGAATATTTGAATCAAATTTTAGAAGCTGTTGAGGTTATCAGTAGTCGTGGAGAGCATTTATAATTGAATTGTACGTACGTCCTGTTAACCCCCCCCCCCCCCAAAAAAAAAACACTTCAAATATTTATTTTTTGTGGCCTAAAATTAAAAGAGTAACAATCTGGGGACCACAACCTAGACATATAATGTGGAATTGCATGAAGTACATGGATATAGATAGCCACGGGGACCTATGGCCTTTTACTTTCCTTAACAACCCTCTACTTGATTTTTAATCCATGCCTAAAAACCTATGGCCTTTTACTTTTCCTTAACAACCCTCTACTTGATTTTTAATCCATGCCTAAAATTCAAGTTAAGTTTTATCTCCAAAATTATAGTATAGTACTTCCCAGATTCATTTTTATTTGTTTATTATATCAAAAAAAAAAAAAAATATATATATATATATATATATATATTTACTTATTTAGTTTTAAAAATAAAGATATAATTTATCACTTAGTTTCTAATTTATTCTTATTATTAATTATAATCAATTTACAATGTATTTCTCAAAGCATTGAATTTATTGTTTTTAAAAAAGTGATATACTAAAATTGTAATTTTATTTATTATTCCTAAAGAAGTCTGTCAAAACAATATTGAACAAGTAAAATAGGCAAAAAAATTAGTGTACTTAATCGCATAAGATACTTTATTTTAAGGAAATATCAACCAAAAATACGAAGGCAATATTGAATTGGATAAGAAGAAGTTAGGATACATGCTCGTATGTATTTGGACACATGGAACTAGCAAAGTATAACCAGAGACGTTGTTTTAAAAGGATGCATAAGTCTCGATGATATTTTCGGAGAAGATTTCATTCTTTTTTGGAGGTGTATAAAGCCACGAACTTCGACAAATCTCCGAAATGCAAAGATTGAGTTATTACCGAGAAAAGGATGAGAGCTTGTGACCCAACTATGCGAATGGGCTTGTATTTTAGATGACATTGCAAAAAGGATTAAAGAACGAATCACCATACATATGATCAACACCAGAGCACAAGACCGGAATATTGTTTGGCATCACTAAGAATTTTTTTCGTGTGGGCGATATTCATTGGTTGTAGTACTTTAGGGATCGAGTGGAGCTTTATTATTAGTTAATGTGTTAGTTTAATAACCTAGAAATAGTAGTTTCTGCATAATTGTATGTTTTCAAGGAATACAATAGCAACAGACTTATTTTCTTGCACTCCAAGCTTTTCATTTTTTGCTAAGTCTTTGTCTTATAACATTCATTTATTGTATCGTTCTTAGATCACAAGCTAAAAAAATTCAAACATCGATCACCGGATCCAATGCGCATACTTATCATCAAAGCTCCAACGCTTCCCATGGCTTTCGTTTACTTGCTTTGTTATCTTCATCTCATTTTTACTTAATATTATCAACAACAACAACAACAAGCCCGGTATAGTCTCACCATGTGGGGACTAGGAAGGGTAGAGTGTACGCAGATCTAACCCCAACTTTGAAAGGTAGGGCGGCTGTTTTCGAAAGACCCTCGGCTTAAGAGAGAAGAACAAGAGAGTAGAAACAAGAAAAACAAGACATAGGTCAGTAGAGCCAAGCATATCGAAAACAATATAAAAATATGAGAAATGACAGCGAGAAAGTCAGGATAGGAAAGACCGAAAAGAAAGGAGCATTAACTACTATAGATAAATAGGATACCCAAAGTAAACTGGACCAACAAATATAAGCAATAATCAAATGGAGAAATCAAAAGTTAATAAACAAATGAGCAAAACTACGACTACTATGGAGTAAAGATAAGCCACCTAGCCCACTATCTTAGTCTGAGTCCTCCACAGCCTTCTATCTAAGGTCATGTCCTCGGTGAGCTGCAACTGTGCCATATCATGTCTAATCACCTCTTCCCAATACTTCTTCGGCCTCCCTTTGCCCCTCCTGAAATCGTCCATAGCCAACCTCTCGCACCTCCGCACTGGAGCATCTACGTCTCTCCTCTTCACATGCCCAAACCATCTCAGTCTCTCTTCCCGCATCTTGTTCTCCACCGATGTCGCTCCCACCTTATCTTGAATATCTTCATTCCTAATTCTATCCATCCTAGTGTAACCACACATCCACCGCAGCATTCACATTTCCGCGACTTTCATCTTCTGGACATGTATTCAATTGCTAACAATCAAACCTAACAAGTAATCGAAGATACGTGTTTTTGACCTCATATAAGGAGGCTTGTTTAAGGAGTGTCCATTATGCAGAAATGCTTTGGTGATCTAATGTCCACCCATTTGATCTTTACTTATGTGTTGTTAGGCGACTAGAGTATGAGAGCTTCTGATACTAATTAAAACTTAAGAGGGGATGTACGTAGGTGAATTGAAATCTTTTCTAATGTTAATTAGTATATGAGTTAACTGTTGCATTATGCGTGTAAGTCGACTTTCCTCAGATTAGATAAATAAAAGATATAACAAATTATAAAAAGAGTAAAGGAACAATTGAGAAATTGACACATAAATTCTTATATTGGTTCGAATCACCAATATGGACTTTAAGGGAGCATTGTTGACATGGAGTGTTTTGTGGTGAACTTGGGAGTTCCTATGATCTGGATGATTTCAGCTCTCTTTGTGGTCACAGTCTCTACTTGCACGGAATTTTATTCTCTTTTTTCTTTTCTTGTTACTAGTAAATTACAATGAGTGCAATGCGCTTTTGTAAAATGAAATAGTGAATTGTATTATTGCTCAAGTGAAGTTGCGCCTTCTTTCTTCTTCGATGTTGATAATATTTTATACTGCTTGATTGGTTCTGACCGTTGGCGCATCTTGATTGTCTCTAGAAATGAACGGAGAATTATTGACCAATCTTATTATTACTGAGATTGATTTGATGGATCAATTTTTTGATTTTTCACAATCGGCTCTTAAGATAATTCAAGAAATTTTTCTTCAATCAAGAATAAATTGATTTATTCTTGATTGAGTGTAGATTCTAAAGAAGAGGAAGATTAATATAACTTGTGTACAAGAGAATAAATGGGTAGATTCTAAAGCTAAGGATGTAGACGGGTGTAAGCTTTGATTCTCTGGTAGATCGAAGTATAGGAATGGGATAGGCATTTTAGTAGACAGTAATTTAAAGGATCAGGTGGTGGAGGTTGAGGTTAGGAGAGTCACTGATAGGATAATGTTGATAAAGGTGGTTGTTGAAAGGATCACGTTGAACATTATTAGTGCTTATGCACCGCAAACGGGCTTAGGCGAGGAGGATAAGAGGCGCTTTTGGGAGGATTTGGACGATTTAGTGGGAGGCATACCTCCTATTGAGAAGCTTTTTGTGGGAGGGGATTTCAATGGGCACATCAGGTCTATTTCAGGAGGGTATGATGATGTGCATGGAGGCTTTGGCTTCGGGGACAGAAATGGAGGAGGAGTTTCACTTTTGGATTTCGTAAAAGCTTTTGGGTTGGTGATAGCCAATTTGAGTTTCACAAAGAAGGAGGACCACTTGGTAACCTTCTAGAGTGTGGTGACTAAGACACAGATATATTTTTTACTCCTTAGGAAGGATGATAAAGGTTGTGCAAAGATTGTAAGGTCATTCTGATAGACAACCTTACGACCCGACATAAGCTCTTGGTGATGGATTTAGGGATCAAAATGAAGAGGAAGAAGAGGATCGGGGATGACCGATCTAGGATCAGATGGGGGAGTTTGACCACGGCTAGCGCCCTGGAGATGGGAGAGAAATTGAAGGATATGGGGGTCTGGGATAGTAGGGGGGATGAGAACACTATGTGGGATAGGACAGCTAGTTGTAATAGGGTACAACAAGGAAAGTGTTGAGAGTCTCGATAGTTAGCCATGGCCGACACCGAGGGGACTGGTGGTGGAATGGAGAAGTGCAAGGGAAGGTGGAAGCCAAGAAGATAGCGTATGCGAAGCTGATAGAAAGAAAAGATGAGGTGGAGAAGTGGACGAATAAGGAACTTTATAAGATAGCGAGGAAGGAGGCGAAGTCGGCGGTCTCGATGGCAAAAACGGCAGCTTTTGAACGCCTTTATACTGAACTAGAATAGAAAGGTGGGGATAGAAAATTGTTCAAGCTAGCCAGGGTGCGAGAGAGAAAGGCACGCGATGTGAATCAAGTGAAGTGCATTAAAAAAAGCATGAAAAGTATTAGTAGAGGAAACCCTCATTAAACAGAGATGACAGTCATACTTCTATAAACTCTTGAATGAAGAAGGGGACAGATAGATTGTGTTGGGAGATTTGGGACATAGAGGGAGGCTTCACGATTTTGGGTGTTGTAGGAGTATTATAGTCGCAGAGGTTAAGGGTGTTGTGCGTAGGATGCGTTGGGGAGAGCGACCGGACCTAACGAGATTCTGTAGAATTTTGGAAGAGCGCGAGCTAGTTAGGTTTGGAGTGGCTGACTAGGTTATTTAATGTCATATTTAAGACGGCAACGATTCCCGAAGAATGGAGGTCGAGCGTAATGATCCCTCTATATAAAAATAAGGGGGATATCCAGAGCTGCAACAACTATAGAGGTATCAAGCTTCGAAGCCATACTATGAAAGTGTAGGAAAGAGTGGTGGAAATGAGTGTTAGGAGAGGCGTGTCTATTTCAAAGAACCAGTTTGGATTTATGCCGGGACGCTCAACTAAAGAAGCCATCTATCTTATGAGGAGACTGGTGGAGCAGTATAGGAAGGGGAAGAGGGACTGCATATGGTATTCATCGATCTAGAAAAGGCTTACGATAAAGTTTCACGAGAGATACTATGAAGATGTTTGGAGGCTAAAGGTGTATTTGTGGAGTACATTAGGGTGATCAAGGACATGTATGAGAGAGACAAAACCAGGGTAAGAATAGTAGGAGGGGACTCAGAGCACTTCCCAGTTGTGATGGGGTTGCATCAAGGATCAACCCTTGGTCCATTTTTATTTGCCTTGGTGATGGATAGATTGACGAGATAAATTCAAGGTGAGGTGCCATGGTGTATGCTTTTCACAGATGACATAGTCCTGATTGATGAGACCCGTAACAGAGTTAATGCTAGGCTGGAGGATTGTAGACATACCTTGGAGTCTATAGGGTTTAAGCTGAGTAGGACCAAAATAGAGTACTTAGATTGCAAGTTCAGTGAGACATCTCAGAAGGTTGGCGCGGAAGTTAGGCTTGGTGACTAGGACATCCAAAAGAAAAGTAGTTTCAAGTACCTTGGGTCTATCATGCAAGGTAGCGGGGAGATTGATGAGGATGTCACACATCGTATTGAGTCAGGGAGGATGAAATAGATGCTCGCTTCTGGTGTACTATGTGACAAGAAGGTGCCACCAAAACTTAAGGGCAAGTTCTACAAAGTAGTGGTTAGACCAGCTATGTTATATGGGGCGGACTGTTGGCTAGTTAAGGTCTCTCACGTTTAAAAAATAAAAGTAGCTGAGATGAGAATGTTGAGATGGATGTATGGGCATACCAGGAGTGACAGGATTAGAAATGAGACTATTCGGGACAAAGTAAGAGTGACCTCGGTGGAAGACAAGATGAGAAAAATGTGAGTGAGATGGTTTGAGCATGTGAAGAGGAGAGACACAAATACTCCAGTGCGGAGGTGTGAGAGGTTGGCCATGGATGGTTTTAGAAGAAGTAGGGGTAGGCCGAAGAAATATTGGGGAGAGGTGATTAGCTAGGACATGGCACAGTTACAGCTTACCGAGGACATGACCTTAGATAGGAGGGTGTGGAGGACCCATATTAGGGTAGAAGGCTAGTACATAGTCTCGTTATTCTCCCGTATTAGTAGGCGCATTAGCACACTATAATTTCTTGTGCTCTGACTTCTGTTATTATCTCTCTATTACTCTTTGTACTTTTATTACTCTATTTTATCTGTGTTGCTTTTGTTATTTTCTTTCTCATATCGCTTTGAACTTCTTAGCGTTATTTGACCTTTTTTTATGCTTCTTTTGAGCCGAGGGTCTCCCAGAAATAGTCGTCCTACCTTGGTAGGAGTAAGATCTGCGTACACTTTACCCTCTCCAGACCCCACATTGTGGGATTTCACTGGATTGTTGTTGTTGTTGAGTGTAGAGACCCTGTCGTATTCCTTTTCTTGTCTCTAACTTCTTTCCATGTTGAGATAAGTAAGAGTGTTTATTGAAATTGTACGAGTGTGAGTTTCCAACTTGATCTTTTCCTTCCTTAATTATATCCGTGAGTTCGATTGTAATCTTGATCTTTCCTTGTTTGTTATGTTATCTTATTTGGCATGTTGGTGTCGATTTTTCAAAAAAATTGTCTTTTTTTCTATTTATCCGCACAGTAAGTATTCAGTTAGTGCCTTTATTAAAATTAGGTGAACCAATCAAATATATATATATATATATATATATATATATATATATATATATATATATATATATATATATATATATAGGGTGTGTTTGGTACGAATGAAAAATGTTTTCTTAGAAAATAAGCTGGTTTCTAATTTATTTTCTAATGTTTGATTGGTGAGTGACAAAATATTTTTAGAAAAATATTTTCTGTTATTTGGTTAGTTAATGAAATTTTTTTAGAAAATATCTTTTATTTTTGGCTAGAGTAAAAAATATTTTTTTAAAAAATAGTTTCTGACATGAAAATTAATCCCAGTAATTGACTCGAAATTCAACCCCGACACCTGGTGTGAGATCCAACTGTACTTTCAAGTCAAATTTGACTTCCAAATTTAGACTTGATTCCGACTTTTGAACCGAAGCCCGATCACATCCGACTCCTGACCTAACTTTCAAATAATTTAATTTTTTTAAAAAAAACTTTTAATTTTTTTGGGAGTGGGCCGGTGGAGTTGGGGGGGGGGGGGGGGGGGCTGTCGGGGGGGTGAGAAAAGAAATTTTTTAAAACTTGAACTATTTTTTAAAAATAAATTTTTAATTTTTTTTTTGTGTTAGGGGGGGTGCGCTAGGGGGGGTCGAGGTAGGGGTGGGTAAAAAAATAAAATTTTTAAAATTTGAAATATTTTTAAAAATAAACTTTTAATTTTTCTTTTGTGTGTGTGAGGGGGAGGGGACTGGGGGGTTGGGGGGAGGGCTTGCAGGGGGTTAGTGTAGGGGATGGGGTGAGAAATTGAAACTTTCAAAATTTGAAATATTTTTCAAAAATAAATTTTTAATTTTTTTTGTGGGGAGGGGAGACAGTGAGGGTGGGGGTGGGGCTGGTAGGGGGAGAGGGGCGGAAAGGGGGTAAAAAAATGAAATTTTAAAATTTTAAAATATTTTTCATAAAAATAAAGTTTTTAATTTTTTGGGAGTATGATGGTCGGGGTAGGGATGTGATAAAAAATAAAATTTTCAAAATGTGAAATATTTTTTAAAAATAAACTTTTAATTTTTTCTCAAAAAAGAAAATTTAATATTTGTTTTTGGTGGGAGGGAGGTCGTGGTAGGAGTGGGATAAGAACAAAATATTGTAATTGAGGTTAAAAGAGAGTTTTGGAAAATATTTTCCTTGGTGTTTGAAAGGAAGTCATTTTCCTTAAATTTGAGAAAAATAAGTTAATTTTAAAAATATTTTCCAAAATATTTAAACCCACCAAATATGAAAAAATTAGAAAATATTTCCTTCATACCAAACATACTCTTAGTGTCTTTATAAAAATTAGGTGAACCAATCAAAGGCTGCATAGGTATATCCGCTTGTAGAATCGTTATTTAACTAATACCCATTGTATATATTGTTTTTTACAAGTTTAACTGTTTGTGAGAACATTTCAAGCACACCTACCTGATTGATGTTAAAAACTCATGTCTGAAGTGCATGTGAAGTTGTCTTAAATTTCAGCGATGCTGTCTAAATTTGTTTTTATTATTTTTTTAAAATTTTAATAATTCAACACTTAAATCTATTTCAAATAAATTCAAATTTAAATCATAAATTTCATATATCACAAAGAACAAATTTTAGTCATTAATTTGTCAAAACAACAAATTAATGTAAAATTCATTTAGTAGATTTTTTTTTCATTTATGTCTTGATTTCAGTTATACGTGACAGATACAAATGTTAAAATTGAATAAATTTCAAGCGTGTGTGTTTAAAATTTTTGTCAACAATATAATTGTAATTTATTTCATATTTCAACTGTCACATCTACTCTAAATACACTCAAAATTGAAACATAAATTTCATGAATTATAAGAACAAACATCAATCATCAACTTGTCAAATAACAACAAATTTGACAAATGTATTTAACAATGTTTTAATTCTTAAATATATGATTACACTGTAATATAAATGGATGAAACACATGTTAAAATAAATTAAAATTTTAGCCGTGTGCATGTGAAAATATTAGCCAATAAAATAATAATTTTAATTTTCAAATTTCAATAGCTAAATCTACTTCAAATAAGCTCAAATTTAAAACATAAGTTCATGTATCATAAAAAACAAACATCAATCTATAATTTATTAAAATAACAATAAATCTAAAGAACTCATTTAGCATTTTAAAATATTTTTTGATGTATGTTTGCACTCAATCATACCTAACTTAAAACATATTTTACAAATAACTAAAATTTCAAGCGCGTGCATATGAACTCAAAAGCATAAACTGAAGAAGCGAAAAAGAAAGTATGAAGTTTTGCCTGAAATCTATCTAACATTGGATACTCGTATAATAACATACAAGGAGTATTAGTTAAGGATCCATTTGGCCATGCAAATTTTTCACTTTTTTTTTTCGTTTTTTGTCACTTTATTTGAAAATCAGTAATTGACCATGAAAATTCCCAATACCAACTAAAATATTGTTTTCACTTTTTCTATATTTTTCTTTTTTCAAATTTAACCATAATTTGTTAATTTTTTTTTATGAATGGCTCCATTTAAATTATATTTCATATTTTTTTAATATAGTACATTTAAACAATCAAATATTATTTGCAAAAACTATAACTAAACACAATTCCAATTACAAAAATTCTAAATAAAATGAAAAGGTATTTGTAATTGGATATAGTAGCTCGTATATATGATTTAATTTATGATATTATGTTACTATCTATTTTAAGATATTATTTTGGAATAAATTTGATTGTATATTTTAGGTAATTTAGTCAAGTTATATGATTTTGCTAGTTTTTTCTTTTTTTTTTTTAGAAATTTTGGGAGATAAATCACTTAGAAAAAGTGCATTCATATTTTAAATAAATAATCTTTGTTAAATGTATAACTAAATACAATTCCAATTTTAAAAGAAAATTAAAAATATTTAATTTTAATAACCAAACGCTCTAAATGAAGTGAAGCCACCAACCCATGCATTTTTTCAAAACCTTCCAATGGTTGAGCGACAAAGTCTGAATAATATTTTCAAAGTAACTTTGATGGAAAATGAAGTTTTATCAGAACTTTTAGAATGTAGTCCGATATAGGAGCACCGTGACAGAAAGCATTTTCCTATAAATTTCTTTAGAAACCTGTGGGTTGGTTCCTCTTCCATCTTTCACATTCTATTGGGAAAATTCCTAAAATGCAACTCTAAGAAGACAAAACTATTAATAGACCTTAAATTTATTTAATAAATTCATATATATTTTTATTTGAAATTTATTCTTTTAGCTTTTAGAAATTAAACAACATTCTTAATTTATTTTTTTATAATCAATCTCTTTTAATAGTTCTGTTTCAATTAATGATACACTTCATCCATTTAATATTTCTTGAGACACTATTAACGTTAGGTAAGTCTATTAATTTTAATTTTGTAGAAATTCATTTAGTTTCAAGTTAAATAAGCAACAAACTATTTAACTTAGCGGCCGTCAAGATCCCAAATCGAACCATGATAGCGTCTACTATGAACCCCCAGTAGGCAAGCGGAAACCCAAAGCAGAAGACAATAATAACTAAAACGAAATAAGCAGAAGCAAAAACAAAGGAATATGATAGGGACCATATCATAGATATGTAAATGCAATTATAAAATATATAAAACGAGCCCAAAATTGATCGAGAAAGACAAAACGATATAAAAGAATTAGTCCCTAGACCTGGTGTGTCACCGAGATAAGTGCATCTAACTATAGAAAGGTTTTATACATCAAGTTTGTCTAATCATAATACAAAATATATAGAAATATACAAAAGAAGGAAAATAGCACATCTTCGGACGCCAGGAGCTCATCATGATCCAAGTTTGCGAAGACCACAGAAGATTCGATACTCAGCGAGGGTGGCTCGTACTAGGAGCTGCAACAGAAAAGATGCAGAAGTGTAGTATGAATATCAAAACGCGGGGTACTCAATAAGTATAATAGGCCGACTGAGCTTAAAAAAATACTATATATATAAGGAAGTATAATAGTGCTAATACTACAGTCTAATAATTCAAAGAGCGATATACAAACACCGAGGATAGTTAAAATCATACTAATACAAGCACGTAGCAACCGAAGACAAGGCAATCACAACCACACAGATAAAGCAAGATGATGCAATGCAATGCGGTCAATGCATGAATAAGGTAAAAAGTTTCGGAATTGTCTGATGATCATCCTGTGGACTCCCTTAGACAACTACGAAATCCGCTTCAGCTCAACTACAAATTTAATAGTCGTAAGACCAGAATTTCATTCTGTGGAACGCCGAAGCTTATCAATATGGTTAAAGTGCAACTCGAAAAAATTCTACGGGCCACAATATCAAATAAAATAGTACCTCTTTTAATAAAATATGGAGGCGTCTGCACATTTAAATAAAGCTTCTCTTTTCCTTATTTTCTCATGAAAAACCACACTTCAAAAAATAGAGCATTTTATTTCAAAACCCACAGTAAACCGCTCTCTAAGAGTTGAAATCAAATGGAAAACCCTTTCGAAAATATTTTCGGTCTCAAATACATCGTTTCCTCATTTCAAAATATCAATTATGTCAAATACAGATGTCATGCGAACAACTTCATGCAAGAATATAGCCGTCGATCGTAAATCAATCATACCACATAAAATAAATCGATTAAAACCAATCACAAAATAGCAGTACTAACCTGAAAATCTAGCCAATCCAAATTTAAGGCCTTAGGCCCATAATACATTAATAAAGCGATAAAGGCTCGAAAATAATCAAAAGACACACAATCATACCAAACCAATCCAATACGTACAAATCTAAGTTTAAACCACCTAGGAGTATTCTAAGGGTCTTACGACAACAACCAAGACTAAGGATCAACCTAAACTAAAGCTTATCGCCTAAACGCTAAGCTAAATAATTCAAATATGGCAAAAGTATAATCTAAGGATCATGCAACCTAAAATAAATCCTAAGCTTTCCTAATGATCAATACTACTGAATATATATAAATTCTAGCTAAGAAAAGTCTAAAGAGAAGAAACCATAACCTACCTCAAGGCCAAAACTACACTTGAACATTTACTCTAGAGCTTTTCCTATTCGAGTAACCTACGAACGATGCCTTGCTATCAAAATAGTGATGAGAATGTCAAAACAAGCAAAACAATACCATATTACAATAAATGAATTCAGTATCAAAATCGGATAAAAATAGGACTGTGGGGCCTATGCACGAAATCACAAAACTGACTCTATCACAAGTTCCCAAATTGCTCAAGGTACTTGTGCCCCTAAAATGGGCACAATTCGAGCATAGGATGAAACTAAACCCCCCACCACCACCACCACCACCACCACCACCAATTTTAAGCTCAAGAATGATTAAAAATGACAATTTGTGAGAGAAATTAGACAAAACTCATAGCTTGTTTGGATGGACTATTTAATTCATCAAAAGAATCTTCATAAGGTAAAGTAACAACATGTTTTTTTCTATTCCAAAAGGTACTAGGATGGTCACCACATATATTTGAAATAAACTGGGTTTTTAACAAGTCTATTTTTTCCTGTAATTTAGGATTTTTCAAAATAACATCTAGTTCCAACAGAAAAATTTCTTGTTTAATAAAATCAATTTGCTGATTTTTTAAAACCAATTTATCAACAATCTGGTTAATAGTTTTTGTAAATGGCTTAGTAATAAAATTTAATTGAAAATATTTATTCTTGTAAGTTCCAATTAATTTATTATTATCCCAATATTTTAATGGAAAAATAGCATTCATTCTAGTTCTGCATGGTCATGTACAGCCTTTTATGTTAATAATTAATAACTAATCTGGGAACACCTCTTTCCTGTTCAGCATGTTTATTAACATAAAAGGCATAACATTTCATTCAAACTGACCCATAGGCACATTAAAAGCAGTCTTATATTTATCAGATTCAGAAATTTGTATCTGCCAATATCCTGATTTTAAATCAAATTTGGAAAAAATAATTGCATCATGTAATCTGTCTAATAAATCTTTTTTATTAGGAATGGATATCTAATCCATTTTAAAACTTTGTTAAGGGGTTTATAATTAATAACTAATTTGGAACACCCCTTTTAGGGCTTACCAACAGCATGGTTTAAGCTTAGTTTACTATAAAATTGTTTTAACTTTAACCTGACCAAAACCGTAACCCATTAAAGAAAAGCTCTTATTTTAGAGTCTTTGCCATTTGGTATTCTAACAACCTATATTAGTTATTATTTAACACTTAAATACTTAGCCCATGGGTCTAAATTAAACAACAATATAAGAAAAGAAAGAAATAAGTACCTGGAGGACCACCAGTAGCCTGGGTTATTACAGCAAACTTCAAACTTTTATTTATTTAACAACTATTACACACTATATAATATCAAGGTAGAGAGAAGGTAGAGAGAATTTGGAGTAGTGAGAGAAAGGGTAGTCTAAAAACTTAGTCCCCAATGAATGCCGAATGCATTCATTTATAATCTAAAAAGTGCACAGTAAGATGTGCAAAAGTCAAAAAGTACACAGTTCCAAATAGTAAAAATCTACAATAACTATCCATTTTTCAATATTTTAACAGTGAAATCACTGTTGGTACAGTAAGATCTACTGTTGATTCATCAAATTTGTCGGCCTGTCACTGTCTTGTGCAGTCCATTTAAATTTTCTTTTTGTTCTTGAATTGCATAATCTCTTCTTCAGCCTTTTTAATTATATCTGGAATATCACTGGAGGCTGTGCTGTGTAAACTTTGAGCATTATTAAAAAAATTATCTTCTCCAGAATTTTCTGGCATGGAATCATCATCTGTTCCAAATTGTTGCTGAATATCCCTTTTAACTTGTTCCATGTAAGCAGCAACAAGTTCTTCTTGGGACAACAATCCTCCTTTTTTAATCTGTAAGTTTTTAGTCATTTTGGCAAAATGACTTTCTTCTTCTGGAATCTTTATTTTATCAAATCTACCATATTTGATTTGTCACGCCCCGAGAGGGTACCCTAGGCGTGGCCGGCACTCAGAAACCATCTCTGGCTTCCGAGAGAACCACTTGGTCTCATTACTCATTTGTTCATCAGCGGAAGACTTAATAATACTAATGTGAGATTGTCATAATCAAAGGAAAAATAGATAATTCTTAGAAGAAGTAGTTTCTAAGGAGAACTACTCCGATTACATCATCAGACTCTGTCTATGAAGCCTCTAATACTCTTAGATGGTGCCAATGACATGTCCATGGCTACCTCAAAAGAAACATCACACTCAACAATAATTAAAGGATAAAGAGTTCCTCCGAATATAAGAAGGACTCACCAAATAGCTGAAAAATAATGATCTTCAACGAAGCGCCTGTTGAGGATCTCTAACACCTGTATCTGCATCATAAAACGATGCAGGTCGAATGACGTCAGTACGTGGAATGTACGAGTATGTAAAATGGCAGGAAGGTAAGGACAGATATCAAGAAACTCCTCTCAAGAAAACTCAGCTCAGAACTCAACATCATCTTAACATGAATATGTAATGCAAGTTTAAAATATAATAATAAAAATAATAGTAATAAGCAATGCTTACTCAATTGGGAGTTTCTCTAACCGACAACCATCACTTATGAGCTAGCGATGATACAACGAAGCGATGTCGTTGCCACATCCATCCAATACCTTGCCAGGGTAAATGACATCACCATCTTGGATCCATTCATCAAAGTTCTCTTTTTGGGACTTAAGAGGCATAGCCTCCATCCTACGCTGGCTACGTAGTTCTGGGGTTTGAGTAAATTAAACTCTTACCCAACTCGGTGCTCAATACTACTTCCAAAATATGTGCTCATATTAAACTCATCATCTAGTCTCATTGGACTTTAATTTAAATCATCAAACTCATCTCATTTCATGTTCATCAATCATTATACTTCCAAAAACATCATTTTCATCTCATCAAAACATCTTGCTCAAAATATCATTTTCTCAAATTCATTCAAATTCAACTCTTTTGCTCTTTCAAAACTCAATAAAATACATATATAGTATTAATTCATATAACTCTCTTTTTATCAATAAAAATAATAAAAAGCCAACATCTTTACTCAAAATATGTGTAAAAATATTCATGAACATCAAATCAATTAGGATTCATGGGAAAGTAGCCATGAACAATAATTCCAATAATATGAGAAATAACAATAATAATAATATTAATGCATAAATATATCTAACTCAATAGAAGAAGAATTAATTCATTTAGAATTCAAGATTTGGATAAAACTCAACTATAACTCAATTATAATAAATTTAAATATTGGGCGCATGGACGAACTCAATCCAATGCTATGAAAGCCTTACATACCTTAAATCCGAAGGTTTACTCCGAATTGGAATACTCTTAGATCCCTAGCCTTTTCTTCTCGCCGGAGCATTTTGTGTACTACCCGGAGTATAAGAATAACCGGAGTAGTATTTTTATACTACTAAAACTAAAACTATATTTGAGAAGAAGTATATAGAGAGAAGAAATGCTTAAGAAAGCTTGATGAATAAAATGAGGAAATAAGGTGGGTATTTATAGGTGGGAAAGAGGGACCTAACAATAAATAAAATAATTATAAAGAAAAATCTGAAAATTTAATGGAATATATTGATGTCATGGATGATATTAAAAGGAGGACAATTTATGTCATGCATGATGTCAAATGCATCTAGATGTTTCCATGGTAGGTAAGATGAGTTCTTTTTAACAGAATACTCGTTTTCGAAGCTGCGTTTGAATAAGATAAATTCCTTATTAGGATTTGGTGTCTTCATAAGAATTGTAGATATGGAAGTCTAGTTTCATATCGTTCAAGAATTAACCAATTTGGAGTAACCTACAATGAGATATGAATTTTCTTCTATCAACACTCAATTCCGTCACAGCACTATATCTTGCAAAGATTAATTTATTTGACCTACTTATACTCCGAATTTGAAGTTATGTTCTTCATGAAAGTTGTAGGTAAGGATGTTGTGATTACCCAAAAATTTGAATCACCTAATTTGGACCAACACATGAAGAGTTATGCCCAAAATACAGAGGCTATATTATTTTCGTCGAGAATTAAAATACCGACATATAATATTTTAGGGGTTGTTACATGATTATAGCTTCACCAATGTCATTTAACAAATCCTGTTCATAAAGCTTCCCGTTTTGGTCTTTCTGAATTAATTTTGACCAAAGTTGTATATGGAATAATCTACAAATACATGGCATACTGTCTGAATCAGTAGTGACTTCAATAGTCCACTTGAAAATCCAGGGGATAGAAAATTCCATAAAGAAATTCATTAAGGGTGTCCCTATAAAAAGTCTATCTTCTTTTTCTAATTCAGAATTTTTTGGGGTTGCTTCTAGCCATAAGGTAAATTGGTCCAAAAAGAATGAGGGTAAAACTGAATTAGTAGGGCCGAAATAGGACCACCACTTTACGAACCATGTAGGAATTACAGTGGCTTTGAAAATCTGAGGACAAATTTTAATAAACCAAGAATGTTTGTGGTCATCATTTTCATAATACAGGCTTTTGGTAAAAGCATCAACATAGTCCTAGTAATTAAAATTGACACTGGTTTTGATAATAGGATGCTTATATTGGGAATCTTTCAGGGTACTTAATCCCCATTCTTCTGGTAAAATTAATTTTTTAATAATAATCTTAGAATAGGTAAAATATGACTTATTGGGTCCTCCTGTATTATTGTGGGTAATTTCCAAAGACCCTGTAGTAGTTAAAATCATTTCATAATGTAATCTTGTCTTATAAGTTTGCATTGGAAATAATGCGTTGCTTAAATAACGTTTCATCACGACCCATGGGTTAGTCTTCCATTGGAAATCTTTTGGGTCCACATGTAAAATCAATTCCTTTTTTGGATTTGTGCAAAAAATCTCTTTATCATTTTTGCCAATAATTGAGGCAAAAGAATCTTCATTTGTAGGATCCTCAACTGAGGTGGGTTGAATGGTAACATTGTTATCCCCAGAAGTTCCAGCATTGCTGGCATTGATAAAATTCATATAATTTTGATAATCTTCAAAAGAGGGTCGAATACTGGCATTGCCAGCTGTTGAAGACGACGCTCCTGGAGTAGAAATTCCTCCAATTAATC